>NC_088126.1:1938426-2255223 GCF_036370855.1 Dromaius novaehollandiae | reverse complement strand
AAGAGTCTCACAATATTCACAGAGGAGAATTCAGAAAATACAACTCTATTTTCTGGTTTGTCACAAATGTTACATGGAACGACAGCTGCTGGGAGGAGAAAGTATAGAGACCGTATCAGAGCTTGGATGGTTTAGATTAGATTGCTAACTCTCGGGATCTTATTGTGAGTCTTGTTACTATTGGTAGCGTATGTATGAAATTCTTGTTTTGCATTAGAAATCTAAAAAACCTTTCCTGCCAACAGACATAAATCTTAAAAAGTGACCCTGTGACCTATAAAGGATCAGAAAGCAAGCAGCAAGGAGCAGGCATTCAAATTGTACTTTTACAAGAACCTTAATGATGTTGAATGCAATCTCAGGATTTCTGGGAAGCATGACTCCCAGATTGGACTGCAAAAAAGGCAGACAGTACCGAGATTATATATAGCAGCAAGTGGGTTGGAAGGAAGAACGCTTGGCTCACAGGAAGTGGGAGGCTGTTCTGGAGAAATCAAGTGACTTGCTTATGTTACAGCATAAACAGTAATGAAACGAGGCTTGGCTCCCAGTTGCTGGCTCTAACCTTTAGACAATGCTAGTTCTCCTTCATCTCATACATGCAGGCCATCTACACATTTGGCACTGGTCAGTATTTTCCTCCCTGCTGAGACCTGTTTGGGTATTACAGCAGCAGGCACTAAACAAGCATTGTTAAGAACTTGATAGAGATGAAGGAAAGCCCCAGTCACTGGCCTGCTAGGGTTAGGTTTGGGGTACTCTGATTCCTTGCTCTCTGCTCTGTTGCCTTCCCTACTCACATACAAACATCCATCCCCCGGGGAGCAAGCTAGCTTGCCAAGCACATCAGGACATGCAGGATTCCACATGTTCCAGAGGGCACATTCGAGGTGTACCTGAGGCCAGCCAGAAGCACACAAATCTGCCCAGAAAGCAAGGGCAGTTTCAGGGCTACTCTCAGCATAGAGTCCATGAGTGTCTATGCACAAGTACAGAAGGGATCCAATAATAGACGCACTGCAAGCTATGAGGCTAGGAAACTAGATGCAACCACAATTATGCATGTGCTTAAGGATCAAGAGCTTAATGAAGAAAGGAAGATGTTCTTGGTTATAAAACTGTCCTTCCCTTTTTATCATTAGCCACAGGACTTCAACGGCTGCTGAAGAGCTTTTGAATTCAAATCGTGATTTCCTCAGCCCATTAATTAATTCTGAGATACACGGAAGAATCTAGCAGAGCCATCTGTTCATGAATTGGATTTCCATTTCCTGGGTGGGAAAAGGTGAAGTGCCATCTTTCCCTGAAGCACCTCTCAGCTGAGAGACTGTCTACCTGCCTCTGCTGTTTCTCTCCCTGCTGCCAAGGGAAGTATTTTTAGGGTGATGCCATATGACATGGCTGTCAAGAACAGGAGGACAGAGCGATTGCACAACCCCTCGAGTTCTCACTTCTACCTGCCTATCTGCTTATCTCAGATGCTCAATAGGTCCCTTATGCCACTGTATCTGAGCACCTCGCAATCTTAGTTTTCATCCTAGGATCAGAAAGTTCTCCATGAAAGTTTACAGCCACCTGAGAAGTATGGCAAAAATACATGTAAAGGACTTCACTCATCATTGCAGTGTGTCTCCCTCGGAGGTGGACCACAGCTAGTGGCTCGGGACCCAGATCTGTACTTACACAATTGCTGGTATTCGTGTCCCTTCTCTGACAAAGAATTGCCAAAGGAATCTCATAGGAAGTCACTATCCTGGATTTGTTCTCACAGCACCCATCATCACCATCATGCTGATTTTCACCCAGTGAATCAAGACCCCTTGCTGATTCTCTTAGGCTTATGAGGTTGGCAGACACCACGAGGTGAGCAGATTTTAAGAGAAATGTTAAAGATACTACTCTTTATGCTCTCCTTGGTCGGAAAGAAACATCCTGTTACCTAATAGCCAAAGGCTGCTTGCCTACTAAACAATAATTCCCTTCTAGGGCATTTGCATTTTTTTCTTTTTATATAGTTATGCTATGCAATTGCCATGACTAAGTCCATCTGTCGAGAGTTAGTCCTTTAAAATAATCATGTCCACATCTCCACTGGATAGTTCCAATCAATGCCAGTCCTTTGCATACTGTTTAGTATCCTACTGTAAAGCCACTAATTCTTACAGCTCTGAATAATACCCTCTGTCTGCCTGTGATGCTTGTATGAACTCTTTATTCTAACCACAGAGCTATGAAATGTCTCCTTTCTATCAGCCTGAAGGGAAGGATTTCCAGAAATACATGGCTCTTTTTGGAAGAAGCAATAATCATTTATATGCATAACTCCCAAGCCACTAGTGTCATGAGGTCAAATCTCCAGCACTTTGAACTCTGGCTTGTCTGACATCTCCCAAACATTCAGCAAATTTAGCAAGAATAATAAAAAAAAAAATCTCCTTCCTCTGAGCAGGGAGATTTTGAAAAGGGCATAACAGAATATTTTAAAAATTAAAAATTAATACAGTGGAAGGCTCACTGTAGGTTTTCAATCCCTCACAGACATTTTCTAAAGTCAAACAAAACAGGTATTCCTGAGAATACAGCAGATGATTTGCCATTCTTGTGCCCTGCTGATACAAACATTTCCAAAGAAAGTATTACGCGCAGCAGTAGTTCTCAACCTGTTCTATACCAGATGTCCTGTTAGACAGCAGAAGTGTCAGAACACCACCTCTGCCCTCACGTGAAGGAAGGAGGACTAGTCGTAGTGTGGAGGGATGCTCTGAGACTTATTAGTAACTCCCGTGAACAGCTTTTCTGGTTATCTGGCTGTGCCTTGAAAACTGACATGTAGTGCCTTTGCCTGCTTCTTAATCGATCCCCCAGCATCCTTTTTCGGTGGATGAGGGATTATCATCTTCATACGGACAGGGGAAACTGAGATACTGAGATTAAGTTTCTTGGGCAAAGTTACCAGGAAATTAATAACCGAGAAGCTCCTGGCTCTAAGCTGTGTTTCTGGAGCTTGGTTTCACCCCGACGGACCGGAAGCGCTTCCAAAACGCTAACTGCTTCATGCTGAATGTTCTCTGCACGATTCGCACTGTGTGTCCTGCTTCCTGAAAACAAACACTTGATGGCAGGAGCCAGGCTTGCAAGCTTGTCAGGGCTTTTTTTTACAGTTTCCACTAGGCATTTTAGCATTGCTATTCCTGAAACATACATATATATATATATGTGTGTGTGTGTGTGTGTGTGTTATATGTATGTGTGTGTGTGTGTGTGTATATATATACACACACATATATATATATGTTTCAGCTTTTTCATCAGGTTGCTTTTCTTAATATCATCCTTCATTGCAGCTGCCATTTCCTGGCAGTTGGAGGAGAACCACTTTGTTTTGTGAACCAGAGCAGATTTGGGAAGGAGGTGGAGAAAATCCAGGATTCTCCCAGATCACTTCCAGGGGATAAAGCAAGAGAAGGAAACTGAGTAAGGAAAGAGTGGGGAAATGGAGGAGTCTGTCTGAAGTGTGACCTGGTATCGAACATCCAGAAGTCAAAGGCAAAGCCTGGAAGCTGCTCACAGATGGCTTCAGCTTCCCATGATTGTGGGCTTTCACCAAAGCCGTCACAGGCCGTGTGTCCGCCTGGAGCTGGCTTTGGTGTCTGGCGATGGCCGAAGGTCCATAAAGAGAGTGAGGGACTCGGTGCTCCACGTTTTCAGCCCCGCAGTCCTCCTGTGTCCTTGCCTTTGCCTCGGGGTTCCCCTTTGTCTCCAGCACCTCCTGCGGCACAAGAAGGAAGTTTGAAATCAGCAAAACAGTAGCCAGGATCCAGGCAGACGGGGAGGGGGAACGGTACTTTCTGCTCGCCAGGGAGGGAGGAAGGATTTGCATCTGCTTAGGAAAATTTGGGAGAAATAGGGCGAGATGCTTGTTTACCCCTCGTTCAGCAGACAGTGGCCATCGCCCAATCTCAGTGGCGGGATTTACATGTTGCTCAGCGATTGGCAAGAGTGCTGCAAAATCGGAGAAGGCAACCTACCCGAGTGGAGGCATCTGGAAGCTGTGTCGCTGTGACAAAGCCATAGGGTGGTGGCAATGCCACCACGCGTGGCGCAGCCAATCCAAGAGGCGATTCAGCTGGGGACGCGGCGGTTGCTTAGCGATCGTGACCTGATTACATTCAATACAGGCAAACAGAGGGTTGTCCCAACTGGTAACGCTGTACCTTACGATACGCTTCTACAAGACTGATTTCCCAAAGATGAGGGAAAGTGCGAGGCAAAACTGACAGCAAAAGATTTTGCATGGAAAGACACAAGTTAATGTGGATGAGTTTTTAAAAAGACTGCATTAAGTGGCCAAAGAGCCATGATTCCTCATTCAAGAAAGAGTCTGTCTGGCACAGATACAGCAGCAAAGACAGCAATTAGAACAAAAGAGCAATATGTAACAAATGGAAAAGTGGAGGTGAAGGGACAGACAGCAATTAATATAAATTCGTTTTATGAAGTGCACAGAATACAGAAGGAAAAAGGGCAACTTAAGACAGAAATTCTGGGCTGACAGTTTTGAGGGCAGAATAAGGTATTTTTTAAATCACCATTAGAGAAAAGAAATCCTAGTAACGGTCCAGGGCCTTTGATAGATGGAGACACTAATATTGTTCATAAATATGCAGAAAAAAGCAGAAATTGTTTAATAAATATTTCTCATCAGAGTTCAGAAAGAATCAAGGATGATGTGCCAGAATCATATGATGATGATGCACTGTTTTCCAGTTTGTTAGTAACAGATAACAGCAAGCAGGAAAAATTGCTTCAAACAGCCAGTCTGTAAGACTTACACAAATGTCCTCAAAGAGTTAATTCAGAAGGCCTTTGGCCAGCTAATATTAAGCAAGCAGTCATTTCTTAAAAGAAGTGGTATGCGCGAAGCAAGTGACTCTTCTTATGTGTTAAGTAGCTTTGCAACTTGTAAAAAAGTGTGAAGCCTGTACAGTTTCTTGGTCACCCACCATGGCTGGCTCACTCATTTCCAGTAGGACTGTGTCATCCTCGACTTCTGGAGAGTTCCCACAATAATGACAATGTACTGAGGCAGTGGAAACTTCTAAGCCTTGAGGCCAAGAATGCAGTAAGATTTGATGATTAATGGGAGCAGTTCTGCAAGTGAGAGAAATCTTCTGCTTTGGGGTTTAAGCCAGTCTCTAACTATAAAGTGTCAATGAGAAGGCCAAATCCAGGAAGCAGACTATCTCACACTTTCCTCTAAAGCATCTAGTCCTGGTCTGTTTTGGAGATAAAATACTGAACTAGATGGGCTTTGGGTCTGATCCAGGCTAGCAATTCCCGCATTCCTATTAATTAGCTTTATAACTTGCTCTCAGATGAGAGGGGCCCTGTCTGAGGAGAGCTGAGGCTGCATAATGACTTTTACCCACAACATGAATTCAGTCCAGGCCCATTGTAGCTTAAAAAGGCTTAAACATCTCATGGATGCTCTAACTGGTGGTTCACTTGGAGGTGTAGCACTCAGTTCAGTTCAGGAGACTGGGAGAAGAGCAGGTATGTTAGTAGCACCATCTCTCTGCATTCACCCTGAAAATATTTGATGTCTTTCAAATGACATAGGCAAGAGCAGCAGGAACCCTTCTCTACTGTTACTGTCACGTCCCTGTGGCCAGTGACTGGGCAGCAGTTGCCTTTCACCTGCCTTGTCCCTGCACATTTCAGTCTCCGCTGCCATCTCTGCTCCCAGCCCACGGAACAAAACTCCCTGATTTTGCAATTCACCCAGGAATTTAAAAGTAGCAACTGAATCAGATCTCGCTTTAGCTCCCACAGTAACGTTGAGGTCATAGGTAAAAGAAGGTCATGAGTGAGGTTTGGTCTGACATTACATATAGATTTTCTTTGAGGTCTTCAGAGTGATTCCATGGTTTAACACTAGCCTAAACCCAAGGTTTGAGCCCTTTCTTTGCCATTAATTTTAGTGACATTAAGTTGCTTCATCCTCACTTCATACCCCAAAAGTGATATAATAGAATCTTATAGAGTAAATATATAAAAAATTATGAGCTCCTCATTGTCACTCAAAAGCCTTCTCTGAGCACCAGCCTATCTTTTTAGATTGGATTTAAAATGTTCAGTGGTTTTCTTAGCTTTTGTGTCATTCCTTTCCCAGGTACTCAGTAATCGCTCTTTATAATAGCTGGTCTGTATGGATACACATTATTACTTACCGCTGTCTGTCTTGGCTGTAAGCTGCTGCATTAAGTTCTGTCTCTGCTCTCTTTCCTTTGCATGGCAGACACTGTATAAAAATAAACCGGACTGAGCAGCGGTTTTCCTCGATGGAGAAATGAAGCTGCCTACATTTGCACATAAAAGATTAGTAAAAATGTGATCCTAACCCAATCACTGCCACTTTCAATTACCTGTGGTGTCATGAAACACCCAAGCTCACTGCTAAAACCTGAGCCCAATAAAGGCAAAATAATCAGGAGATGAATTACTTCTGCTTTGCCTGTGGTACTGTTTCCTTCTCCTGGTACACATCTTCCTGGACGGGACGCATGCAGAAGTTGCCAAAGACCAGAGATCCCCATTGCAAGGCACCATGCAACATATCAAAAAAATTAATTCCTCCTAAAGAGGTGCAGGCACACACACACACATCTATACGCACATATTCTAGGAATACATTTGCATATGATCACTGTATGTTCACACATGTATATGTGACCTCTAGTAAGATTTTTTTCCTTTTTTCTTTTTTTTAAGGGAAGTGAGTCTGTTCTTGCTGAGCTCAAAGTGTCATCTGCTTTAATTTAAAAAACTGGTTGAAGCTTGTTAAGTCAATAATTATTCTTTTGAATATAGGTCAAACTATTTTCTTTTTTTTTTTCTTTCTCTCTCGGGACTCAGAAGAGGATTTTAGTATTCCAGTACTCCAAGGAGGATTTTTTTTTACAGATAAAAGCACTGTGCCTTCCATTAGTAAGAAACACCTATCAATAACAAATCAGAAAGACTTGATGAATTCAAGATAAATGTAGTCCTATATGGTTAAGTAGGTTTTCCTATAGAGCAACTTTCCTTGAAGCAGGAGATTTGCAGAAATCAAAACTGCCCTTTTTGTACACTGCAGCTTTTTTAAATGGTCTAAGTTTTTCACAAAATTTACTGAAAAATAGAATGTCTTGATAAGTGAGTTTAGTGTAAATGTTGAGAGCATCTCTCCATGGCAGATAGTTGCCCATTTACATACATTTAACAAGCAGTAAATCCCTGGAACTCACCCCAAGGAGGTAATGCTAAATCCACTTTTTATCAGAAATCTTTCTCTGTCACATAGACACGTACTCCCCCTGTGGTGTCTGTGTAGTCTTACTACAGTGATTGGCAGAATCCTTTCTTCTAGCTAAGGCGATGCATTTCAATTCAGAATTCATCCTACTTAATTTTTGGTATTTTACAAGATCTCTCAGTTAGTAACCTAGTTGTCAGCAGCCCCTCTATAATCAATGGAAAGATGAGCATCTCCAGAGGGACGTTTCTCTCGAACGTTCAAAGGTTCACATCAACCTAATTGCCTAATCAACCTAATGGCTAAAAGTGTTAAGGCACACAGGCTGCAAGCGAGCTTCAGTTTGGCTCCAGGCTGCCTTCTACTCCTCAGCCTGAATTCTTCTAGATACTCGTCTAGAGCTGGCGGTACAAGTGGCCAGAAAAAAACATTACCCAGCTTCAATAACATAATGGAGTGCATGGCAGAATCCAAATCACACTGATTTTATTCTAACTGTATTCTGAACATATTATTCAACCATATTTTATCACCACAGTTGGGATAACACAGGGCATATAGCTTTCCACCTCCTGCAGATCTCCAGAAATAGATCTTCTCGCCTTATCTTTTCAAGGCATTTGTCTTATTAGAGAGAGAGAGAAAAAAAAAACCCTTCTGCACTCTATTTCCTTCATCAGTAACTCTTAGAAATACTTCTGCGCAGCAAGAACTATCAGCCGTATCAGAAACCTGTATTTATCCACCCACCATGCTAGACTGAGAACCCTCTGGCATGAGTCACAATTGTTTATGCTCAGTTCGGGGGAGTTGGGGCTTTTTTTTCCCTTTAATGCAGTGGAAGGCTACAATACTGGAAGCTGCTGGAAGAATGACCTTATCCACCAAAATTTTATTACTGCAAAATGCTTTTGTAAGATACAATTCCAGGATATGGGCCGTTGCTATTTAAACACCACGAGCCTAATTCCACTTTACACCAAAGTCCTTCACATCACTCCAACAGTGTAAAAGTTGCCTTCAGGTGTGCGCAAATTCTATTTATAGCTACCAAAAGCCTCTTAATACTCTTCTACGGCTTTAAAGTGGCCTTGGGGTAATTCAGAAATTTTGCAAGCATTCTTTTTTTCTGGCCTGTTGTGTTTGCTTTGAGCTATTGACTCAAGGGCATTATCAGCCTGTGAACAGAAGACACAGGACACGCTATTAATTTCACAGAGGATACAGGTCGGCTACGGCACCAGCTAAGCAGCACCAGTTTTGGTGGTAGCTGCTACATTTTAGATGTGGAGACTGTGTTCAATCATCAGTGTCAACCAAGGCGGCAGCCGCCACAGAAGTGTCGCCGAAATGGTGGCCAGACAGACTCGACATTTGTAGCGAAAGCGAGATTGTCACATTCCCAATTTTCCCTCCCACTTGAAATTCTTGGAGCAAGGCTGGTAGGAGCACATGTGCAGTAAGCCTGCAAGAAGCGTATTTGCTGTATTTTTAGCTTCTGTTAATAGGATTGAGGAGCTTGCAAGCAGGAGCCACGTGACCAGGCAGTTCCCCCACACGTGTTCTTGTAACACGCATCAGGTGTGTGTGACGGATCCCGACGTGAGCCTGCCCTGCCGGGGGCTGCTCGCGGGGCTGGAAGGCCAGGCTGCATATGCCAGGGTGGCAGTTGGTGGGCGGTGGAGCCCTTTTTGCTATGGTTTTGAATCTGGACATTTCTTCTCTTTCACTCATCTCCTAAGACAACTAAGCACTGCTGAGAGGTGACATTAATGCCCCAGGAGTGAACACAGTTGACTGTTTAACCACATTTCTTCACGGTTCTTGCATCCCCAGCTAAATGACCGTTAAAGGCCAGAGACACAGGTGATTGCGAAGGGTCTCCATCTCCTCAACGCTCTGAGATCAACTGACTGTCAACAGTTCTTACCATAATGGTCATGATTTCTTACCTTAAGGGGCCACAATTTTTCTGTCTTTCTGGTCATGCCAAGTGGAGAGAGAAGGTCCTGCATAGACCCCGCATGTGCTAGAAGAAGATCCTGATAGAAAAAACACAAGACTTTTAAATATGCTGTTTTGTTTTCTTTGTTTTTCTCGAGAAAAATGAGGACAGTGTGAAAATGATCTATCCACCACAGCTATGAGGCTGCCTTTAACCTCTCCAAAAAAAGGCCTACCACAATGCGGTTTGAGGGCTGGAGCCTGCATGGGAATCCCGGCCCTCGGGAGTGCCAGGCAACTGCACTACAATTCCCTTGAGGCGGTGCAGCAGAATTTCAAAACTGAAATATTTTGGTTTTGCCTCCTTTGACAAAAGCCCCAACTTTTGCTGTGGAAAAATGAACTGGGAATGTATTTTTGTCACTGTTTTCATCAGAAATGTCTATGGAAAATATTCTACAAATATTCCCCTTTGTTGACTGCCGAACAAGTCACACGAGGAGGATAGTTTCCATTTGCTGCTCAACTAAGCACTGCTAAGGCTGGAAATCCAATTTTGTACCTTGCTGTTCTCCCCCTTCTGCCTAGGTCTCTGCCTCGAAATGCCTTTCAAGAGCTCCAGGAGCGTCACCTTGCTCTGGGCAGCAGGTCTCTGCAGGGTGCTCCCGGCCAGCACCATCCCTGCCAGCCAAGCGCCTGGAGCGGGCAGCAGCGCACAGGCTGCTGAGCTGCTTTGGAGCTGGAGCCGTGACAGACCAGGGGAGGGCAGGGGAAGGGGGGCCTTAATGACACGTCTGCCAGGATTTGCAGACAAGAGCCACGGGTTTCCTGACTAAAGTTTGGATTCCCTCAAAGCAAGCAGTGGATAACGCTGAGGGACCACGTCGTAACCCTCGCCCTCGTGTGCAGCCCTCAGCGGCCCAGATCAGGGAGCCCTTTGCGGGGGCTTTCTCGCACCCCGGAATTGCTCCCGTGCACGGGTCTGCTGCAGCCCTGTGACAGCTAACTACACCGGGTGCGTATTGTTTGAGAGCCCAGGGCCCTGTCTCGTCTCCCTAACGAGTAACAAGAAATGCCATTTCTCATCACCCCTCCTCCCCATCCTGCATGCGCTTTTAAGACAGAGTTGTGCATAATTGACATTTCTCAGCCATTAGCAGGCTAGAAGATTCTTCTCGCTATGCTGCTCTGCCAGGCTGTTCTTTATGCTTATAATGATACAAATTTTTGTCTTTGGAGCCAACGTAATGGACACACTGGACAATACAGCCAGCCCTTTCTGGGAACGGCAGACTTGTTGCTCCTCTTTGTGCGATGTTATTCCCGCATGGATAGACCCACAGAAACGGCGTGTGACACACAAAGCAATGTCTGTGCAGTCTCTGGCTTTGAAGCTCTATTAGGGTTCATAGCAACGTGCCAGTGTCTTCGGAAATGCCATCAAAGGCAGGGGACCGCCGGAGGGGCTGGCAGGGAGGCAGCAGAGAAACAGGTGGAAAAAAACTAGCAAGAGGTAAGGAGAGGTGATCAGGTGCAAGAACAAGGACAGGAAGGGGAGCTGAGGCTGATACTGGAATGGTGAAGGCCAGAAGGAATGTCCAGAAGCAGATACTTTGGGAAGCTAAGCAATTTACAGTGCAAGAAGAGGAATCGTGCAGAGCCTGTGTTCAGAATAAAAAAGCAGTAGGGCAGAAGTGAAGATGAGAAACTGGAGAAAAGTGGTTGCAATAATACTACAGTTTGCCAAAAGCCTTCATTTTCTGTGTTTTTCTTAAATCTTCAAGCCCCTGGAACCTGCGACTAAGTGAGATTTCCCAAAAGCTAGAGACATCAGCAGGCATAAAGAATTCAGAATGACTCTTTAAAAACAACTTGTGGGGTTTTCTTTAAGCTAATCCCCTGATTTTGTAGGGTTTGGAATTTCTAATGCTTCACCAGTCCAGCAGAGATAGTTGTCAGTTATTTTTCAGGTTATTGCTTCTTCAGGAGACCCCCGAATGCTGAGAGCCATGGAAAGTGAGAGCTGTTTCTGCAGGTCTTTCCAGACTATCTTAACGCAGGAAGCACAGGGAAATCGGTCCAGCTTTTTCAGACTCCTCAGATATCTTGGAACAACATTTGAATTTCTGAGGGCTTATCCAAACTAGACCTGAACACGGCACTTTCCAAGGTTTTCCCATCACAAGGCACTAGGAAGCTTTTCCGTGCAGATGGCGACTGAATGGCAGTGGACTTGCTGCAGATCCATTCGTTTTTCGGTCAGTTTTAGCTCGTGTCTTACGTACGTTGAAGAAGGGCATAGCGTCATGGAGCAGACCCATTCTGAGCTGGGATTTGAATTTTGTTATGTGTATTGTGGCAGCATTCAGGAAATGAAAAAAATGAAAAGAAAATCAGAAAAAAAATTATATATTTTTCAGTATGTGAACTTCCCTGTGGAGAAAAATGCAAATTATTCCATGCAAAACTATACAGATGTTGCAATTACCATCTGTTTTATTGGAAGGTGCTCAGATATGAGGGGATGGATGGTAGCATAAAGCCCCGGACTAGATCAATATAGATAGATCAATAGATTAAGGCCTCCTCCATCTTCCCTTCATCGGGCTCAGCATCATCACAACAGACAGCTCAGACTGGGCGTGTCTGAGAGAAAAAATATGGAAAGAGATTTATAAAGCAGGTTACTTATCATCACGTGGCCCTGTTTCCTAGGCAGACAGAGTGTGTGGGTTTGTAAATCAGGACTTTCCATGTAGGGTAGATTGGTGTGATTTGCAAATCTCTAATAGGATTTGTAAATCTGCAGCAGGGTTAATAAAGCTAGACTCAGATTTATAAACTGAGAGTGGAGTCTGGAAATGCATCGGTGGGGGTAGAAATCCTATAGGCTGACTCCCACAGCTGTTGGATGTTTTTATTCTCAGTGTGATTTTTAAGAGCGATTTTTTGAAACTAGTCTACGAGAGTTGGCATATGCAGGTGAAGCTGTTGAAATATGAACCAGGAAATACGGTATTTCCTAGGCTGTAAGAGCAAGCCTAGAAATCATGCAAGCAATGGAAGAGTTTAACGCATTTCTGTGTATTTTATATCCATTTTTCCAGCATGTTCTTCATATCTCAGTTTAGGTCTCTGTTACTGTAAAAACTGCCTGTACGCTTCTGTTCTGCAAACTACCATGTACCACTGAAGAGGTCACAGAGAACAAACCGTGTTCTTCGTTACCAGCACGTCATATTAGAGTGAGTTTATTGACACCAGTGAAGTCAAATATCCTTTCGCAGAGTTATGCTAAGCACACAGTTCAGATTCAAGCCCCAAGTTATTACATCTGATACAGGAATTAGTGAGTGAAAATACCCGGCAAATACAGGCACAATGTTGAGACCTTTACGCTGCGTGACACCTGAGCTTGACGAGCTGGCGTTGCCACCTGCCTCCCTGCCTGAGCCCTCCTGGGCTGCCACCTTCTCTGCCCTGGCCAATGCGGTTCAGGCAAGCCTCGTCTGAGGGTTATTTAAACCCTCCGTGCCCCTGAGGAGGGGCCTTTTTGATAGTGGTGGATGCTTGGGGTGGGGGACACTGGTCTTGTGGCTCCTGTGTGTGAGAGCAGCTGTGGAGTATCTCACAGGTAGGTCCCAGGGAGTAAAGCAGACAAAAGCTTGTCTTGCTTCCCATAGCACTGGCTGCTGTACATAATTGTCTATATTAAGGAGATATGTAGGAGGGACCATGTAATCCTAAGAGCTGTACAATTTCCAGGCCTTGAGCTTGCGATATGAAAGGCAGATAAAGGTGGTGGTGTGGTGCATGCTGCTGTCTGGTGCCTTTCTGGCAGCGTATGGGTCCAGAGCTGTTGGGAGCTGATGAGTCCGTGGGGCAGGCGTGCCCAGTGCCCAGGCACCTGGGGCTTTGCTGCTGCAGCAGCTGCTGGATCAAGCAGTAGCTGAATCTTCTCTGCCAAGGAGATAGCGGCTGAGGGCCGGGGGAGGAAGGAAGCTCATATATGAGAGCCTGGGCCCTGCCAGAGCAGAGCGCTCTGGCTCTGCGGCTGACCTGCCCTAAACTTGAGTGAGTCCTAAACTTACCCAAGTTAAAAATCTCCCCCTTGCTGCTGACCTTGTAAGGGGAGGCTTTGGCCATAACCTGGAAGTGGAAGGATCTCCTTCCCTTCTGGTCTAAACCAGCTTTCAATTTGCTGTGAAGGTTTGGGGAGGAAATAGTCCCTATTGAGCTGCCAGCTACTGTCTGCCCTCTAGTAACTGCCCTTGTGATCTTTTTCTCTTCCTCCAGCCCCCAAAGCACAGTCCTGTCTAAGAAACCTCAGGGACTTGCTGAATCCCATCAGAAGGTTGGTAGCTCGGCCTTACCGAGCTGAGCAGCATTGCCAGCTGCTGGTGACCCTGCAGTGCAGGCTGCTGTCCTGCTAGCTTTCGGTAGGAAGCAGAGCCGGTGCTTGCCTTGCTTCGAAAGGCTTTGACTCGCAGCAGCGCTGCAATAGGCTTTCTGAAATACGGCGAGGAGCATCACTGAGGAGGCCAGAATGTGGCTGGGGCTACCTGGGATGCGAGAGCCTGCATGTGCCTTTCGCATGGTTTGGTACTTCAAAAATGGAAACTAAATGCCTTTCCCGCCTTACTCCTGCTTTGATAAAACCTCTAAGCAGTGACTTCTGAGTGTGCTGGCAAAGGCAACCTATAGCTAGCAAGGGCTGCTTGCAGCATGAGTGGGGACTTGATCACTGCCCTTACCCTTGTGTAAAACAGCAACTCGCATTAGTTTGCAGTCTTACTGTGTCGGAAGCATAGCTTTTCCACTGAGTTTTTTGCAGAGGAATCCGGTCACCAGCATGACAAGGTGCTTGACATTAGTCTTGGAAACCACTCATTTTAGTAATACAACACCCATTAAGAAAGACTTACTGTTTTGTAATATTTCTTTAATTTAAAAATTTTTAATCACAGCCTTAAAATCAATCAACGTAAACAGAGCTGCAGCAGACTGGAGCAATGTCCCAGAGTCTGTACATATGCAAGGTTTAATTTACATAAAAATCAGTGCAGGTTTTTTCCAAAAGAAACAACCCATTCCACTCCCCCCTCCCCATCCCCTTTTTAAGAAGAGGAAAGGAGAAACTGAAACACAAGTCTGAAAGAAAAAAAATTGATTGAACAACAATAAAATCACTATCATGTTTGTAAATATTCTATTGAGCAGTTGCGGCAAAAAAAGTAGCACCTTCAAAGCCCCTTTGTACAGTAGATAGGGAAACAAAGGCTTTCCGAGGAGTTTAAATGAATTGGAGGTATGACATGGGATTACCCATTTTGTTTATGGACAGGAGTAATCTCCAACTTTAGCTGTTTGGACTTGCATACAGTTAATGGAAAGAAATCAGCACCTCTAGGATGTGATCTCTCCACCCCAAGATAAGCATCTAAAATAGTTTAGGTACACTGGAGATAACATTTCTGTGTAAGGAAGCTAAATGGCTAAAGTTAGGTGAGATTAAACTGTTTGGACATTGTGGGAAAGAAGAGCCCAATACCTTAAATTCTCTTTTAGCTTCTTTGAAAATTCTCATTTTCCTCTGAGCAATAGCTAGTTAGGGGAGAAACCCACATGGCACTTGAGGCAGGAGGCATCATAGCCTCCAAGGCCTGATTTCCATTTACTGTCTTCGTTTGCCCAAGAGTTTTGGGAGGAGTGGATAGCACAGAAGAGAGAAGTGGATCAAGAAAGCTGTGTAGGCTTAATTATAATAATGAAATAGGAAAGGGGCATCTGATTCCTTCAAGTATTGGATACAGAAAAATAAGTTGTCTACCAGCAGAGTGAGAAAAGAATGTTCCTTTCTCGCACAGCAAACTGGGCAGAGGTTAGTCTTGGGGATTTCTGGTTAGCTGGCTGGTGAATCGCTTCCTCGTGCTTTGAAGTTCTGATCAGACACATTGCTGAAGCTGGTCTCTGCTGTGTGATGGATAAAAAGCTAAACCTGGAGGAATTCTGGATCTCTCGGGAAAAGGGGAGACCAGAGACTGACCAGTGAGCCTGCCTGGCTTGCACAACAGGGATGTCCAGGCGGGTGGGCAGGACTGCTGTGCTCTTAGCATGGATTGCAAGTGGTGTCATAGCTTTCAGAGATCTTCCTGCCGCTGCCTGATCCCAGCATCAGTCCTCACCAATGCAACGCTGGGTGGATCAGCGCCTCCTGATCAGCCCATGCATGGCATTCCCAGAAACTTCACAGCTGGGATGAGTTAATGCAGCCCTGGGAGCTGGTGGGACTGTGGCCATGCGTGGCTGTTCAGTATCTGGCCTAGCAGGTCAGCCTCTTTGCAGGCTGTAGGACTGGGCTGGCAGATCAGCATCTCTGCTCTGCCTGCTGTACTTAAAGAACAAACAAACCCTCCAACAAATAGCTAACACTCGGGTGTCCCCAAGGACCTTTGCTTTTATCAGAAGACCTGGAATTGGTTATTGGATGTGCCGAGCTGTAACAAAGCTCTGATATTTCAGCATCACAGCCAGACTATTGCAGCATGAAGAACAAATCCAAAGGCTCCACCAAAGGAGCCAGATTCAACAAAATGCTTAAGCACATGCTTGGATCTAGCAGATAAGAAAGGGAGGTGAGAGCCTGGGAGCTTTGTGGAGCAGGAGCAGCCTGCTGAAACTGCTGTGGTGTCTGAACTTAACTGCTCTGGGCACAGCACTCTGCATGCTTGGGGCTGCCTCTTAGCCCACAGCTGGCTTTTCTGCTCCTTTTGCAATCCACTCTTCAACAGGAAAGAAATGTAGTGATTGCAGGAACAGCATTCCTCCCTCCATGCTCCTACCTATTCTTGAGCAAGCAAAGGGCTTCTTCCCAGCTTTGCCCTTTGAAATTCAGTGCCAGTCCAGGGGGTGAGGAGGGGCAGGGAAGTTAATGTCTTCTGTTCTCAGTGCCTAGATGTGAAGGCGAGGTGGAATTCCCAGGAATACATAGCCATCAAGTTTTCTAGGAGTCTGACTGAAGGGGCCCAGAGGGGGAGAGGAAAGGCAGGCTGGTGTCTTGTTTGCTGCCTGCCTGGTATTTGCACGTTCATCCCTGTGGGGCTGGATGGTGCGTACGGGGAGGCAGAGGGGAATTCGTGATGCAAATCGCAGCGAATGCTCGGCTGGCCTTCCTGTCGCGTGCCTTTGGGCGTAGCTCTGCAGCGGGTCTCCGATCAGGGGCTCCAGTGCCCCGTTCTCAGTAAATCTTTGCTACTTACTAAACAATGATAATTATGGAAGCTAAAATTGGGCAAAGATTTCCTTGTTTAAGAGGAGGTTTCTGACATTTTTGAAGAAACAGGAATATATTTAAGAGGGAAGTTATGAACTCTTTCTCTACAGTGGATTGAAGGAAACTCGTTTAAGAGCAGGTAACTAGATGCAAGCTTTTTAAAAAAATGTTCCAGAGTTAGATCGGGGCAGGTTCCTAAGTACATTACAGCTGTGCTGAAAGAAGGAAGCTCAGATTTGGGGAGGAGGATTTGGCAAATCTGAAATCATACTCAGAGTTTTAACACCTGAGAAACAAGTGTGTGGCAGGTGCTTTGGGAAACAGCTTCCACTGGGTACTGTGCACTGTACTCCAGGCTGAGCAAAACTTTCAGGCATAAAGCCAAAATGAAGCTGTTGCTCAACTAAAAAATCCCCCGCTGTTTTCTAGACCCTGTTTCTCTAACCAACACCAAGTGCACTGCTCTAGGACTGGAGACAGCTTAACCCAGCAGTGCATCGAGCTACCGAGCAGTGGGTGCAGCCACCCTGCCTCTGGGACCTGGCAATATTCCTGCCACAGCGTGGTCTTCCTCCCTTTCTGCTTGTTTTCTGATAGCAAACAGATCTCCCAGTGGCAAGACCACCAGGGAAAGGTCGATGTGGGGCTTTTCAGGGAAACCTGACCTTGATAAGCATCGTGCAGTTGCACAGATGGAGTCCCTGGTTGATCACACAGTCCTTCCCTTCTCTCCCACCGCCTTCCTGAGTGGAAAGCAAGACTGGAGGAGCTCTGGAAGCCGGTAGCTACTGAACTGCAGAAGGGAACTGAGAAATGCAGAAGCGTGTGAAGGCAAGGAGCAAACAGGCAGTCTTACTCCTTTTTACTGAAGCCACTGGGAGTCATTTCAGGGGACCAGTTCCCTCAGCATCCAGGGTTCCTCTGAAACCCCAATGTGCTGCTGAACTCGTGGCCTTCACGGGGGAAGACTGAGGAGGAGAGAGGGCGCAGTTCTGAGAGCACCAACACGCTCAGTGCTCCGAGTAGATTTGCCATTTCGTTCTTAATGTTTTTTCATTATAAATGTGTTTGCATAATACTGTAGCTGACAGCTGAAAGGAAGAAAGTCAGAAATCAAAATGAAAAGCTTTTGGAAATGTCCCTCAAGGAGAAACTGGGAATGATTTTCTGGAATAAAGCCAATCTGGAAATTTCCTCTGTGAAAGGGAGTTTCCAATCTATACACAGCTCAACACCTTAATCCCTGACTTCTCTTTCGGGCAGACAGCACAGCCCCCACCTCCCCCGGGCACGCACAGAAGTCAAGACAGCAGTCTTAAGATACTAATTCCTGTTTTACATTTATAGCTGTTCTTGCACCATCTACTTCAGGCATTCAGCTTGCTCCGATTTACATGCCAACTCTGCCCAGTACACAGGGAATGCCGCCTTTTCGTTCTGGTTCTTTCCGTGGTACCAAACAGGGGTGTTGCAAGTAGCCGGGTCTGCAAGCCCCGCTCCCCTGCCTGGGGCAGCTGCTGGCTCCCCGGAGAGCCAGCCTGCCCACCAGCTCCTGCGCTAGCACCGCCGGGGCCATCTGCCTGCCCTTCGCTGGGCTCGCGGCAAGTGCAGTCCTCCTTGGAGGACAGGCTTTCCTCAGCTTTGAAATCCCCTCCAGGCTCAGGCATGTGCTGCGTAAAGCAGAAAGGGATCTTGCTCTTCAAATTCTTGAATTTTTGTCATGATTTCCTCGTTTGAAACAAGACTGCTCCCCTTGCAAGCTTTCCTCGCCGTGCTGTGAAGCACCCCAGGTGTATGCTCCCACGGGATGCTCCTGCTGAGCCACTGTGTCTACAGGTTTATTCTTGGCATAGCTGCCTGCCGAACATGGGGTACGGCCAGGTAAAGGGCCCCCAGGAGTACAGGCGGTTGGGGCCATCCGCGGGGACACTTCCCCTGCGGTGAGACTGGGGCAGGGGCAGCAAAAGGAAAGGAGACAGCAGGGAAGGTACAAGTGCCAGGCAGGCATGAAAACAAAAGCTCTCAGCTTCTAGGTAGACTCTGCCCTTGATCCTGTAGCGTGGGGAGCGGGTATAAAGAAACTGCTTGCTTTTTTCAGAGTTGTTTCATTTACATGTTAACAGTTGCCCTTCTTGAAAAATTGCTGCCCAATGCCCAGGGCAATGCTGAGGGGCTTTTGGAAAAGAATAGCAAAGCGCCAAGGGACTTGGGGGAAGCTGAGATTACTGCTGCAGCTCTCGAGCTTAATGCCTCCGAGACGGCGGGGAGGTTGTCTCAGGTTGCAGAGAGCCCTCCCAGGGGCCTGCCGCGCCGAGGCTCAAGTTTTCATTGCTTGATTTTCTGGGCCTTGATGGAAGTGAAGGAGAGTTGCTGCTTCAGGGCTGCCTGATTTACATCTGTGGCCCTGGTGAGGAGGCAGCCACAGGCCGGGCCTTAGAGAATGGAAAGCTCTGGCTCTCGCTGGGTTGCTCTGTGGCCGTTCTAGCGCTCAGGCATGTTTCGGTTTGAGTGACTTGCATGATAAAAATGAACAGGCTCTTGAACCCTCTCGTCTTTTTCTCCCAAAAAACCTGCTGGAAACCTTTGTAGAGGTTCCAGTGGCAATTCAAGAACAACGTCCTTCCTTTGGTGACTTAGGGGTGCTGCAGTGCATGGACTGCAAATCTATCCCAAGAATGATCTGTGTGCATAGCTGCGGCTTCTTAAATTCCTCCCCGCTCTGCTGGCTCAAGTACCCCCCCGGGTCAGTAGCAAGCTGGGCTAGAAGGCGTTGCCATTGCAAAGCACCCTCGGTGGTGCGAGCGGCTTCCTTGGCGTAGGTGTGTTGAGAAGAGACTAGAGAAAATCACTGTGATTGCAGCTGAATCATTTTTATTATTGCAGTTTGGGTCTTTTGAAAAAAAAAAAGCAAAATCCTACCTAGTTCTTTGAAATGTGATGCAGTAAGAGAAAACGGGGCTTGGATTCACTGTGCGCGCAGTCCCTTCTTTAGCCATTTACATGGCTAAATAGAGAATAAAATGTTGCTAACTGTTATCGGTCAATGCACTACACCCGCTGGGTGAGAGGAAACAGGCTCAACCCACCTCTTCCTGCCCTCGGGAACGTTCCCTACACAGTCGCAGCCACAGCTTCCCCATTCGTTTTCCACTCAGGAAGCCGTGCGCGAGAAGGGAAGGAACAGCAGCACTAACGTGACTGGCATGTTTTCCCTACGCACGCCATTCTTGCTCGTAATTGGCTTTTTGTCTCCGATCCCAGAAGTAGGATTGACAGAGGGGAGAACTTTGCAAAAATTAAAGTAAATAAATAAAAGAAGAAAAGGAGGGCAAAATTATAGCCCATTTGGGAGGGAGGGAGATCTTTCTGTCCTGGCTTTGTACAGTATCTAGGGCCAGAGGCTCCCAACTTATGAATGAGTTTATGGATATTGTAAAGTATCTCATAATACACAGTACCCTCTGCTCTGGCTCAGGTGCACAGCTGGGACTCTTAGCCACTACCTGGTATCATAGTCCTTGGCAGCACAGAGGTTGGCGTTTTCACAGCTTAGTGATCAGACTGGTTGGGAACTTGGTATTTTTGCCTCATGAAGAAGTTTATAATTTGACTTCAAATTTGTTTTGAGTGAAAATAATTTAAAAAATACCCATGGGGAGAAAAAAAATTAGGCTGCTTAAGCGGGGGAAGCGGATTGGTAAACCAAAACGTTTCGTTTTGATTGGAAAGCTTTTTTGGGAAAATTCCAAATTCTGTATAATACAAGAATATTCCCAAATGAAAAAAAGATTTTTCTGCTCAAAAAGTCATGTTTTTTCTTCCTGAGATTCTTCTTTCCCCCTGACCGTGCCAGAAAGGATGCTTTCTGATGGGAGCAGATTCTGAAAGTTTCTAATCGGTTTCATCTTACCTTGTTGCTTAAGAAAGATTTGACGACCCCTGTACAGTCAGAATCAGGTGTATTTTTATGCTCATGTTTTGACATCAAGCCAGGGCCTGGCATCTGAAGGCCAGTCACAACACACATCCATCCCAATCCAAAGTAATTAGAACATGCAGGCTTTTAGACTAGCTTTTCTGTTTTGAAAACAAGGCTAATTTTAATGCTGATCATCACATCTGGAAATTATTTGCATATTTTTCATGTTTTTCTTTTGATCAAAGACAGCTGAATGGGAAGGGTGTTATCAGACTGGCTCACATATGCATTCTTTTTTAATCTCTTCTAGGGATTATATTTTTTCCTCTGACATATCACAGCAGATCCTTCAAGAGATAGAAAAGGTAAGAAAAGAGCTAAAATGCTGGAAAGGTGAAATATCTACATATACCCCTGGACAGCAGTAGTGTGCAGCTCTGACAGGAACTGAGATAAATCAGTGACGCCTTTTCAAAATTGTCCTTTAAGCGTGGGCAGCAAGCTCTGCCAGAATCAGGAGCAAGTAAAAGATGGTTGCAAGGGCCAGATTTGAGGTCTGTAAATCATGAGATCTTCAGGAACCTCATGCCAACAGTAATATTTCTGCTAGTAATTCTAACAGGAAAGTGGGAAAAGGACTAATTTAAAAAAATACAGAAATGCTTTTTTGCAGCACTGGCAACTACACATCAACAATATGAGCCTGAATAGTAAAGCTGACCAGACATGGGCAAAAGTAACCAATCTCCCTTCCAAGGAAGGTCAACCATTAAAAGAAAATAGACAACACCAACTGCAACCAGGAAATAACTCTGTTGGTTTTAATATTTTCATGGATTATTTGCAATGTAGGCAAGGGAATTAGGTTTCTTTTTCAAAAAAAAAAAGAAAAAAAAATTGGATGTTACCACACTGGCGTACTTTAAGCCCCGTGAGGCGTCTTAACATCCTCCTCTCTTGTCTTTCTGCTTAAAGGCGTGAAAACTGAGCCACCTATTTAGCAAAGTGCTTGGCATCACCAAGATGAGGGTATTTGAGCTCCCTTGCAGGCTCAGCTTTCATTTCAGTGGGGCTGGTTCTGATCTTAGGGTAGCAACAAGGACTCTGTTGCAGTCACGCTGGCAAAATCCAAGCGTGTGCATGCATGAGAGACCAGACTCAAACCCACTAAAACTACTTTGGCTCTTGGTTTCCTGCTGCCCCTTGCACACAACCCTGATTTTTCCATTTTCCTCCAGCTCAAAGAAAAGGGGGGGGGGGGGGAATGGAATGAAAATGGAAAAGCCAGAAAAAACATCCCCCCTCCCCCCCCACCAAAACAACCCATATCAGCTGTCTGATAGATTCAAGGCTTTGATCCTCTATTTGCACAGAAAGGAAGACATATCGCCGCTAACTCCCATTGCACAGGGCCGGGGGGTTCCGTAAAGCCTCAGTGGACAGACAGGGTTAGTTTGAACACAGATTGCATACCTGTTGCCCTCCTTCCGGAGGGCTGTATATGTACCACAAGAATAACAGCCGCCGACCCCGGAGTTCACAAAAGGGACCTGTGCCGGGACAGAGCCCGGCCAGCTGCAGTCCAGTGAGTGCCTCTGACTCGCGTGAAGCTTGAGGTCAGCCTGAACTTCCAAGCGTCTTCAAGACAGTTCCTGGATAACGGGGACTTCCAAGCGTTGGCTGGGACGGATACTGTTTTGTTTCCAAGAGGACGGTGAGCGAACAAGACAACACTGTTGGTCAGGGAGCTGTAACACAGGATACAGCTCAGTTTAGAGCAGCAAAGCCAGGGCTTATACAGCGCAGGAGCATCTGTCCCCATCGTTATGCACGTGCTGCTGCAGGCATGCGGGGGCACTTTCTAGGAACTGGTGCTTTCTTCCATCCTCCAAGCATGACAGAAGCTGGGGGCACGCAGTTCGAAGGGTGCTTTTTAAAAAAGGAGGTATAAACTGAAACAATTTATTGGAGCACAGGGTTGTTTCATCAGGGCATGTGATGGAGGAAAGGAAGGGTTCAAGCTTTGAGGAGCAAATTTGGGTGAGAACAGGCACCATTTTACTCTTTTGAACACTGTAAATAATTAAAAAAAGGCCAAATGGCCACCCTCCCCTGTCCCTCCCTCCCAATCCCAAGGCTTGCCTTCACATCATGCTCTTCCTGTACTGAGACTGTGAGCTCTGTTTGGGCTTCGAGTCCGACTGCTGCAGTTCAAACTGTTTGTACAGGTCCCTCAACTCTTTGATCTCCTGCAGCACCCTCTTGGCTTGGCTCCAGGTGGAGGAAGCCTCCCCCAGCAACCTCTCCGATTCCTGCAGGATCCTTTCAGAGTCTGACTTGGAAGATGATGAGGATGAAGAGGTGGTGGTGGTGCTGGTGTTGGAATCCTTGGTCTTTCTCTTGCCTTCCCCATAGCCCTTCACCTCCGTCAGCAGTTCCTGAGTTTTTTCCAGTTTTAGTGCAACCAGTTCTTGTATCCGGGACAGCTGTTCTGGTTCTGCTGAGGCAAACTGAGCCTCCAGCCCCCTCCTCAGCACCGCCCGGTGCGTGGAAGAGTCCCGTCGAGACAGGATTTCTTCCATGGAGGCACATTTGTTCTTTTCTGAGAGCGAGAGCTTTTTGGGGACCTGTGGAGTGTACATGGTCCCTTTGTCAAAGGAGTCATTGCGCTGCCCTGATCTGTCCCATGAGGTCACCTCCCGTCTCGGGAGGCTCCCTGTCCGGCCTTTCTCTGACTTGACGTTCTCCGAATCCGAGCGGTGCCGGCCAGCAGTGAGATGTGCCACTGACTTATCCAGGTCCACCCGGAAGCTCTGTTCGCAAGTGCTGTGATCCTCTGGAGAGGCGTCTTCCTCCTGGATCAGGTCGAGTGTCAGCATGCCGTCGGAGGTTGAGGTAGATGCCTGAAGAAACAAGGAAAAGAGCTGTGTTGTCACAGGACCAGGGATGGCTGCACGCTACTTCTGAGTGTCTCATACCGAACGTGTGCATCAGCTGCGCTTGGATGCGAAGATGGAGCAGGAATAATAGCTAGTGTGACCTGATGAGAAAGGCCCAGGAGTGCTGGTTCCATGTTTCCAGCTGAGATACGGATCAGCTGCATGGCCTTGGACAAGTCATCCATGCTAACCCACAATTCTGTTCCCCAGCTGTAGGGCTACTCTCCATGAGGAACTTGAAGGAGCATTTTGTTTTCAGCACAGGAAAACAGGCATCAGTGATGACAAATTACTGCTTTACAAATGGGGTTCCACAATGCAATGGTCTGCAAGAATGCAGGATGAGATCTGATGCCCCAGGAGAGCCCTGAGTTATATGACAACTTTCAGGTCAGGCTCAAAACCACCAAATCTTACCTATCTATAATTGAAACAGATAAAAGGGAATGTGATCCGAACAGGTGTCTGAAATTCATTATACATACCACAGCCATCAAATGTCCTCGAGTTGGAGGGCGTCGGGAGTGCTGTATTTTTGCTCTGTCACGTGTTGGGTGGGCGAGGTAGCTGTCCTCTTCGACAGTCACCTAAAGTGGGGACAAAGGAGGCTAGTGAGTGTCTGGGAGCATGGGAAATATGAGCCATTCCTAGTTTCTGTAGCTATAATCAGCCAGATGTGTTGTAGCAGATCACTTATTCCTCCAGGTTTCCCTTTCTCTTGTGACCTGGCCATGAGCCTGGGGGTGAACTTCCCCACATACCTACGGGCCAGGATCCTTTGAAGACTGTCAAGCAGGAGCCCTAACTGGGCAGAAATTTGGGTTGCAAACAGTGCATCCTGCACTCAGAGGCTGCAATTTGCTGCTGGCAACTGTTTCAGCCCCTCAAATGAAAATAGCTTTGCACTGTGAAATAACTGCATTGTTAGCAAAATTCTGTAGTGCAAATGTTTGAACAGGAGGAGAGTTGTGATAAATAGCTGAGCCAAACCTAGCGCTGAGCTGGCATGGTGAGGGCAGTATGTTCCCTGTGTGCTAACTCACGGGACTCCTCCGGCTGCGGAGCCAAGCTAGGGTCGTGCCTGGGAGCATGACCTGACCAGCTGGCGTTACTGGATGGCCATAGTCCGTAACTCCCTCCCCAGCAGGCATGCCCTGGCGCACACAGGACTAGTAGTTTGTAAACCTCCCTGCACAGTGTGGGCAATAAACTGGGCCTGAGGACCACTGGTGATCCAAGACTTGTAGCTGAGGTTCAATGATCTGGGTGTTTACCAGAACGCATGTGAAGTGACCCTCTCCTGGGAGGAGATTTGCAGAGCCAGCCGGGAATGGGGTGTGGGAATCCAGCCCTCTGGAGCCTTAGACATCTGGGAGAGTCTTGGAGAGTTTCCCTAGTCTGTCCCCTCTGTACCCTGATGGGATCAGTTCTACTTAAGTCATTCCTGACGATTATCTGTTGAATCTATTTGTAAAGGTTGCACTGACAAAGACTGTCCTGCAAGCGATCCACGCTGTTGCTTTGGTATGCTGCTTTTTGCTATAAAGCTTTTCCTGTAAGGTCTGACCTTAGTTATCCTTCACAACAGGTTCTGTGTTGCCATCCATGAGAAAACAGCTAGCATCGCAGCAGTGGACTGCCTGTATTGTGGTAAGTCGAATGTGGATGAGATAGATCTGAGATTTGAATCTAAACCAAAAAGCAGGTGGCACGATAGCATTAATGCGAAACAGTGTTGAAATGCTGTTTCGACCTGCAGCTCTGGTAGCAAGGACGTAGCCTTCTCAAAGGAGTTCTCCTTCAAACCGCAATAAACTATGCGGGGATGCTTGCACTGATCTAAACTTGGACTCTGACGGCTCTAGTTGTGGTTATAAATGTAGACCTTGTCTCCATGAAGGGGTGGAACTGATATTGCTTTATTCTTTTTTCCAGTAGAAACCACTTTGCATAACTGTGATAGTTACTTGGGGAGATCTCATGCAGCAGTAATGCTGCCACCCTGGCAGTGGTAGGGGCTATGCTAGTTAGGCTTTGTCTGGACGTGTACTCATCCAGGCAGAGCTGTGCTGTTCCAGAGAGTCCTCCTATTGCTATCACACAATGTCCTGATGATGCCTGGTCTCTCTGATCCTGACAAATAGTCAGGATTTTTTTAGTGATTTTTTTTTTTCCACTAAATGGAGAGCCTGACTTGTCCTGACAAAAAAAAACAGGTGCATTTTAGGCTCAAAGCCCTATTCTGAGCTGAACAAAGGCCATACAGCTCTGAGAAGGCTGAATTAAAGGTTTCTGGTTTGACCTCTGAACACAGAAAAGGATCTGAAATATTTAAATGTCCAGGAAGCCCCCTTCCTTCCGCTAAAGTGATAGAAATGTGCATAAGATAAGTAAGAACTTGGTTCTCTGTCTCTCTTGTAGATAGTGATTCACAGAGGGAAGGGGTGGGCAGGATGAATATGGACTGAGGTGGGTTGGACAGATGGTTCCATGCTATTAGGTTGCTCTGAAGATAGCATAGGACTATATTGGTTTTCAGTTAATTCCCTAATTCAGTTCCACTACTTAAATCTCCTTTGTAAACAAGAGCACTGTGTGTTCAGCCAGGAGCAGCGGACAGGAGGAAAGACTCAAAAGCCCTGGGAAACCATTTGAAACGTAGTCCCACCATCCCTGTGCAAGGCAAGGCTGGCCTGCAAAGTGAAGACACCTTACTGGGACTGTGCCCACCAGCGAGGGGACAGAGCCATGGCAACTGCCCTGTGCCATTGCTTCGCAATCACTGCTGTGTATCAATGCGGTAGCTGGGGGAATCGAGCTATTCCTGATAGGTGTCGATGGCTCTGTTCTCACTGCAGTCTGTACAAGCTCAATGGCTTTGCACTCCTTTTAAAAAGGAAATGGAGAGGGCTGCAGGGGCTGCTCCTCCTTCCTCCAGTCTGAAATATTCACCCAAGACTGTAGCTGAGGCAATGGAGTCTGGGTCCAGCCCTCAGAGCTCACCTCATCTAGGATGCGGTTTTTAGCGCGCGTGATTGCTGAGTTGAGGGCATTAATCCAGGACTCTTTCTCTTCTGGACTCACAGCCAGGAAGATCAGGTTTGGTGCCTACAAAAGAGGAAATTCAGGTCAGTGCCAGTAACTAAACTCATACAGAGATCTTTCACACTGCCCTGCCCACAGCAAAGCTACAGGGCCTTTACAGCTGGCTGCTTTTTGCGGGAAAACGCAGAGCAGACCTGATCCTCCAGTCTTGCAAAACAGCACTGGTCCACCGCACGCATTGCACCTGGCCTCTGCTTCTCGGCAGGCCTCTGAAAAGCAGATCTGATTCCTCCCGGTACTCAGCTTTTCAAACAAAAAGCTGTGTACCAAATTTACTTTCCTCGTGGCTGCAATTCCTCCTTCCCCTTCTCTGCCTTCCCACACACTATCCTAGATTTTGCCCTCATCAAACAATGATGCAGCCGTTCTGTGCATCTGCTGCTCACATGTGATATATCTGCTGCCACCTCAAACTTTGACAGTCTGGAGTTAGACAAGCGCATACAGTACGCATGCACAGAAGGAGCTGGATTTTTCATACCTTGGTATGTCAGATGCACACTGAGGGCAGAGCAATTTTGAAAATATGGTCCAAGATCCTTAGTTTTTTGGACCAGATACTCCATAATTTAGCCTCCTCAGCGTTTTGTTCAACTGCCTCCCTTGCTCAGGGTACTTGGGGACAGTGTAGCTGCTTTCCATTTCCCCCCTCTCTTCCCTTTTTGCATTTCAGTGGTGTTAGAGCATTCTTAGCAAAGTGCAGGGTAGGAAAGCTTGGTCAAGCCAGAATGAAGAGTGTAAAGCCAGCTCGTGTGTGTGCGCATGTGTGTCAAATACCGCTAGTAGCTAGAGACTGGCGCTCTGTCTGCAGTGGCAACCAACACCTCCTGGAAGGTCCCCGTTCTAGGTAGCAGTGATCCTGTCCTGGCACTTTTTAGCTTGCTGCTGGGCAGGAACTATTCTTGGGACAAATTCTCTTGCAGCTTTTTTGATGCAGCCTGAATCTAGGCAGCAAAACTAAGGAGCATCAGCATCCTTCCCTCCCTGGCCTCCCCCGTGAATAAAAAGTCCAGTCAGCTGAACCGCAGCTGTCAGGAGTGGCAGCACTAAAATTGCTCTGTCCTTGCTCCTGAAAAATGTTCTGATACTTTCTTGTCCTGAAGTCAGAGTACTCTGAGCTGGATGGATCCAAAACTAAACACTTGCTCTTACTTAGTACACCCGAGGCCTGAATCCCCTCCCGGTAGAAACCCTGCTTCTCCGTCCAGCCCTCACTATTGCAATCACTCCTGCAGTAAATGGAGATTCGTATATATTAAACCAGGAGACACGATCTGGACTCCTAGACACCTTGGGCTATCCAGTTTCACCCCTCAGTTATTGCATCAGGCCCAATGGCTCATGACAGGCCTAAAGCAGAACACCAGGAAAGACTCCAACAGCTACTGGCTTTCTGGGGCGACCACGTGCTGGAGAGCAAAGCGTACCGTGTTTCCAGGCTGTCTGGAGTGGGCGAGGGTGAATTTGCTGTGGTTCTTTTTACTTCTGCTTTTGGACTTCCTGAGCTCTTCACATTTCTCATAATCACTCAGGTCAAACATTTCCTGCATGTTTTTTTCATCTTTTACCTGCAAAATGAAACAAAATTACAGCCTTGCAAATGTCATACGGGGGGTACAGGCAGGCAGTAATAGGGCTGCTGCTCCAAGCTGGTGGGATGCCTGACTGGAACTGGTGTCTGCATAGGGAGTTTGAATATACTGGGTGTGTGCGGAGTCTCTGGTGTGTTATGTGGTCACTGAAATATCGTGCAAGAGTCTTCCACCGAAGGCACAAATACAGTAACAGCTCTGTTATTATCTGGGAAGGGATGCACTTGATTTTGGGAGGGAGAAGCTGATGTTTTCTATAGCTTTGGCTTAAGTCCCTTCCGGAATGAGGGGGGACATATTTAGAAAGATAACTTGAAAATCACGATCTCCTAGGTCAGTTCCTGCTTTGCTACAGATTTCTTTGGCAATCCTAGGCCAGTCACTTAGCTGCCTCTGCCACCTCCAAGGTTACAGGGGCTGGGCTGAACTGACATGCAGGTGTGAGCTGACTTTTCCCTCTCTATTTATGGGCCCTCCAAATGAATAGGATTTACACCAGCAGCAAGGAGAGGACCTTGTCTGCTAGGAGGAGGGTCACGCGGAGTCAGGAGACTGGGAGGAGGTGGGCTTTCATCCGCTGATTGCAAAGGGCAATCGTATTAGAGCTTGTTGCTTTTCTGGAGACAGCACAACAAAAGTTTGAGGGATAAAGATTAGCACTTCCTATTTTTAACCTGACGGTATTACTGAAGCCTGTGCTGACAGCTGATTTGGGGGGTGGATGAAGCACATCCAGTCCCAGATTACTGACACGATGAATGTGCCACGTTCCCCCGCTGCTGAGCCCCATCCATTGTGCGGAGGGTAGGGGCAGACTTCACCGAGGCGCCGGTGACGGCTGAGACCACAGGCTTCGGCAGCCTGCGTGCTGGGCTTTCACTGCTGGGTGTCTAGCCAGGCCCCCGGAGACCTGCAGCGACCAGGTGATTCACAAGTTCTCAAGAAGGAAGAGTGCCAGGGCTTGGTTCTCACTGACATAAACACTTCTTGGCTGTCTTTCATACAGTCATCATCGGCCATTTCACAGCTTTTAAGAAATCTCACCTCTTCCACCTCCATTCCCGAATGCTTCCTGTATTAGCGGTGGTGTGACAGGCGCACAGCTATAGATAAGTGTTACAGAGGCGTAGATTAAAGATGTGACCGGCACAGGGTCACGAGGACTGCGGCTGAGCTGGGGAGGAAGACAGGGATCTTGGTAGAGGTCTGCCAGGGGACACTAACCTGAAGATGCCCCCACTCAGGGGATGCTCTGAGATGCACCTCAGGGGAGGTGAGAAGAGAACCCGCAGCCCATCTCTTGCCTGGCCCTGTCTAGTATTTAGGCAGCCTTCCCTTCCACTGTTATCTTTAATGTGCTCGCCTCATACCCCACTCCTATGGCCAGGCAGCCCTACTATTTCCAGGGTAAACATGAGGAATCCAGGTAACTGGGATGGGGGAGAACTTGGTTTCCAATAGCCACTAAGGACAGAATTGTAGCAGGCTCAAATCCATGTCAGTCTGTGCTTAATCTGCCTCCAGCCTGGGTCATTATGGGCTGGGATTTGCAATGGAGTTTGATTAACTTAGGTGCCAGAAAGGCAGACAGTGCTGAGCTCTTGAATCTTGGATTTCCTGAAAGTGGGGAACACTGAAACTATTTCCTATGACTTCTCCATAGAACTTGAGCAAAAGTCTCACCAAAATGCTGTAACCAGCTTTCTAACCAGAGAGACAGATAAACTGATGATCTGGCCTTACATAATAACTGCAGTTCCCTCTCTTTCCTTCTTCCTTCTATCCCCCGAGTTTGTCTCCAGGAACTCGGGTGCAGTCACGGTACATACCTATTCCTAAAGCCTCAGAGACTATTGCTTATTTTTGCTCAGAGCAAAAGCCATTGTGCATGGGCACCTATTATATGAACAAATACAGAAGTGTCTCGTATGCACACACACATCCATGTCTACATATCCCCCCTGTGTATTTCTAATCGGCTTTTATCTCCTCAGTGCCATCCTACAATTCACCTCTTTCCAAGAATCTTGGCTGGATTCAGCCCTATTCATTTGCAGCAGGAAAAGCTGATCCCCTCTGAGCCCCCAGCTGTGACACAGCGGCCGAGGCAGAAGTCCTTGCTCCAGATGTTTGCTCATGTAGGTCACTGGGACTTCCCCAGCCCTTCCTCCCTTTCTCAGACACACACAGTCTGTACTGTGAACTCCTGGGAGCTGAGGCTGAAATATCTTGCCTCTAGGAACAGCCACAGGGGTCTGCAGAAAGGAGGTGTGTAGCTGGCTCAGATAAATGCCCTTGAGGTGCAAGTATTCCTTTGAAAGCCCTGAATTAACAAGTGCCAGGGCTTTAACTCTAAGACCTCTCTCTCGACTACGTAAGTACGCACGCACAGAAAGAGAGACAGGCTACAAGAGACCCTGGTGCACAGACAGCGTGACGCTCCTGCATCATTCACCAAACCACGGCACATGGGTGCATTTAGCAGTTATAAAAGGCGTCCCTGATTAAGAACAAGCTTATCTATTTGCATTAAAGGAATGATGTTGGGTCCCGTTTCTGTTTGTTTCAGACAAGGTAGGCAGGTCGAGCTCAAAGGTATTTTGTGGGGGTGGGTAGATGCCTGTCATTAAGGATGTGGGCCTAAGTGACTTAGGCGCCTAAGGGTACATCTGCCCTTCAGCCAGAGCCGAAGCCCAGGGGGAAAGGTAGGTTTGTGCTCGCTTGGAATTAATTCCCTCTTGTACACAGCCTTGGCAGCATAACGAGGTCATAAAGTGAGCGGGGCTGTAATTTATAGTCATCCGAAGATGGCTTTGTTCTGCCAGCGTGGTGCGAAGAGGTCTCAGCATCAGCCTCAAATGGGCTCCGCAGCAGTGATGTAATGGCAGCGATTTCGCAGCATACGAGAAGGATCGCGGTCGTGTCTCACAAGGGGCCTTGCCAGCTGATCCCCCCTGCACTGAGACTTCCAGGCGGAGAACTAAGCAGCAGAGCAAAATAGAGGATTCAGCGTGCAAACAGTGAGACTAGAGAGCAGGAAGGTGAAAGGCAAATTTCAAAAGTACTAGCCAGCTCTTTTTGTGCCTCGTAGGAGGCCTCTATCGAGGCCAAAAAGGAGGAGGGTGGTGGGCACGAGTTACAGAATAGAGCAACCTCAGAGATGGAAGAGCGTGAGTGCGCTTTGAGGCGCACTAACCTGAGAGGATAGTCGTGCATCCTGCCCTCTTTAAAAACAACAACACAAAAACCAACAACAACACCTGCTAGAACCTTACTGTCAGCAAAGCCTAAATCACTGTCACCTACGTCAATAGGAGGTGGGTGACAACCCTTCAGGGTCCCCCCTACACATTTTCAGAGAGATTGGAGCCAAGTGAATAAAATCCTTCAGATCTGTGCTGGCTCTGTACGGACCTGGCTGAGGTACTTCTCCCTGCTCTGGGCAACGTGTCCCTAAGACTGCTGCAAAGAGCAATTCTGTGGTAAATTGAGCAGGTTCTGATCTGGGAGGGAGCTGCCCTGATTTGCACCGGCAGAGAATTTGGCCCAACACCTGGGCAATGTGGAGACCTTTGGGAGGAAGTAGCTGCAGGTATCAGTTCTTAGTAGAAAGGAATGAAGTGCGATTTCTGTCATCCTGGGGGGTTGGAAAGGGAAAGGCCGAGGCAGTGTACTAGCATTGATCTTCCTTTATGTCAGGATGACCTAGCACAGCTCATCGTGGACCCAGGTTGCTCTACTCCTGTGAAGTTAATCCGAGTGCTGGAGACTTAAGATGATGCTTATTTGTTTTCTTTCCCTTTGCTGACTTTAGGGCTCAGATTTCCAAAACCGGGGGGTGATTTTTACAGTCTCAGATGCCGAACTTGAATCTTCCAAGAACAGGCCTAAATTTTGGGAAGGGCTAAGCGTCTCCTCTTAATATAGTCTTCAAGCTGGTTCCCCATCCCCAAACAGTTTGTTTCTCGCTCTCACACTTGCAGGCTCTCGGGGCTTTGGGCTCAATGGGCACTTGGCCTTATCGAGCAGGGCTGCGAAGTTTCTGCTGTTCAATGTCACACAGCATTTTGGAAGCAAAAACGGGTGCAAACTCTGAACAGACCAGGCAAGGCAGACTTCCTATCTTAGCAAGTAAAGAGCACTAATGGTCATTCAATTCACGGCTGATAAAAGGAAATGCTGTGGTTTTGGCAGAAGTGTCGTTCTGGGCGCCACAGTCCGGGGATGCAGCTGGACTGGAGAACTTAGAGGCCGCTGAAGAGTTTCTATGGACAAGCGAAATCACGTTGGTGCTTAGGTCAAATGCAGGACTCCGGAGTTCAGTTCTCAGCTATGCTGCAGCCTTGCAGCCTTGCTTGGGGTCTCGGGAAGACTGTTTAATCCCCCTGCACTTCTCTAACTCCCAGGGCCTGGGTCCTACTGCTGCTGCACAGAGCAGTGTAGGTGAGGGTGGTCCTGCCTTCGGTGGGGGAGATAGTTTAAACAGGCTCTCCAGGGCCTGCCAGTCCCTCTTTTCTACAACCCCTTTAAGGAAGTCGAGAAAAAGCTTTTGCATCTGGGCCAGTGCTTCCTCTTTTGTCCCCTGCGTGGGTTTTCACACCTGCCTGTGAAGCAGCTGGAGCTCTGCAGAAGGCCTGGGCTGGGCTGGGCCGGGCTGGGCTAGGCAGACCCAGGGTCATTGCTGATGCAGCAGTTCCTAGGCGCCTCTTTGAACTCCTTAATGTGAACGTCATTGGTGTTAAACTGCATTTGTACATCCTTCCATCCTCCTTCCCTCCACCTCTGCCTCAGCTAGCTTTTCCCTGTGCATCCCCTGTCAGCAAAGGTTGTCTGTGAGAATGGGCCAAGCCAGGAGAACATCTAGAGGGCAATGGCAGCCGTGCTCGCCTCTCACATGTGGGGGTTTTTGGATCCTGCTGTCTTCATTAGACTTTCTTAAGATCTCCCACACTGTTGTCTCGAGGCTGGGAGGGATCAGGGACCGCTTGGCTTAGTGTGTGAGGAAGGGAGAGGCCTGGAGAGTTGATTTTGGCAAAATCATTCCCAGCTGGGAGGTGGCCAGCAGGTTTTTCCTTTCTCACGGCTGCTGAGGACTGGCATGCAATGAGCTAAGGGGTCTCGGGGCCTCGTGGGCAGGTGGGTCCTGCACTCTTTGCTCTATAGGGAAGCTCTGAATAGAAAGGATGATGGATACAAGTCCCAGCACCTACTGCCATTGCTGTCGGCTGGCTTTGCTGTCCGTATTGCACCTGTCCTAGGAAGACAAAACAGCCTGGGTCCTGGAAATGCTTCCACTCTCCAAACAGACCGGGTGAGGAAAGGGAACGTGAGACATAGAGGAGGAATCTGTGCTCTCCAACACTGCCTAATGCAAAGCCAAATCCACAAAGCGAGATTCATCAGACCCCGCCTCCGTTAGGCCGCGCGGTCCCCTCGCCCCGCTGGCAGCTGCTCGGGGCTGCGCCGCGCCACGCCGCCCAGCCAGCCGTGCCACCCCAGGCTAATCTGGGCCCGCGGGCAGCGCGCGCCGGGCGGGATGTGCTGAGGCTGACATTGCTGGCGCGCCGTCGGAGTTCAAGGAGCGGAGCTGCCGCTGCCCGGCCCTCCCCGCCTGCATTCCTCGCACGCCTCGCCCCGCAGCTGCTGTCTGGCGGGGCAGCCCGGAGGGACCCTATAGCTCAGCGACCCTATAGAGACGTGCGTGCGTGCTCTGTGGGTGAGAACGTGAGCCGTGGTACCCGAAGTACCTTCTCTGGGAGGCCTGGAGGAGATGTCTCTAACCTTCTAGCCCGCCATACCTCCAAGGGTCTGTTCTCTGTGCACGTGCTGCTTTGCAGCGCTCTGGCAGTGGGAAGATCCCTGGCACGGCCAAAGCTCACTGCCCCTTGGATTTCGTGCTGATGGACAGTGACAACTTCCCCCCTTGTCACGTTGTCACCTGCAACAGCTCTGAACGCCCTTCCTTCAGATTCGGGCTGTGTGCTGGGGCCAGGCGGGGAGGGAAGAGGAAGGGCGCTCACTGAGTCACAGGGCAGTTTCTGCGGTTTTCCTCGGAGATTTGTTTTATGGTGATTTGCCTGGGTAGTTCCCTGTTGAGATGTGACATGGTCAAAGCAAATGCAGAAGGTACAGAAAATCACAAGACACCGAGTCTGATGTATCCACAGGACATACAAGTGGTCAAAATGTGGCTCGGGGTCTAACAAGAAACCCACAGATTTTCGGTAGAGCTGAACATCCAAACACGGGCAGTCTCAGGGGACAGCGTCAGCCAGCATGTTCCTCTCTCGAGCTGAGGAGAAAGTTTCACTTCCTCGAGCCGAGCACTTCTGCCATCCAGCGAGGGAGAGAAACTTCTGCCTAGCTCAGCTCAGACCAGGCTGTGGCCAGGCTGGGAATCCAAGCTCGTGTGCAGCGCTGGTGAGGGGACGGGCAGGGGACGGGGAGAGCCGAGGTTAACGCCTTGTCCTGTCCCCGGCTCCCTGCTAGCCCAGGTTCCCCAGCTGCACAGGGGTGGGAGCGGCATGGTTCTAATTTGCAGGGGGAACTAGGAAAAGAAATGCGGGGAGTGTTGTGAAAGTCTTAGGTACAGTGAGAGAGACCCGTGGAGTGCCGTGGACCCTGTAAAATGGCCAGCGTGCGGTGGGACACTGCAGCTGCTCCACTTTTTCTCCTTCCTTCTCTAGTGCCAGTTCAGGGGCGAGTGTGGGGAGGAGGCAGGGTTACCGAGCGTGCGCAGCCACCGGCACAGCAGGGCCCTGGCTTGAGCCAGGCCTCTGGACCTCGCCAGAACAGACGTGGCAGTGCTCCAGGGCGCTGCCTCCCCGCTTGCACACCTGCATCCGTGGCGGGAGGCTGCTCAGCGACCTCCGCAGCTCAAGGGCACGAGCACGACCAGGCTGCTCTTCGGAGCGAGCCGGGGGCCAGCAGCAGAAAGTTGCTCCCCGCTCTAGTCCCTCGCCCCAGAGAGCCGTCAGCTGGGGCCCACTGCTAGAAACGGGTACCCTGAGAACTGACGGGGCCCTGGGCTAGAACCAGGTCTTCTGCGGCTCGGCACTACCCTAATCCCAAGTCTGTGCTGCCTTATCTTACAAATCACCTCTGTTGGAGGAAAGGACGTCCGGCTGTGGTGGCTCAGCCTTTTCTTTCACCCCCTGCTATAACTGTGCTGGAGGCAGAGAAGACTTTTTGCTGGAACTTGCCACCTAGCTTCACAAACTGTAGAACAGGGCTTGTACCGCGGAGCAGGGGTTTGGCGGAGCAGGAAGGCGGAGGGGAAAAGGCTGCAAAGGGCGAGAGCAGGAGAGAGGGATGGGGCAGCAGGTCACAGCCGCGCCGTCACAGGCTGCCCTGGGGCAGCCAAAAGCCGGTGGTTACGCACCAGCCTGACGCTGGCCGTTACCGCTGTCCCCAAACACACCTGTAGCGCAGCTCTGACACCTCGCGCCCGTCGTACGCGGCGGGCACCACCGCGCTAACCAGCCCTGCCGGCCACGGGCACCCCGCGGAGCCCAAAGACGTGGCCGCCCGCGCGCAGAGGCGCGCTCCGAGGTGCGGCACGCGCGCCCTGGAGAGTGTCACCGCGCTGCCGTGCATGTCAGCGGCACGTGCGTAACGCCCGGCGCAGGCGCAGCCCCCTTCCACGTGCACAGACGCGGCATGCACGCGAACGCCACGAATGCTGCGCAAGCCGCAGGGCACGCATCGGCCGTGTGCGCGGGCGCTGGACCGCTCTGAACGCATATCCCCCCTTGCAGGCAGGCAGAGGCGGTTCCGCGGTGTTTGATGGTGCTGTAACGAACGGGGAGCGAGAACAGACTACTTTTCAAGTGCTCTTGTGTTAATTGAGTCGATGCTTTTGGTAGCAAACAAGAAAAGGCTTAAGGAAGCCCCGAGAAGCATTTCCTCATTAACATCTCGTCATCACAGAGCCCGTTCATGCTGTCTGGACAGCCCTGGGCTTCCTGACAGGAAGTGGTGGGAGCCCAGCTGTGTCTGCGTTAGTCTGACTGCTATTCCCAAGTGCAGAGCAATAACAAAGCTGTGCTAGAAACAAGAGAACAATTACCAGAAATTTGCAGGGGGGAAGGGGACCGGTGTGGCGGAGAGCGAGCGGAAAAGAATGCAAAAATAATACGAAGAAGGTGTTCTGCTTAGCAGAGATCAGTTCGCTTCGACACATCTTGCCTTGCATGTTTCTGCTCTGAACGCTTTTTTTGGCTGCTGACCAAACGCTAAATAATGAAGGGTTTTTGCATAAGTTCACGGAGTTCGGCTTGCAGCGGGGTGCAGATCTCCGTGCCGGCTCGGAGCCCGTGGCTGAGAAGGGGCTGTGAGGCCCAGCTACCATTCTGGTGCGTGGTTGGAAGAGCGAAAGGCTCTAGGTGTTGTTAAAGGCAGAGCAAGTTGCACGGCTTCCAAAGGCTGATGCCCCAATGAAAGGACACGACTGAAAAGCTCTGCCTGCATTTTCCGGCTATATCAGCTGGTCTAATAAAATATAATTCCTCTCCTTATGGACCTGCTTTCCATTGGGGGGAAAACCTAGGCTTTTGTCAGGTTTCTACATTTCCTTCTAACCAAAATTAATAAACCAGGGCTAGAGCCTCTAACCTGCAAGCCGGGTTCTAGGTAGGCAACTAAATAAGCGCACGGATTCCCAGAAGGTATCAGTGTGGATACTGATGGGATTTTGGTAATTTGTCTCTGCTTGTGGGAGTTAGGCTTTCGGAAACCTATCCAGAAATCAGAGCGGTGCTAAGCTCAGAGCAGTTTTACTGTTCCACGTTGTTTTTCTTGGTACGTTATTACCTATCCTGAACTGACATCTTTCCCAAGGGATCTCAAAGTGTGTGATGTGCAATTTTCCCGTCCTAGGCACCTTGTGCATGAGGGAGATGAGTGCTCTTATTAGCTCTGCCTTGCAGATGCAGAAATCCAGGCAAAGATAAATAAATGTCTTGTTGAAATTCATTTCGTTAGCGCATGGCAGAACTCGGGGTAGAATCCAGGAGTCCTGGTGTTTAACCCCTTCCTCTGCTGGGCTCTGAGCTGACGACGAGGGACCAGGAGCCCTGGTTTATGCACTAGACAACCTGCCTTCCCTTCTCAGCAGCTATTGAGCTTAAGAGGAACTGACAGGAAACATCAAGGTTAATATGTGAGTTAACACGTAAGCAATAGGGTCCAGTTTCTCCATCCGCTAAATCCACACTGCTCCAATGGCTTTGATGAAGCAAAGCCAATTTATAGCAGGGAAGGACTTTGATCTTTTGCTGAAACAGACAGTGGAGTCTCCTCTCCCATCAGTGCTCGTACTGCAGAAATCAGGCTGAGATTCAACCTGTGTACTGGCTATATCCACAAGAGTTTTCTATTCACATCTCTCCAGAGTTTCCGCTATTTAATTCTTTCTTTGCCTGCATCCACTGCTGCCCCATCAGCTGCACCGGCAGCGGTTTGTTCGGAAGCCGAGAGGACTTTCCCCATAGCAGTTAAGAGCCTCTCGTACAACTCATCAGCACAGCCCAGCAGTGGCTCCATTTTCTCCACTGGGCATAATCTGGTCTGTGAAAACACAGAAGCAGCTACATCCTGTTCTGCTTGACAAATCCCAATTTATTAAGCTATTTGCGGGAGCTGCAGGCACCTGCTTCCAGGAAAGCGGGCGTGCAGGGGGTGGGAAGCGGAGAGGAAGCCTCGTGCTCCGGGAGCAGAGCTCGGAAACGTGGGGAAAGGCCAGGGGTGCTGGCTAAGAGCCTCCCCAGGGCAGACCCGAGCTCTCGTCGGTGTGCGAAGGCCTGGCTTTGCTAAGGAGTAAAGGCCCAGTCAGTACCAAAACCCAAAAGACGTGGCTATCTTTGAGCAGAAAGTCTTGCAAATGCAGCGAGACAGGCACTTGCACCCAACACGTGCCCTCTGTCCCCACGAACACACCGAGCGTTCGCCCGGCCGGGCAGCGCCGGGCAGTACCGCGTGCCAGGTGGCTGGAGCCGCCTCGCCTATCGAGATTCCCGCAGACGCAGTATTCTTCATTCCCGCAGGCACGGAGTCACTTCAGTGCACACACGCGCGGCCAGATGTTACCTCTGTAACCACGTTTCTGCACAGCCACAGATTCTGCCATATAAAGACATACGCAGTTGCTGCCGCGTGTTATTTATGGCCTTTCACACACACACGTTCATGCGCGCAGAGCCACAGCGCCGGTTCAGCGGCTCATGCGTTAGTTTTTCCCCATGAAGAAATACACGCGCGCTGCCTGGGACAAGCACAGGTGCTCCTTGCCTGGAGCTAGCAGGCCCCTGCCCAAACGCCTCGTTGCTCTTCGGGGCTCAGAGCACCCAGGTAGCCACTTAGACGTATCTGGGAGAGGGAGGGAGGGAGGGACGGACAGACGTGTTTTTCCTCATGGTGAGATGCACGTTTGCTGTTGATTCCTGTCTGAATACGTTCTCCCTTACACCGGCTTTCCTGCTCCTTAGCCAAGTGGAGCCTATTGCTGTCAGTTTATTCTCCAGGGATGCCCAAGGTGCAAAGCTGGGGTGCTGGAGAGGAAACCAGCCACCCACCCAGCCGTGCTGGGTGTCCGGGACATGCCGGTGGTGCTGCAGGCCGTGGCCGGCCGGCTGGTGGCTTCAGGGTGGCCGGTATTTTGGAAAACACTCCTGTTTTCCCAGGCAAGATCCAGAATACTTCTTTTCAAAAGGAGGATTCACAGACTGCTTAAGGCAGGGAGTGTTTTGTGCCACAGAGTACAGTTCTGCTGTCCTGGACAGCCGCTGTGCCGGTCTGTGCTGCAGATGGAGGGTCCGGGAGGATCCCCCAAATGGGGCAGCTCCTCCGGCCCTGGAGGAGTTTGCCAGCACAGAGTCGGCCTGCGGGTCTGGCGCAGGAGCTTTGGTTTCCCGGGCCTGGCCTTGCCCTGCCGAGCGCTCACCGGGGCACCCACCCAGGAGCAGGGGCTCTGGAAGCGCCTCTCCCCGTCCCCTTAGCGAAGGTGCTCTGATGAGGTGCCTAGGCTTGGGCAGAAGGAGCGTGGAGCCCGTGGGCTCGGGGAGCCTGGTGGCATTCGGGCTTCTTTCCCATCGGCGGGGACAGTGACGTTAGGATCCCAGCTGCCCTGTTCTCCCATGTGCTTCAGTGGGGCCAAGCTCTCCCTCCGCCCACCCACATGACTCGTCCCCCTGGACCAGTGGCTTGGTCACAGCATGGAGGGATGAGAGGGACCTGAAAAGTTGTCGTGTCTTTCTCTAAGCCCCCCCAACCACGCAAACAACCTCCCTGCTAACCGAGCTATGACTTACAGTATTACACCGTCCCCTTGCTGATACCGCCCCTTCACACCTGCGTAGAGGGCCGTAAAGCGTCCCGCTAGCGCTGCTAAGCACCTGCCCAACCTGCAGTACATTCACCGTTATCATAACCTGCCACTGCTGCGGGCTGTGCCCGTCCCCTCCTGCCAGCTCCACGTGGGCTGGGACGGCTGATGCAGCCTGGTCAGAGCAAGCAGCTCCCCTACGACTGAGAGTTGGCCGTGGTTACTTGGAGAAGTCCTGGCTCAAGAAAGCATTTACGTACAGGCTCCAGTTCTACCCCAGTTAACTGAGCTTAAGCATATGCTTCTGCTGAAGCATGTGTTTCGGTGCTGCTTTGAACTGGGGCCCTAATGCAGGAGAGCAACCGACCCAGATGGGTGGAACACTGGGCAGCAGGTAAAATCCTTCCAACCGGGTCATCTGTCTGTCTGGCAGTTTTTAAACTCTGATCTGTGGCCCCAGAGGTCTGCGGACTGCTTGCAAGAGTCATGCGAGACAAGCAGGCCTGCTCTTTAGGAGTATATGTTATACAGTCTGCATTAGTTCTGGAAAAATTTAGGGGATCACAAACTGAAAGAGATTGCCAACCACTCGCTGTGTACTCCGTGCATCCATCCTCCCCTCTAACTGTTCCCATCCGTAAATGCAGCTATAGATTTGTCACGGCTTCAGTGGCTCGTTGCCACTAATATCTGCCGGCAGTCTCAAAGCCAGCTCTTGTTTATGCTGTCTCTACCTGAGCATTTCGAAGCACCGAACCCCCGGGCTGCGGCCGGCGTCTATTCCCCAAGCCCCGTCTCTCTGCTTCTGGAGTGACAAAGAGATCAACGGGAGCGAGCTGCGAAATGCTGACACACAGCTAAGCGTGACCTAGACTTTCAGCCTGCTTTTAGGCTATTTCTCTGTCCTAATAACCCCCTATCCATCTGCACTTTGCCATGCCCTGTGATTCAATTAGCCTTTAAAACAAATTACCCTTCACACTCAGCCTCCTACTCTCTCTCAGATCCTAAATTGATAAAGCCAGGCCAGGGTGCCGTGCGTCTCGGCGACGGACCCCCAGCCTGCCGTCCTCCTCGGACAGCAGCCTTCGCTTCTGGGAGGAAACCCCGAGACCCCGGCCCGGACCCTGTCCTCGCCAGCACCGGCCTGACTCCAGCCAGCCCCCGTGTCTCTGCTTGCGTGCGCAGCCCTCACTAACGCAAGAGACGAGTTTTTAAAGAGAAATCAGAGGGGGGGAGCGCTGTTGCCCGGGGGGTTCTTCTTGATGAATTTATCAAGACAAAAACTACGGGGGAGGCTGTGCAAGGACAGCCTGGTCGCAGTCTGCCGGAGCCCGCAACGCTCAGCCCGATAGTCACATCCAATTAAGTCTAATGTAAACACTACATTAAACCCCAAACGCCAGCGCGTGTGGAGCAGAGAGGAGGGGGAGGAGGAGAGGGGGCAGGTTCTTCAACAAGATGTTGAATCCGTGGGTAAATTCTCCCCTGGTGCTTTTGTGGTTTGGTTCGGGGGGGGGGAGGGGAAAGAAACAAAACGAGATAAGGGACTGGTACGTGGTGGCTCGATTCCAGTCGGGAGATGCGTTTTTTCCAAATAGAGCAGTGCAGCAGCCGAGAACAAGACCACTGTCAAACTTAATGACAGAGGACAGGCCCAGAAGGAAGCCGGCACGGCCGTTTCCCCGTAGCGAAAAGAAGGATGAGGACTTTAACTCTCGCTAAGTGAATCCTTTCAGTGTCCAGTGCTGGGAAAATGTCTCCCAGGCAGAGCTGTCTGGGAGAGTCGCTGCTGGAGCCGGCACGGCAACCCCGGCTGGGTTTCTCCGGAGCGGACGGGCCGGGCTCGGGCAGGGGGAGAGGAGCCCCGGGGAAACCTCCTAGCAGAGCCCGGCCCTCGGCAGCGGAGGGGCTGGGGGCTTTGGCCGGGGCGCGGGCAGGGGCTGGGGCTGCTCCCGGGCTTTTCACATGCAAAGGGAGATGGAGGGGAGGCTGGGGGGATGGGGAAGCAAAAGGAAGCAGAGCCTACCTCCTTCTCCGAGATGTAAAGCTGATCTCCCTTCAAAACCACATAACGGTTTTTCCAGATTTCCCTAAAAATGCCTTTCCCGCAAAATTTCCGCACCCAGCCAACCTTCTCGGGCTGCGCAGATTGCTGGTTTCCATCCTGTTGCCCCTAGCACAAAGAGAGAGGGAAGAAAATGGGGGGAAATGGTATTATTTTGGGTTTTACACTGCCGTTCTTCCCCCTCCCTCTTTGCCCAACTTTCGCCTCCCCTTCCCCCAGCTCGCCCCTCTCTCCACCGAAGCTGGGACCGAGCTGCTCTGCCCGATTCGCTCCACATAGATTTTCCGCTGCAGAGATGAAGCAACAATAATACCAGGGGGACGATGCAAAAATCACAGGCAGTTTCACTCTGTGCATTATATAAGAATGGCTGTTATGGTATATTCGCCTCACACGACATGCGTTTGCCGTTGCAAAGAGGTACGGGAGGGGGTTGCAGAGAATTTTAGCTAATCGATTTTTTACTGCAGTGAAAATAGTGGTTTTGAGCCTTTTATGAACAGTTAATCCTGAGGCGAAGTCTATGCCTGGGTTTGTATTTGAGATTTCTTCGCAGAGAGGGATGAGGTGTGTGAGCAGCAGATAGGCACACGCGCGGCGCAGGGGAGGCACGCAGCGACAGATCGCCAGTGTCTCTGTGCTTTATCGTTTCCTTCTGATCGAAAATGAAAACCGCCTGACTACATGTCTCCACGCTGCGCGGCGAGTGGTATCTCCTGGCAAATTGGAGAGGAAGGAGAGGCGGAAGGAGAGGAGTAGGAGAGACGGGGAGACGGGTGTTGGGGTTTGGTTTTGTTTTGATCTGGTTGGGGGTTTTCTGCAGAGCAAGGGATTGGCGAAAGGGAGGGGGCAGCGGCGGCAAAGCGAGCAACGGGAAACCGGGAGCGAAGCCCCCCTCCCCAAAACCTCCGGGAGCCTCCCCCACCCCGCCGAGCCCCAGCGAAGAACCAGTTCGACTCACCCTTTTTGCAGAATTATTCTTTTTCATCATTCCCCGGTGAGCTGAGCTGGAGGGCGGCTGGGGCGGGGGGCGGCAGAGAGGGGCTCCCGGCAGCCTCCTCCTGCGGAGAGCGCGGCTGGGAAATGCGCAGGGTACCGCCGCTCGCTCCCGCTCCGTCTTCCCCCTCTGTAGATTACGGACGCTCTCCAGTTACATGAAGAGCAGCCCGCCTCTGTAATGCATCCTTAGCCACGCCGCCACCGCATCCCCCCCGCCAGCCGGCACCGCCACCACCATCACTGAGCTCTCGTGGGCTTGCACTGCGCTGGCCCGGGCTCCCGAGCTCCATCTATAGCCGCGTGCGCGTGACGTCTGGGGTTCACGGGGAAGGGCGAATCGCAGCCCACGAGGGTTTTCTTCTTTGTTTCCGACTCAGAGCTGATGCGCGTGACTCAGGGGAGCGCGGCTCGTGTTGGCCTGTCGTCGAGCGCGTTCCCCACCATCCAGGCCACGTCCCCGCCTGGGTCACCGCAGAACTTCCCGGGAGATGGAGAAGTGGCCGGGTGGCATCGGGAGGGTTTCTGCCAAGCGGCGGCCGGGTAATTCGACGAGTAAACAAAGAGCACTGCAGAGAGGAGCAGGGAAGGGACTCCCGGGGAGGGGGCCCGGGAGAAGCGTTCGTTTCCCAGCAGTGAGCTGCTGGCAGTGGGGACCTGCGCTGCAAAAAGAAAGTGAAATGCAGAGCACCGCTTCCCAAAAGTGAGACGCTTGGGTTTTTTTTTTTTTTTTAATAACCTTTCTCTGCTTATTTGTTCCCCGCCATCGTATTTCATCAGGTCCTGCAAGACCAGAACTATCAGAGCGTGGGACTGAGATCACAGACTGGATTATAGATAGAGAGATGTGTAAAAAGGGGAGAGAGACAAAGAAAGGGAGAAATAGTTCTCTCTCGAGAGAGAAAGAAAGACTGATCAATCAATCAGTCGATCGATCAATTGCTGTATGGTGAAGACCGGAGTCTTTAGTCTGGCACACACCCACACTTTGCTGATTGTAGACTGTATTTTAACCCAAGTGCACTGGAATTAATTAATGCTTTGAGAATACTAATCACGTACTTGGGCTGTGCTGCTAGCATCTTTCAAAACATTTCAGACTGGAAGCACAAATAGGGGCTGAGCACCTGGAACATAAAGTGTTTTCAGAGCTTTTGTGAGTGAGGGGCTGGCAGTTTTGTGTCCTTTCTTCTTCAAACGCTGGTATTTCTGCAGTGCTTTCCCCTGTTTGTTTCATGAGCTGTGGGATGCGCTGAACACCTGGAAGAATGCAACAAGTTACCGTCGAAAACAAATCCGCTTCCCAGGCCGCTCAGAGCAGGGACTGCGTTTTCATTCTGTGCCTTACGCTGCAGGGCCCAGGCCAGAACTGGAGCTGCCTTCTTTGTGCCTCAATTCTCCCTTTTGTACCATGGGGATAATGTTTTGTGATAATTTTAGCAGGGAGTTAAGAAGTGGCTAAATACTTCAGTATTGCTACCTTTATTCTCGTCAGTAAATTCAGTGGTGTCAGGTGCTGCTCTGGTTTTTGCTTACGGGGCGCTGGGGAACGTGGATGCAGCGTAACTTCTTCCTGTGGTGTGGGAAGAGCCACAGTGATGATTAAAAAGGCAAATGTCCAGTGAGGGCTGCAGAGCTGGAGTCGGGTCCAAGGTCAGCGGTGACATCAGCCCTAGACCGCTGGATTGCTGCGCAGGGGCGAGGCCGGAGAAGCAGGAGATGTGCGATGGCGGAGGGATGGAGGCGAGTCCGCTCGCTGCAGCACAAGTTGACTATCTAAAGCCCCTGGCGCAGGTTTGCAAGGTTTCTTGCTGCACGGTGGAGTGCGTGTGCCAATTCTTTTAATAACATTTTGCCTCCCAACTGGACGTGTTATTCTTCACGTCCTGTTTTCCGTGGCCAGGTCCTGCGGAGCGCCCCAGAGGTGGCTGCGGTCCAATGCCAGATGGCATGATCCGGGTAGCGGGAGGAGAGCTCCGTCGTGCCCTTTGAATCGAAACCCGTGCTGACGAGGGCCCACTCTCTTCCCACATGACCTCCCTGCAGGACTATGAGGACAGCCCAGTGCCGGCAGTCCTGTGCCTTTTCCACCCGGCTCACTGAGATGTGGTTGGGTAGAATTTGGCTCAGGATTGTTTGGGGTTTTATCAGGGATTTACGTGCCTAAAGACGTACGGTTAGGTGCCTAGCGGGAATTTTAGAAGTGCATGGAGAAGATGCCTCACTCCCACCAAAATCCCAGTCCATATTGTGCCCTAGGTACACAGTTCCCTCAGCCCTCGGCCAAGTCAGGTTCCCTGTTGTCACATGAGAGTTTTCTGAACCGGTACCTGACGTCCTTACGTTTGCCACAGCCAGGGCATCCACTGTCACCTAAGCTGCCTTTCCAACAGCAGCCATCGTCGTGAGGCCGAGTGCCGCCACCGTGTCGTGCTGATGGCACGAACTTGTTTTCATCCCGTTGCGTTCCTACGAGCCGCTGCAGCGGGGACCAGTGGGTGTGGGAGCTGTGGCGGGGGAGCCGGCAGCGAGCAGAGGAGGAACGGCCGGCTGAGCGGCGGTCGCGCTCGGTGCCGGTGCGCGGGCTCTGCTGCGCCTTTGCTGGGCGCCTTCGCGGAGGTCAAGGGAAAGGGCAGTGGGTCATTCCTGCTGGTTTCTTCCAATCCTGGTAAACTCTTGTTCGGTGGTTCCCAATACACAGCCCTTCCCACTCCCCCAGCAGCAGGTGATCAATTTATCCAGACAGTAGAAAAACGGCTTTGAAAAAATATAAAAAGCTTTAGACATCATAAATCTCGGTGGCACTTTTAAGCCCATTTGTGTCTTGGGGGCAATGTGCAGGGCTCCGTGCTGGAATGGGCCATCCCAAAGACAACGAAAGGCAATGGCCAAACGGCGCTGAGCCCCAGGGCTGCCCGGGAGAAGGTCTTCGGCCTCTCGGCAGCCCCCCGAGACACCGGCCCGGGTTTCCGCGGGCGCTGAGGGCCCTTTGCACCACTCGGCCAGCAGAAAGGGGGTTTCACGCCGGTGCAGATGCCCATCGCTGGCAGTCGTACCTCCTGCCGTGGAGGTCCCCGTATAACGGCCCTGGGTGTAGCACCCGCATGCACTGTCCAAGGGGGGATGTCTGGGGGAATTTGAAGCGAGGAGGAGGAGGAATTTAGCTCAACCTGAAAGCCTCAGGCTGTTTTGGAAAACACCATGGGCGTAGCTGGTTGAACAAGCCTGCAGGCAGTGGTACGACAGTGACTCACGTTCGTAAAGGATGTGACCAGTGATTCAGATCTGGAAACCTAAACAATTCATACGGAAGGAAAGGAGATAGGAAGGAGTCCAGCTCCCATTTCCTTGCTTGCAATGGGCAGTCACACTCCCAGCAGGGGAACTGACCCCCGAATGTTGCCCACGCTGGATTTACTGGGCCGGGAAGGTGTCCGGGAGGGACGGGGCAGGTTGTGTCCCCCGGAGCCCCGGTTGCAGCGGACAGTGCAGCGTGGCACGTGAAGACAGATCCTCTGTGTGGCTGCGCGGGTCCCCCACCCCGTCCCCATCCCCGTCCCAGCTGTATCGAGCCCGGGTTGTCCTGCGATTATGGCCTGGTGCCCACAGATGCACACAAACGGCCCCCAATGAAATCAGTGGGTCTCACGTACCGGAATAGCTAATGGAAGAGTTTAGTCTTTTATTAGCTGCTAATTAACTCAATCCATAGTTTAACAATCTTTGTGTAGACCGTGTTGTGGGATGATTTCTTTTCCCAGTTTGTATTTTTAGCGGCGGTGTATTTTTTATTGCGGTTGCAGGATATATCGAAAGTACCTAATAAAAAACCCTGCAGGAAGAAGCAACTCGTGGCCCAGAGGTGTGAGCAACCACCTGGCTGTGAGCAGGAAAGATGGAAGCAGCAATGTTTAGATTATAGCGTTATAAAATTATGATGATCGCTTGTTCGGTACCTTGCTGTGCTGGCTCTGAAGAGCCCGTGCCAGGACCGGGCTGTCCCGCACGGCCGCAGGGCGTTACAGCACAGCTGGCGACTTTAGCCCTGTGCGTTTGGAGGTGCAGAGCAGTATTTTGAGCAGCCCCGGCTGCGCTGCGGGACCCCGGACTCCTCGACGCTGCAGACTGGCCCAAAGGCTCCACCTTTTGCTTTCTTTCATGCGAGATAAGGCCGGAGTGTGACAAACTGGTTCCACGAAGGCTCTCCGTGCTCCTCCGGTCGTGCAAAAGGGCTTTGAAACTGGGCACAGGGGACTCTCATGGTGGAGCATCAGGAGCCGCTGGGTGTTGCGGGGTCCTTGGCCGGGGTGGGAAGCTGCAGCCGAGTTCCCAGGCCACATTTCCCTCGCTGCCGAGTATCTTTTCTCTAAGTGAGCCGGGAACAATGGACTCGCAGGCGACTGTGAGTATCAGGGCTTTGAATTTTGTTACAGGGAGCACAAAAATCTCATTGTTTTTAGAGGGGAGGGTGAAAGAGGGAGGGAAAGGACCTTGAAAACATAGGCAAAATGAAAGGAGAACCTCTTCCGAAAGTAATGTTTATGTCCCTCTGCTTACTGTCCTCAAACATCCTATTTGCTCCGTTCGGCCCTGATGTTGCAGTTTTGCTCCCCTATGATGTGTTGATTCATAATAAACAGTTACCAAAATATCTTCTTGCTGCAAAAGCAGAACAACAAACACTCTCAGTTTATTTATGTATTTAAGACCCCTCCCCCCCCCGCATAATTTAGCCTCTGGATACCAAGTGTGAAACGGCTGCTTACAAGATGAATTGAGTTTAATTAGGGCATGTGGATTTTCTTGTCTCTGAAGATAATCACAGCACTGTTGTCTGAGAAAGGGGCCTGCTCGATGGGAGAATTTACCCCCCTGGAGAGGATCAGGCCAGGGGACTGCCTACATTTCCTATAAAGGCCATGATTCAGCTCTTCCCTCCTCTGCACAGACTCGCTCAGGGTCTGGCATCCCTGGCTGGCAGCAAGATCTAAGAGCCGTCCTGCGAGGCAGCTCTCAGAGCTCCGCCACGTTCCCAGCAACTTCGGACCTGGAGATCAGGCTCAGCGTGGACTCGAGCTCAAGCTAGGGGGTCGGCAAACAACTGCGGGCAATTGGGAGCGTGGGGTCGAGGGCACGTTTGAGGCTGAGCTAAGACAAGTGAGACAGGAGTTAACCCAGCCAGTTAGCGGAAAGGGCAGGAACAGTCGCGAGGTCTCCAGAGACTCAGTCCAGAGCTCTGTCTGCTCCTGGCACAGCATTTCCCAGGTAAAGGTAGAGCAAACTCTGAGATGAGGCACCTTTATGCCAGGTGCATTTGAGATTGTACCAGTATAGGTCTCACCAGTATAACCCTTGTGCTAAACCATTGCAGCCATATCTGATGGCCAGTTCTGATACTCAGTGTCTCTCCTTTCACTGGTGCCCTAAAGCACTTGCAAATTCAGCATCCCCTCTCCCTGGACCCTGCAGCCCAGCCAGTCTGATGCGAAGCAGCCTCCATGTAACAGAGAAGCAGGCCTTTATTTCCCCTGCAGTTTATTTTATAGACAAGTTTGGAAGGGTTTTTCTTTCCCCCTTAAACGAAATGTCTCTTCTATGTGTTCCTACTGCAATGTATTTTCTCTTTCTACCATATCTTCTCTCCCAGAGGTCCAGTTTTATTTAACATCTTTAATTTAATGATCTGGAAGGGGGAGGAAACCAGCCTGCTAATGAAATTTGCAGAGAGCTAACAAACTGGGCAGCTCTGCAAACATAGCTCAGGACTGAGAAGGCAACACAGGAGGGGAGGTCAGGAGCCGGAGGAGGATACAGGGTGGACCGTGGCCTGGGAAATTGCAGACTAAGGATCCCAGGCAAACAGGGTCTGTGGAGAATAGGACGATGGTAAGCATGGACACGGTAAGGTTGGAATCCACCCAGAGCTTCCACCTTGTGCAGGGCTTGAGGACAACCAGAGGAAGCAGCGTTCACTGGAGTCTGCGGACTCTAAAACATGACCTAAGAGGGGAGGAGAGAGATCAACACAGCAGCATCTGCCTGAGCTGTCACAGCAGCCTGAAAAACACACATCTCAGCAGGGTTCCTGTGCCATGACTTACCCCTCTGGGATCGCTCCATCCGTCCTGCCTCTCCTCTCATTGCTCCAGCCTTACTGCCATGCCCAGGGAGACACAGGTCTGCAGCATGGGGATCGGCATCTCTGAGGATCCTCTCCACATCCCTCAGATATGGCTTGCAGGAGCTGGCTGGGAAGGATCTGCTCCTCGCATGGTGATGGATACATTTTCCAAGGTGAGACAAAATGCTGGCAAGGAGACCTGTGGCAGGATCCCTGAGAGACTGCTAGCCCGGCTCGGCTGGCCCCCTCCGGGCCACCAGGCTCTGGCACTTCAGGCTCTTTTGTTTTGCTTCACATGAACAGAACTTATTTGTGATGCTAAGATAATTCCCAGGGATTTAGGAGCTCATTTCATTTGATCTGGCTCGTTAATTCCCAAGTCAATCGCTGATTAGAGGTCATGTGCCAGAGATCTGGAAGCTCACTTGCAGGTTTCTCAGCAGGACCTGCGGCGTAACGATGGGGACTGCGGAGTCCCTGCGTCCACCGGTGCCATCGCTCAACACAGCTGCTTACGCCAGGGTGGCAGCCCGCAGTGAGCCAGCACAAAGCCCCAGAGCCTCGTGTTGGTCAGAAAACAGCAGATAAAGCAAGAGCAGTGCACCGAGCAAAATACTTCATTTCTGAGCTGTTCTAAACACCTTTGGTTACAAAGAAAGGGAGAGTTGGAAACGAAGGAGAATTTTTTTATTTCATACGTCTCAAAATGTTTTGATATTTTCTAAATGAAAAGTTTCTCCAGAGTTTTGATACTGAAAAAACCAACAAAACCCTCAACAGTTCAGCAAAGCACATTTCCAAAGTGTTTCAATGCCGCCGCATTTGCATTTTGTGCTGAAAAAGCAGCTTTAGTGGAGAAACTTTTCTCGGCTCCAGCCGCATCCAGCCTCAGCATCGTGTAGAGGTATCACCTCCCTTTCTGTCTATTATCATCACGTCCTCCACATATCAGCAACTTGCGCTTTGTGCTCCAGCAGGCGGGTATGGAAAACAGCAAGGGACATTATTCTGTCTGTATTCTCCTGTTATTCCTGCTCCCAGAGCAGCCTGAAGCTGTGGCCAAAAGAAGAAATTACAAGGCTCTTCCCATTTTGCAGGGAGCCTAGCAATTGCCCAATAAATCTCCATCTGCAGAAGTATTAGTCACCCATGCCAGGGAAAGAAGCAAGGGTTTGAAAGACTGAGACTCTCCCATTTTGCTTCTGTGAGCACAGGAACAATACGAGCTGAGCCACAAAAAGCCATGGCTCAGCGGAGTGATAAAGGAACCAGCCTCGCAGAGAGTCTTCCCACCTCCTACCAAGGGCCCTGCTGTTTCCCTTTCAGCTCAGTCATTTTTCCATGAGAAAATGCCCTGGGAAACTGATTTTTAGTGAGGGGGAACTTTTGTTCAAGATGCCCTACCCCAAAGCCATACCCTTTTCCTTCCGGACGGGAAAACAGAATCTTCCCAAGACGTCAGACGAAGGCCCCTGGGAGCTGCTTCTCTTCCCCCATCTAGGGAGTTACGTGGCCTCCAGAAGGCAAGTTAATAACCCCACATACACGGTGGGCTAAAATTTTCTTGAATATGGTGCATGCACCCGCTGTATGGCAGAAAGCTCTGCAAGAAAAGGCAGAGCAAGACCCAGTGGCTGAAAGCTGAAGCAGGTCCAATTTTAGCTACGGTGTGTACTTAAAAAGAAAAAAATACTCAAGGCGGATAGACAGTCTGGGGATACGTGTTTTAAAACAAAGGTTGGGTGCATTTCTTACGTGCCTGTAGCTTAAGCAAGAGTTATAAATGAGATGTAGAAACTACGGGGTAAAGCTTGCTGGCTTGTGTCATGCAGCCTGGGATAGCCTGAGAGCTTCACATGAGCCAAAGGCCCCAATTCCCTGTTCGTTGCCAAAGTGCACTGTCCCGGGAGTTGTTCCCGACGGTCCCTGCACAGTATCGGAGAGACTGCCAGGAAAGGCTGCTCCCATCCAAGCAACGCAGCGTCTTTCCTGCACCCCCTCTCTGTGCTTCCGCCGGACCAGCGGTAGCAACCGAGCTCGCTGGGGAGAGCAGAGGGGTCTCACGGGCGTCGGCAGAGCGCGGCTCGGAGCCGTGGTGCTAACGCAAAGGCTCCTGCTCTGTCCAGTGATTTCACTCCCAGCTGCGCTTAGAGCAGGTGCCCTGGAGGCCTCTTGACTGCCCAGCAGAAATCGCAAGCCAGGGATTTCAGCTGGAGAGCCCAGTTTTGACTCCTTTCTGAGGAACGCTTTGCTTTGCCTGCGGGCAAGCCCTGATGCCCTTTCACTGGGAAAGGCTGATGCAACATCCCAAGTTATAGGATGGTCTTTATCTACCACGGAGGATTTGGTACCAGGAGCACAACCTTTCACAATACGCTGTTACGAAGTTGAGCCGCCAGGAAAAGTGAGAGCCTGTTGGCTAAATCAAGCCAAGCTTGGACGTCTTCTTTCAATAGGTCTCTGCTGCCTCCAGCAACAGCGGCAACTCCACCTCTGAACTCCACTGTCTGAAAAGGACTGCGGTATTACAGGGCGTTAGTGCTGCAGGGAGGAGAGTAGCAAAATGTGTCAAGCTTCCTAAATGGAAGGATGAAGACGATGGACTAGACGCGATGGCAGTGCCCATCCCATCCAAAGCAACGTGTGACGGTCCCACGTTAGGAAGGAAATGCTCCCTAACGATGTGGCCTGGGAACTCTGCCCTGCGCCCCGGCCCCACTGTTTTCACGCGGGAGCCCTGGAGCAGCTCCACCGTGCACAAACCGTCAGTCCCTCAGCACTGCAGGGAGGTTTTTGGATGGACAGGCGCCCAGGCTCAGAGTGACCTTGCTTCAGGGAATTACGCCAGAGAAATGAGTCTGAATTCAAGTACTTTCCATCCGTAGCAGCTCTGCAGAGCTCTCGGGGAGGCAGACACTCAGTCTTATTTAATTATGGCAAAGCAAGAGCTAAGGGGAGAGACTTGCTCATCGGTAATGGGTGTTCACAGAAGCCGGGCACCCACATCCTTAGTATCTGTTTTGACTCCTAACCTGTGCTGCTTTTCACAGTACCGGTGTCCAAAGAAAGGGAAACTCGGAAAGAATTCCTCTGGAAGGAGCAGACGAGTAACAGGGACCTGCGTTCCTCTCCTGGATGCCTGGACTCCAGCAGGAGGTAAGGGCTGGGATTACAGCTCTCCCCCGTTTACCTCTGCCTTCCCTTACGTGTCACTGCAGAGGAGTTGGGCCCAGGTTAGATTCCTCCCCAGAGCCAACCGGGGGGACGTGACCCCGAGGACAACAAACAGGAGCTTTATTGCCTCTGCTAAGAGGAGCAGGGTGGAGGAGCAGGGTGGAAGCAGTCCATCCCTCTCAGGCATCACTGCCAGAGATCTGTCCCCCACGGTCAGGGCTCTAGAAAAAAAAAGGCAGCGCTATCCAAGTCTAGCTCCCAAGCTAGGATAAGGCCAATTGCCCTTCTCTTCCCCCAGGTCTGCTCCAGAATTACAGTTCTCTTGTTTCTTTTCAAACCCAACATGTTTTATTACTGATAGAATAATTTTTATTGTTAAAAAAACCCACAACACTTTTTCAGTTCACAACATGGGAGCAGGAGAGGGTGCAGGGAGTTCTGCTGGTCTCCTAAGGTAAACAGAAGTTAACAGAGCAGAGTAAGGATGTAACTACACCTCAATGGCATGATGAAAGGGATATATGGACTCATCTAACAGACAAGAGGTTCAGTCAAAATGGTTATTTAATAGGATTCAAAATATACAGACAACTGAGAGGAGCAAAGGGCTGCTAGTGCCCATAAGACCTAGCTTCAGCTTCCAGAGATGCACACAGAAGTCTGGGCCAGGATCGTTAGATGTTCATCAGGGGACTTGTACAGTATGTCTTGAAAAATCAGGTAAGAGCTCAGCTTTCCCACAGCCCAGCAGAGCGGCAGAGACTCAGTGTCTCTGCACTGGAGTGATGTTTTTCCCAGGCTCTCTGGCAGGTTACAATTCCAATTAGGCAGGCATGTCCCGTTCGGAGCTGTGTTAGTGAGAAGACAATGAGGGTGCTGCAATTTGGGGCATGTCCTTGGTTCATCAGGGCAGACGCCAACTTCAGCATTCACTGCCCAGATGCTTTTAGCGCACATTACGGTCCTGGCATGGATGGGGGAAGCTGGTGGCAGCAGCACCGTGCAGGAACGTCCAGTTCTGCTCCAGAGCAGTATGGTCAGTCTGTGGAAGCTACGGATGGGCGAGACAGGAATTTCTCCCCGATTCACCGTCTGCTGCTTGACCTTGGAGTAACTTGGGAGCCCTCAGTGCTCCGGCCGCGGAACCCAGAAGCTGTAACTTCCTCGAGGAAGCTGCCAAGCAAAGTTAAGGTTAGCAGAGAAAAGGGCCAACTTTTCACTCACACAGACAGAAAGTAACCACATGGCCTGACTTCAAGGCTCTGAACAAAACCAACAAGTGGTCCACAACCTCAGAGCTTGTAAACATCTGTTTGCTCCCCGGTGTCACTAGGATGGGGACAGAGTCACTCCTTCACATGTGGTGAAGACAACAGAGAGGAAGGAAAGGACCTGCCCACAATGGCATGTGATCCAACCAAAACGGAGACCCAGGAGCAGGATCCAACTCCCGGTGCCAACGCTCCTCCTCCTCCTCCTCCTCCTCCTAGTACCAGCCCCGCGATAAAGAGGCAGCAGCCCAGGAAGAGTGTGAGGGACTGATGGGAAAGAAGAGGGCACGTGACAAGAGACACTAAGATCGGGACTTATCTCCCCCCTGACATAAAGGCAGCATCCTAAGAGCTGGCATTCAGGCTGACAGTCTCCCTCTGCAGTCAGTGGACAGAAACGCCTTCTGAATGGCCTACTGCAGCTGCTTGCAAGGGGCAGTGGGGGTGACGAGCTCAGGCTGGGACAGCTAAAGCTAGGAGCCGTTAATCTAGAAGGCAGTAAGCGAACGGCAGCCTTGGAGGAAGCTCCCATCTTCCAGAGATGGATCCTCACACCCGCCAGGATGAATTTAATAACGGAGCAAAGCGCAAAGCTGTGGGACTGCAACGACTTGCCCTGTGCATCAAAACCTGGGGCACCGGGCATGGGTCACTAGGTCAACATCTTCACTGAATGTGGCCGCTCATCCTTGAACAGCTCCATCCCCTCCAGGGGTGGTCGCTTGTCTCTCCCCTCCCCGTGCCATGACCTATGGGGCTCCCAAAACGAGGAGAGCAGCTCCTCGTGGCCTCAGCTCAGCATCCGGACTTAGCTGACAACCCCACTCAGCTTTCAGGAACAAAGCCAGGAAGGCCAGCGTTTAGGCTTGTTTTTCTGCTCACTCTCAGTCTTCCTGTGTGGATGATAAGGCAGGAAGAGGCAGGGTGGAAACCTCCTGCCGAGGCATCCTTGACATTTTACAGCCAGCGTTTTCTGGAAGGCAGTCCCTGGAGCAGCCTGGGTCACTGCTCTGTGACTCACTCACCACCCCGCTCCTTGGGCTAGCTGCAGAGCTCGCACCCACAGCAAGATCCTCCCTGCAACTTCTAGGCTGTTCATTTAGACCAGTTTAAAGACTGTCATTCAAATCGGAATAGAGAGTCACAAGGAGACCTCTGGGCACTAACCACTGATTCATTCAACTCATTCAGAGCCATACTTCAACAGGTGAACCACTTTCCAAGAAAAACATTGTCAGGTGGAGATCAGTTGCTGGGGACTGGGGTTGGCCAGCGGCAGACGAAAAAAAGGGTCAAAACGGGCAGTGAGGCTGCAGCAGTCTGGGGGTCAGGACTGCTTGGTTGTGTCTTGCTCTGATTCAGATACTGAAATCTGAATTTGCAAAGCTGTTCAGTCTTGGCCCAAAACTGTTTCCACTTAAGCAACAGTAAAATTCCCCATTATGTCTTTAGGAGCAGGGTTAGGTTAAACATTTGATAGTTTGGAAAGTCCCATTCTAGAATGCTTGCAAAGTGCTTTAAAATCCTTGCATGGGCATGGCTGAAGAGGTGATAATTGTTAAGGCAACTCTATCAATGAGGAATTTCTACTGCATGCCAGCTGTGGTTGCATGGTGCTAGGTCATGCAGCAAGAGAGACGGTTGCTACCTTGATACGTCTGCAAAATGAATTTCACCCATTCTGTCACCAAGCAGTCTTCAAAGGCCAATTTTATCCCTGAAACATGCCACAGCATTTTAGTTTCCAGGCTTACACCTGTCATGAGCACAGATTCATTTCTTATCTGGGTGGAGGGGTATGCACAGCAAGCTGAGAAGTACGTATACATGAAGAGTGGTATTTGCTGGAGCTAAACCAAGGTCAGCTGCATCACGCCTGCATTCCGGCAGCCTCAGCCCTGCTTCACAAATCACAGCAAAGCTTAATCCAGCAAAGCGTGCAAGAGCAAGAAGGCTAAACCTTGGAAACACAGTTGTTTAAATAGGTCTAAAAGTGGGTTAAGGTTTGAGACTAATTCAATCCTTTCAAGGGGAGGAAAAAGACCCTCTCAGAGGATAATGCTTTAAAGCTTCTTGCATTGTTTTTGTTTGATTATAGGCTTTTATATGCTTTTTTATGGTACTCTTGCCTGCAAAAGCCAAAAGGCAGCATGGCCTGCTGAGGAGATCACTAGATTAGGATTCAAGCTTGGAGCTAGTCCCAGTTTCACCAGCAAGCGATTGGAGAGCTCACTCCTGCCCTGGCTGCTGCTGCTTCCTATCTCCACCTCTCGTGTAACTAGCCTTATTTGGAATAGAAACCGAATGGAGCAGCCTCTCCTGTACGTGCTGACACAGCTCTTAGGACACGAGCATCTAGGTCTCGAAGCACTGCTGCAATACAAGCACCAGAGCAAGACACACATGACTAAACCTCCGCGAGTCATCCCTGTACATCTGTATAAGACGTGTCTGGAGCCAAAGGAGCTGTGACAATTTCACACAAAATGAAGCTCTGGCACATGGGCATCACTTCATTGCAGCATTTACACCTGCTGGTCCGTGCAGTTTGGGAGGCAGCTGAATGCTTTGCAAAACCACAGCAACGCTCCCACATAAGATCTAATGAGGACGTGTTACCAGGAAGATGGTTACTCTGGCAATGTTATACAGTGCTACCAGTTTCTAGGTTGACTCATTCCTTCAATATGCTGATCAAGTTATCCAAACACCAATGCTTAAAAAAAAAGAAAAAAAAAAGGGGGATACATAGCAAAAAGAAAAAAATCCTACAAAAATGTGATTCCCCTAAAACAGGTCTAAAACAGGTCTACCTGCCAAGGTTGTGAATCATGAGGGTTTAAAAACCAAACCTCATGCAAATGCCTGCACCAGTTTCCAGACCTTAACACCGCATTGTTTAGAAATATGCATTCTGGGAGGGCACCATCCTGATTTATGGGAGGTGTAATAGGAACACTGCTTGCACTATGGCCATTCAGCTCTGTGATTACAGCTAGAGCGCTGTCCCTCCTCCAGTTTTATTTTTAGGCATTAGAGTCAGGCAGACTGAGCTCTTAGCAGAGAATGACTTGCTTTTATTTTTAAAGGGGACTCCTGTTTATTTGTTATAGGGAGAGAAAGCGTGTGTGTGTGTGTGGAGGGGGAGATTCAGTCAGACTCTGTCTCTTTATACTTCAGAAAGGTCTTAAAAGTGGGCAGCGCAACCACCTTTGGGAACCTCTCCTCTAAAGAAGGTCTCCCTGTCTGCAGTGCAGCTGGTGTAAGAGCCAAACTCCCACCCGCAGCACAGGGCTGAGCTGGAGCACAGTAAAGACGTACTGGGCTGCGGCGGTGGTTGTTTCCCGGGACCCAAAGGATCCTACGAGAAACTGAGCGTGCATCTCAGTGCAATGGTCACGGCTACTCTAACTCTGGCTCAGGGCTGGGAAAGCCCCTGATCAGAGCAGGAATAACACAGCACAAAGAATTAGAACTGATCTTTCCTCCCTACTCCACAACCTCACTCCCTCCATGGTAAGCAGCAACGGTGGCTAGTACAAACCCTGCTCTCGTAGTCACAGGTATCCAGTTACCAGGCTCAGGCAGCTGAGGACACCGCAACCATGTGTGGCAAGGAAAGGCAACCAAGCTATTACTGTAACTGGGTAAGTGGGTCAGGCTAGCTCTCCCCTCGGATTAGTCACAGCAGGTTTGTGCTTAACCTGTGCTCTGGATGAGTCAGCCCCCAGCACCAGGTGTTCCTCCTGGTCTTGTTCTTCCATTTTTAGCCAGTTATTGATCATTTTTAACCTTTTCTCCTCCAAACCTGAAAGAATTTCCTTGATATCCACTTGCCTGTGAAGGAAAAGCACAGAGCTAGTTGCCCGTGGGACTGGTAGTAAAAAACTGTTTGCCAACAGTAAGGAATCAGCTCCCTCACACTGAATTTGCTTTATGAAGGGGGGAAGCTAGAGGCGGTTCTTTCCAGATCTCAGCCCAGAGAAGGGGAGCAGTTAGGAGGCACTGCCGAACATGTTAGGCTGTCTGACTTCCCCAATTTGAAGCCCAGTAATTATATTCTTTGCTCTTTCTTCACTCCCTGCCCAAATGCCGCTGTACAGCAGTACCACAGGCATTCTGCATTTTGGTATGAGCACAGGACCCCTCTCAAACATAACTTAGATAGTGTTTCGAAATGCTCCAAGTGGACAGCAATTGAGAACCCACAGATTTAAGTCCAGCATAGTTTTGCCCAAATGTATTTGGTTCCTGCAGGCCAATACAGAGGTTGCTATGGTCAGTGTCAAGGAAAGGCACCAAATCAAGAAAGAAGTCTTACTTTCATCATAAATATAATTTAAAAACATATTACATAGGTATTTTTTTTAAACTATGATCAATAACCCCCAGCCTTCCAGCTCTTCCATTATAGTTCATTATGTTGCTGGAAAAAAAACAGACAGGAGCTCTACACTCAGGTCTTCATTTATCAAGTGGTTCTACCGATGGACAGATGCAAAGGAATTGCTGGAAACTTAATCCTCAACATGAGTCCGTGATAGAAGAATTTCATTAAGTGGGCAGATGTGGCATTTCAATTCTCATACGCTGGGCACAGCTCTGCAGTGAGTTGTTGCCTAGGTTCTTCATGCAGGAAAACACGTCTGGGAAGGCTCTTTTACCTTTCTGATAATCAAGTCATAATAGAAGTATTTTTAGTAGGGCTGCCAAAATTTCAAAAGTAAGAGAGGCAGCCAATCTGGTTTGAGTGGAAAAACACTGAAAATTCCATGACAACAACAGTTTTTTTCCACCCTGCTTGCGTTTCTCAAAGGATTCAGAGCTTTAGCAAATGCATATCCTCACGCCCTCATACACTCAACCGGGAGAGGACTACCTGTTAATGGGAATGGGGGAATAAAAGAATCTAAGTGAACTGAGATGGGCCAGATTTAAGGCCTGGTCTGCAGCAAAACTGAGCACGCACAATTGCAGACGAAATCAAAGAGCATTTCTCTGGCTTTCATCACTTAACTTTCTCAGCATCCCAAATGCTTTACTGCTTCTCATAACCCTTGGTTGCAGTCCCATACCTGGGAACAGAAGACCCAAGCCGCAACACACAGATCTACCTGTCTTAGAGGAGGACGAAGGAAGACAAGAAACAAAAATCTTCTTGTACTTTGCAAAACACTGGGAATTTTTTAATTAGGAAAATAAGCTCCAACAGTAGAGCTGTTAGCTTCTGTAGCCTGATTTATTTATAAGGAGTCCCTTAGACTACATGCCTTACTTCAGAGTATGAGTATCATTATTCAATGCCTGCCCATATTTTGCATATATACAGATACAAATCCGTAAAGATCAACAGGGCCAAATTCTCCTTGGCATCACTGTGTAGCATAATGAAACTTTAAACAAGTACATACTGTGCCCACTTTGAGACCTTCTTCGTGAACACAGAGTGATGTGTAAAAGAGTATTTGTCATCCCCACTTTAAAGCGTCTACTTACAGTATATTCACTGGACAATGCAGATGGTCTCTTAAACAGATAAGCTTCCCTACAAATATGTAACTAGCAACATAACCAGCTCCAAAGGCTTGTTTGTCTCCTGCTTTGTAAAAAAGCAGAATGGATATCCCTTAAGCCATCCCCCACTCTATAAACACAGCTGTTGATCACAATTTAAGTTGGACTGGTAAGAACAACAGGATTAGTGCACTTACATGGGCTGCTCAGAGCATTAATATAAAAATCTCCTTGTTTATTGTGAGATATCAACCCTAATCCAGCAGAAATAAGCAACAGTTCATTAAGGGAAGGCCAGTGGATTACTAGAGGAGTTAGGATGCAATAAAATCTAGGCTTCCTCACACTAGACACCTTGGATGTGTTTGCTGAAAACGACACGATCCTCGTGCACTTTGCTAGGATCGGTGTTAACACACAGTCGACAGGAAACTTTTCTTCATTTCTCAGGTATCCTAAGTGAGTCAGCTTGCTCTGCTGTACACGCTGTTCCTCCTCTCTGCACAGGAGCTAAGCAGACCAACCTTCCCTTGGAACGTGCTCCAAGATCGCCGACTGGAAAGTTCTAGTTGTTTATTAGTACTAATGTGGCCTTTCATCATTAAGGAAAACTTACTCAATCCGCTAGGGAAAAGCAAATCATTTGGGGCAGTGCTATTTTTAGAATGGGAACCTTGACGGTCCTCATCCTGGAGTTCCCAGACAGGACCTTGTAGTAACCAGCTCTTCAAAAGCAACAGCCTTTTTTTTTTCCTTCTTCTATTTTTTTTTTTAACTTCATTCTTTGAAATGCAAATTCTGATACAGTATCCTAGTTTTTCCGTAAATAATTCAGAGACTGCGCCAAAACCTAGTCACGGTAGAAGCCCTAACTAGCTAATGTTACTCATTACGGCACAAATCTAAGAAGTGGAGCCCAACACTAGCTCCAAATTCTGCATTTCATACGGCAAAAGCGAGAGACAGTCCCCGCTAAAAGACCTTATGGTGCAAAGAAGCAAAGGAGAAAGTTGCCTAACATCACCTCATAGGTCAGAGCAGAGCTGCAAATGCTACAACTGATACCATCCGTCCTCACATCCCATCTACCAGCCACCCTCCTGCTTTCCTTCTCCTACTCAAAATGCTGCCAGTGAGTTTTCTCTATCCCCTCCATGACAGTTTTTGCTGAATCAACTACGCAGATCCACTTTCAGGGCAGCTCTCAACCTCCAATATGGTGTGAAAACTATACCTTCCCCAAGATCTCCATATCAGTTACTCTGTTATTTGTATTTAGTGTGGTATGACAGTACCATCTAGCTCACAGCACAGATGCTGTTAAAAGTTTGATACAGACTTGTTGGTAGATGTCAAAATCAGCCTCAAAATGGGTAGACTAGGAAGTTACAGTGGACATCAGGTTAAGTATGAACCAGCTTTGATTGCATCCTTCTTTCTCTTCCTCAGTCAAAGAGCAGCTAATATGTTTGCTGAGCTCCTTTTTTTTTTTTTTTTTTACTATTTGTAGGCCTGGCTAAAACAGGATTTAGTTCAAAGGCTACTTTGTAAAGCAGAAGGTTGAGGAAGCTGGGTAATTTGTGCAGGAATTGGTCGATATGTGGGCTAATACAGATTTGCCTTTGTAACCTAGTTCATAAAAGCAATTTGCTTCTGGGGTGGCATCAGTTCAGGAGCTTTCCAATCATTTGATATTAAGCTAGAGTAAAGGCCAAATTTCAGAGAGGGCACTGTGAATTTGGGGGGGTTGGGCATTTTTTCTGAGCAAGTGATGATGGGAGCCACTGGATTGCTTTGCGAGATAATTGTTACTACTTCTGTGAAGGCAGCTTTGTGACTTGAAGGTCCCTTATAGGCATGAAAAGGATGGGCAAAACTGCAGGGACTTTATAAGTATCACATTGGACTTTTTAATGCAAGAGCAGTGCATCTACGTGGCCTGAAAACCAAGCCAGATTTTAGCCTACACGCTGCACTTGAGTCCACCTGTCAGTAACTGAGATCAAGGAAGTGCTTGACAGCTGTATTTCTGACATACAAAGCCTGTGGTGTTAATGTTGTGTTTCCTGAACTTGAGGAGAGAGAGTTTTTTCTAAGCTGTTGAGGCCCCCAAAGCTCTTAGTCAGCTCTGAAAACTTCATCCTGAATGCTGAAAAACGTAACTTCTCCTTCATGCTGCAGGACTGTACTTTGTCTGCGTTTCTGCTCGGTAAGGTTGACGCTCTGCTTCCATTGCAGCTCAGAGCGGGATGCTCCCTTTAAGCTCAGAGCAGCTGCTGGACAACTCCAGGGGCTCTCCCGGGACTTAGATTTCACCACACTTCCTGCTGCAACACATGGGAGAGACGTGGGTCACCTGTCACATTCCTGACCTTACTCTCCTTCCGATCAACTGATCAGCTCCTGGCCACAACAACATCTTTATGGAAGGGGAGAGAACAGCATGCTGAAGAGCAGCAGGGAAAGTATTGAAAGAATTCATGGTTCTTTGCCTGGCTAGCAACAAACCATGCCGACAGGAAACAATCCTAATACATGGTCTAAATTTTCACCTGTGCCCAGATACTCGGTTGAATAATCTGAGTTCAGGAAACATTATTTGTACTTATCAACCAGGCATTTCACAGGAAATAAACCTGGCATTCTGTATTGATAGGAATTTCTGGCCGATCACAGCAAAGCTTCCCACCTTGCTGTAAATCCCAGTGGAGAACCTGATGCCCAGTGGCTCATTCAGCTCAGTGCGGGGGAAGTGAAATACCATCAGCATTGCCTGACACCAGCCCTCGCAGCTCCTTTCAGCTGCCTGGAACATTTCAGGGGCAGTGGCCTAGGAAATCAGCGTAGCTCAGAGCGGTCAGTGCTCCCTGGCATTGCTCAGTTCATGGAGGGATTTACGCCTTTACAAATGGTTGGCCTCCCAAAGAAGGTAACTTGGTGTGTACAGCAAACCAATACGAAAAGCTCCTTTCTCCAGGGAGCATTGCAAAAGACACAGCCAATACACTGCAGGCTTGTGGGCGGCAGAGAGCCTGCTAGCAGTTTAATCATAGAACTCAGTTCTAATCATAGGTACATTAACTTCACTGGTATCAAATGCAGTTGCTCCAACAGGAGCCATGAGACCATAGTCGGTTTTGAATTCTTGTGTGCGGCACTGGCTTCTCATTCATGTTAGTGTGTGTGGTGAATTATAAGCAGGAAAAAGCCATACACCTCTACTTCCCTGCCCTTGAATTCAGTGAAACGCACATTAAAACTTCAGCTTGATAATACGTCCCTCAGCCATAATGAGCAGAGCTGGGCTCAGACCATTTACACACATTTTTGTGATTTACTGTGCGAGGAAGATCCCTCAGGCATCACAAGTCACGCTCATGTCAGCAGTTTTATATACACAGAATCCATATTAAAGAATAGGTTATTACCTTTTTGTGTTGTGGATTGTGGTCCCACCGAGGATGATCCGGACCCCTGGGTTGGTGCGGTTAAGGTTATAGACAGTCAGTGCTTCTTCATATGTTGCTCCTCCAATGATAAAGACAATAATATCTTGGGGCCTGCAATAAAGATGCAAATGTTGAAACTAGATCAGAAAAACATAAAGGTAAGTCCTGTGCCAGTTGCAGGGACTGAGGCAACCATCCAGTTGATTTCTCTCCCCAGACCATGTCCCATTTCTACGATGCTTTAGGCTCAAGACTGACAACAATGTGTAGCCCATTAAATCACTTTTAAAACACTGTCTGTCCTAAACATTTACACAACGTGCTGACGGTCCTTAAAAGCCTCCTTAGCAACACCCACACACTGTATCCCTGTGGAGCTCCACCATGACACATCCACCAATGTTTAATGCATGATCGAGACACTGCTGCGACTGTTAAATTAAGATCAATTTAGGAGTCAAACGAGGACAACAGTGGCGCTGCAGACCTCTTGGGCTTGGCTTGAAGAGCGTGGATCAGCTGCAGTTTTCATGTTTGATTACAGAACTGGTGGGATTTATGCATAAGTTTACCTCTGAGGTTACGTTCCCTAAGCAGCCTAGGAATACAGGATTTTACAGACAAGTAGCACGAGGGGGAAGGAGGGAGGGAAGTGCCTTCATCTGACAAAATACAAAAGCAGACGTACGCCCCGCATATTCTGCTTCCAAAGGAAGGCTGCACCTTCCTTGCACCCTCCTCCCCCAGTCGCTTAATTTTTTGCTCTTAGGGACAGCAGAACATGCGTGCAGCCCGGAACCAGCTTTGCCACCATCTAGAAGCAGAGAGAACCATTTCTGCAGGATCCACAGCGGAAAGGTCTGGATCACATTCTGTCAACTATGTAACATCCGCTGCTCGAGTCAGAGCACTCTGGAGAACAGTCAAGTCCCGACACAATTAACTTTCTGTTACGGTCTCAAAACTAATCTCTGCTCTGCACCCAAGTACTTCTATTAGGATCCAGCTGCTTGCTGCAGTGGTCAAAGCAGCAGGCATTCATCTACGCTGTCTGTGCAAGGTCCGGATCAGTGACAAAGCAAATGGACCATGAGTCAGGGATGACCCCAGAATGCACCTAGACTCTACGGCACTAGTTATTCCCTGCTGAGAAGTCAACCTGCAAAGCCCTCGACACCTGTTACTGTCCAGAGGAGCAACACTCGCATCAGAACGATGAACATCAGGTCTTTTGGTATCACCGAACTGACAATACAGCCAAGAGCAAAACTGCTTCCACCATCAGAATGAGACACTGGCTCAGAACAAGAACGTCTGCCATCAGACCAACGCTACTGCTTCCCTGCCCCGGGGAGTACGCAGAAAGGTAAGAACAATTAACACAAACAGTCAACACACGCTGTTTCACGAAGCGATCTTTGTTACCAGTAATCTTCCAAATCATAAGTCTGTTCTGAAAGTTTGGGTTAGTTCTGGATACCATGATTTGAACACGCAAAAGGAGACTTCAGAGATGTTTTCAAATGTGCAAGTAGTTTCCTCTGTGGGATGGAGAGGGAATATCACAGCCTGGATGCCTGGAACCAGGGAGCCCATCATTTCAGGCACACTCTCTGGTGACGCGCAGCATTGCTAATTCAACAAAAAAAGTTGTTGCATTCAGTACATCTCTTCTGCATGCACTATACAGTTTGTTATCCTTGGGAACTATCATCGTCTAAGGCAAAGACTTCCGGCTGCAGTTTATAGCTTCCTTGGAAGGAACAAGGCTCAGTCTGAGCAGAATCCTCTGTAGAGAAGTCAGCAATGTTAGAACATGCTGTACGAGATGCTCTATGCTTGTGCTCTTCTAGACCCAGTGGCCAGTTTTACCCTGGGGATGATTTGGCCCTTCCAGTCAGGGGCAGCAGCATAGGCAATGCTGCCCTCGGGATTTCAGCAACAGTCTGTGCTGTGTTCGTTTCCAGAGACCCAGGATCCTGCGTAGGGATCGCTCCCTGAAGAGCTACACTGTGTCCCCTGAACAGGAACAGGCTGTGAAATCTTCTGCACTGCAGCCTTAAGATAAGCAGGTTATATATAGCAACTGCACATTCAGACTGTGCAGGTTCAAACATCACACCAAGGCAGACGAAGGTTTTTGCACCCCAGTGACAACGCAAGTCACTGAGCCAGCCTGGGAGGACAGAATAGTGCTGTACCTTGTCTTTTCAGCTAGGTTCAGACACACTCCTTCGGAAACGAGATGCAAATGTGCCCGAGTCTTTTGGGGATGGAAATCAAAGGGAGGCACAGCAATGAAGTAATCTGATAAGCCACTATCAGTTCTCACAAAAAGTATTCCCAAATAGAGAAATTCAGAAAGAAGGATAAGCCAATAGAAGCCAACAGAAAAAGAAGGAGAGCCAATATCTAAGCTGTGCTACAAACTAAACTGGTAATTCCTTTGAGACATTGTGTCACAGGTAAGAAAAGTTCCTGCTTCAACATAATATGCTGGTCCATCTGCATATCCCTTGCAGTTGTGGTTGCTTGGTATCAGGAGTATGGCACAGAACATGCACGTTTTTGCTTTTATATTGGTACTGCCTTTCTTGGAGGATTAAACTAGGCTTGGTATGGAGCAGCGGGGGCAGAACCGTAACCTCTCTCCCACCTCAGGTGTACTGCTCAAAGTACCATGCATTTACCCTGCGGATTTCTCACAGACCAGAAGTTAGCTAAGTCATGCAGAGGTGGATTGCCACAAAAAGAACAAGGGGATCTTGGTGTTCTCATGAAGTGCTCAGGGAATTATTGTTTATATCATGAGCAATAATAAGCAATTTTGGAATAGGAAGAAACCCCAAGACTGTTATAGGATTAGTGGAAAAGCAGTCTGCAGGAACACTCTCCCCAGCTGTTGTGCTCCTCAGACACAATTTGTGGATGTGGCTGTCTCCCTGGGTTAACTACCAATTTAACAGCTAAATGCTCAAACATTTCAGAGAAGAAGAAGAAGCAACTTTGAACAAACAAGGACATGGTCAGAGTTCTCGCTTAAATAAAAGCTCACAAAACACAAATCATACTAAACACAAGATATTATATATGATTTAGCAATAACTCCACTTTCCATACAGTCTAGGGCAGTATGTGTGAGCTCAGATGAAACAGCATACAGCCAAATGGTTCCACAACACATGCTGCAAGCTGATGCTTCCAAAAAAGGAGATTTTTTCTTTGCTAAGGAGATACCTTACCCATCCCTTTGGATGTGTGTCAACTATAGACATTTCTAAGTAGTCAGCTGGTTCCAAATTCTTCCTCAAGCAATCCAAAGGAACTTTCCCTTCAAAAAGTCAGTGGGAGAAATACCAAGTCCAGTCCTTACAGTGCGCAGAACTCTAAACTAGATGATTTCAGTGGATTCTCATGCTCCAAGTCCTTTAAGCTTTGATGGGCTTTTGAACAAGGTAACTTTCCAAGATTTTTCAATAGGCAGGTAACTAATTATGGTAACTTCTGAGAGACACAGAATGAGCCAAATCCCGTCTGGATCTATACGGAGCAGTACACATTTCTCTACTGCTGTTTCATTGGCTGTGGCCTGGTTGATGCAAAATGTGGAGGACCAGTGTTTGGTTTTAAGAAGTGTAACTGTGACAGACCTGCCTTTCTGGCCTGTTTACAAACAGGTCTATTTTGTAAAAGGTGTACCCTGGCCATCTTGGAACAACACAATGCGACCAAGGTGGTCTGGCTGGGACAAATTCCCTCTTCAAGAGGTTCCCAGGTCAAAGCACGAACAAAGCAAAACTTCCACCCAAAGGGTAGGCTCTGGCCTTAGCCTGGCTAGCACAGGAACGGCCCGTACCTTCTGAGGCATTTCGTACAGCGTGTAACACAGCTGGGGCTCCCACAGACTACAAAGACTACTACAAAGAAGCTTTAGGAACTTTTCTAGCTAGAACATTCCAGCAGCAAGGTGGAAGGGACTGCAGGCTTACAGCATACCAGGAAAGGAATGATATTTAACACAGTAGGAAATAAAGGAGAAGCAAAAGAAAGTAGAATTGCTTATTGCTCTCTCCTAGGAACCCTGCTCAGTGCTTTGCAAAGATTCCCTTTCCTGCACTGCTGCCAATTTTCACAGCTGAAGTTGGACCATGAGCTTCTCCTCCCTCGCAAGAGTGTAATGTTTAATACAGAAAGAAATAGTTAAAAAGAGTCTTTTCAAATTCTTTGCTGTTCAAGCAACTGCCTCCCTTTGATCAAAAAATACAAAGCCTTTCACCCTGACCTTCTGCTGAACTCCTGCCAATCACTGTAACACCATCCTCGGAAAGCAGAAAGCAACAAGACAGTATAGCCCAGTTTGCCTTGGGCTGTGATTTATTATCCTAAGTTTTGTTAAATTAATGAATTTAAATTCCTCACTCAATTTGTTTGGCAATAAGGCTAAACCATTAATAAATTAAGTGGGATATTTTTTCCAAACCTGAAAAATAAAACCAATTTTTAGATTAGCCCTTATTTTCATGATACTGAATATTCATACTCCTGAGATAGTACAGTGCTGCAGTCCACATTTTATGCAGCAAATAACAACCAGATACAAAGCTATTTAGATGCTTATTTTTTTGTCAAAGCTATCAAACCTCTGATTCCTAGAGCTCCTGTGTCTTGAACTCAACAAGATTTACCATTCCTACTAATGAACAACTCTGATAATCATGTGCCCTTGTGCTTTTGAACACTAACACTCCAATGACAGCCAAAATTTAGGACAATTGTGCAGAACTCTGACCAAGCAGCAGCACTTTTGGGCCCTGCCACTGTGCCAAGGATAATCCCAAGGAAGGCTGAGTAGTTTAAGAGAAAGAACAGTGGGAATCTAAGTGAAACATAGCTCAGGAGAATGTAAGTGGGAACTGAGAAAGAGAAGGCAAGGGTCAGAAGAGTTCTTGTTTCTAGTTAGCTCAGAGCAAACCCCAATCTGGTATGCTAGGATGCAGTTTCTGCTCTTTTGCAGGCCTCATTACAGATCTACTACAAATACCATCTCTTTTTTGTGGGTCCAAGATGTTGAAAATAGAGACTGAAGTCAATCTCAGTCAAACGCTTGTTACTCCAGGGCAAGGCCAGGGACTGCTTCATGGAGGAAGAGTCATATCTGTTGCTAGAGGCCTTGATTTTTCATGTCTATTAAAACCACCTATGTGCCCTGTCCAGAACCCACCATTTTATTTTTAAAGGGAAAATCTGCAGTAAGGCGGATATTTTCTGGTATGCCAGGGACATACACAAACAAACTGTCTCTTGTATGACTATAATTCTTTTCTTATTCATAAATAAAATGATTAATGTACCCTGCTGTCAGGCTGGCATGGAATCTGGACGCCTCCCTGTTATGAAATACATTTTCGCTTTTATCAGACAGATCACAACGCCCCAAGGCAGGGCTAAGGAAGGAAGAGAACGCTGCAGTGTGTGTGTGCATCTCAAAGAGAGCCAGAGAGATGAATGATCCCTCTTTGACATGCTTCTGCCCCTCCCACTCACTTGACATTTCTGAACCTTGGTCCTCAAGGCTACTTCTCTCCTGCTCCAAATGAGTCTGCAGTTTTAATTTAACCCAAACTGCCCAGCAACAGCCACCTCATTTGCTGAGAATTACTACCTTGCATTTATTTTCTGCCTCACTAAAAATGTGGCAGTTGCTGATAAAAAGCCAATAATATGCAGCATGTGAAGAGAATAATGATTGTTCTAATACTGCAAGTAAAACATCTTCCACAGAACCCTGGACCATTCACGAACATTTGAGAAGATGCGGAGAACCGCTGTGATGGCCTCATCACAGATCATCAGAAAGAAGCAAAGCTAGCGACTCAGCAGCAACAGCAGGCTCTTCTGCTCTAAGGAGACTACCACGAGAAGGGATAAGAAACACCCAAGCAGCATGCTGCAGAAGCTTAACTTAATTTACAGAAAGGAAACTGAGGAAGCGAAGAAAGGAGTGACTTGTACAGAATGCCATTAGAAGAGAACTGGTATCTTTTGTCTTCTGATGCCGTGCCCTCATTCTGTGGCCCATACTTATCTTTAATGACTTCACTGACAACAGATTAGCATAGCTCCAGCAAAGTCAGCTAGAACCAGACAGCCAGAGCTCTTTTCAATTACAGTTATTAACCATATTCAGCAAGATCCCATTCCCATCAGAAATAGTAACTGGCTCAGAAGGGAGAGTTAGCAGTTGGACTATTTTTGGTTCTCTACAAATAAACGCCAGATGGCATGGAATGAAGTTAGGGGGCATGGTGAACATCCATCATGTGAGCATCCTGGCAGTTTGGTGCAGTGGCTTTATCCTTTACCTAAACTCTTACAATGGAAATGCCATGTCCTGGCCAGCGTTGAACACAAAGAGGAGAATGCTGTTTCAGTCTTAATAGCCCTCTCTCTGACACCTATTTGACAGTAAAAAAAGACTCACACAATCAAGATATTTCTCTTAACAAGCCTAAATTTTGTTCACCCACGGGCAAAAAAACCCTCTAAATAGCAGAAATGGGGAGAGCAGCTACATTTCACTTCCAAACTCCGCCCTGAAAAGTCCCACGTACCTGTCACGGAGCGTGTTGGGACCCAGGTAGGGGTACTGGCTGTCCTTGAGTTTTCCTTTGATGAGCTGATCTAGTGTTTCTTGAAGGAGAGGCTGGTGTTGTGTATACACGTTCTCAACACCCTACAGTGCAAAAGAAGCTCTGGTTATGAATTAATACAGCGAGGCGGCAGGCTCAGGGAGAAGATCAGCAAAGCCACATTCAAAGAGCTACAGCATCTGATGGATACAGCAAGCGTTAATCACTGAAGCACAGCTTTAGAGGCGCTTTTCAGCAACCAACTTCCATTGTCTTCAATGAGAATTATGCCCTAAATGTCTAGCGCACTTACTATTAAATCTCTGAAAGCCACAAAACACGGCATTGCGGTGCACGTGAGCCCTGCTTCCTCACTGTAATTTTGACTGGAGCTATCAGTATTTCATCCATGGCAGATCCATACCTTCAGTCCTTTGAAGAATTGTTTGGTGATGGCTACAGCATCCTTGGGACTGAACAGGTCACTGCCCCGGACCCGTTTCCCTCCATATTCCACAACAGCAGACACTAGCTGCACAGAGAGAGGCAAGAACAGAATCCTGTTAACCTGGGAAACCAGCTTGCAGGGAGTTGTTGTCCATTTAGGCTCAATGGAGGTACTGACACAATGACCAATGGGTCAGGGAGATCAATCCCAAGCATACAGTGCAATATAGGGAGAGGCAAGGAGGAAGAGGAGAAACATTCCCTATACACACCAAGCAAGTCAGTCTGCCGTGACACTGCCTGCATGAGAAGAGGGGCTTTCATTTCCATAGTCTGTTGCAGTGATAGCAAATCTTTCATACAATGTGACATCATTCTGTTTCTCCACCTCCTCTCCAGCTGCTCAATACATTTGCCAAGCACTGCCACCCTCTCCCTCCCAGCCAAGCTCCTTTTACGGGCTCCGAAAGTCCCTTGCTGCAACTATTGCCTATTCAGCAGCAGCAGGAGCTGGGGGAAAGGGGGGTGGAGAGGAAAAGGGGAAGGAGAAAGGAGACATGTTCAAGGTCCTGTTTATATGTCATATACCAGCTCTAGCAGGCTTCTGGCATGTGTGCCCTCTCTGCTTTGTTCAGTTCTTCCTCATACACTGATTTTAGATATGGAAATTAAGTAATTAGTTATGCCTTTAAAGTAACATGGGCAGAGGCAGAGCCCAGTCAAGCTCAGGGCTCCTTTTGCAAGGTATGGTGCTCTTCAACCAAAAAAACATTGTGCTAAACTAAAGAAAGCAAGCAACAGGCAGCTTACCCCAATTAATGATGGTTTTCTACCTCCTTGCCCTCCTGTCCCACTCATTCATGCAGTAGAAGGAGAAATGTTGCAATTACCTTTCGATATTTCTCTGACACACCCCTGTTCTTGAGATCTGTCATCAGCCCTGGCAGGCTATTGCTGCTGTGCCGCTCATAGTGCAGGGCGTAGAGCATCACCAGCCGAGTGGCATCAAATTCTGTCACCTTGGGATTCTGCAGGAGACGCCGCACATTCTGAAGCAAGGCAGAGGGTAGTATTAATGGAGAGGCCTTCGGAGCACATTAAACCTCCAGCTCTGGAGCAATAGTGCAGGCTAACATCAAGCCCACTGCCTAGCAACAAAACTGCATACAGGAGGAATGCAAAGGAATTAAACTGTGTCGTAAGTGCAGCAACAGAGCCGAGCTTCTCATGTGCTCTAGGACTGGATTTATTATTACATTTATTATTATTACAATGGACTGCAAGTTGCTTTTGGGTCTCTTCATGAAGTTGGGAACTCATAACCCAACTCTGTTGTCCGTTCTTAACTCGCCGTAATGTGCTTATGCTAAGCTGAGCCTCCCCTGAATGGGAGCATCAGCAGACACTTGTAGGAACTTTTAGCCTCTGCCGTTCCCTTTTGAACCTGGGCAGAGCTGGAACTGGCCCACAAGTTCCAACATTATATTGACTGTCAAAAAAAGAGCTAGCAAAATTACACCTTTTTTTTTTTTTTTTTGAAAGGTGTGGGGCAGAAGCAGCAATCTCAGATAATCTTTGGATGTGAGAAGTGGAGGAGCAAGTGTCAAGGGATTAAAGCATGAAAAGGAAACGGAAGATTACTGCACTGGAAGTAAAGAAAGCAAACTATGATTATTTACTTCTAATATGCAGATCATTACTTTTGCTGGTGAAGAGACCATGATACCATTGTAAATATAAAGGATGCGTCTCCCCAAAAGTCTGCCTATCAAAGTACAGACCATTTCCAGAAAAGTTTCAGAACCCCTGATGTAGGCCATTTACCCTCCAAGGATTTTAGGCAGGATATAATTGCCTGTCTAATTTGACAATTGGCCGTATAAGTGCTACTCCTTGTCATTACAATAAAAAGCACTTATTTCCTCTCTGCAACCTCTCAGTCATTGTGTAGAGTCATACAGTTGAGATAATGGCGTTAACAGAACAAACACTAGAGCCAAGCTGGTAGCTTAGGTGAGCAGTGGGAATAATAAGCTTCTTAACTCTGCGCTTTGAGATGGATCTCAAAGAACAAGCATCAACTACGGAATGTGTTTACAGACATCTGGTTAGGGCTGGACAGATGCTTTAGGACACAGCAAAGTCTGAGATTCTCCCTGTGCTGAACATTAAAGCAAAACAGCCTTTATTAGCTCAAATGCAAGGGAGCAGAAGAGCTGCCAATTTTACAATTGGAGGCAGAAAACAAGGCGGTTCCAAGAAAGGGACAGAACCAGCCAGGATTTTTTCCACTCTGTAAATGTACACGACCTTCAAGTACTCCACAAAATCCTGGGGTGTCTTTGCAAGATGCTCACACCCTCCTAATACAGATATGGCAACACGGAAACGCTCAGTTAGCAGTGCTGTGAAACAGTGTTGTGAAACAGTTGTTATTTACCAAGCTGATTCAGCTGTATCTGCTGTCACTTGTTTGGCTGATGCGGACTAGTCATAAAAAACACAAGGTAAAGCCCTGCTTTGAGGGTGATGAACAGGAGTTTTACCATGGACTTTGGTAAAGTTAGGACTTCACCTGTAAGGACAGGGACAGAGTCTCATGGAGACGGTGCCTGCAAGATTTTCGATCCTGTGCTAGCATCACAGTGGCAGTGCCTATATAAGCTGGAAGCAAGTAAAACAGAAAAGCTATTGTCCATCTAAGGAGATGGGATTCAAAACCTCCCATTCATCTCTCAAGGCGCATGTACAATGTCAGGATTAATAAGAGACCAGGAAAAGAATAACCAAAATGTACTGTACTCAGGGGCCCTAGGCCACCAAAGAAATTAACAATTGCTGAAGTTACATCAGTGGGAGAACAATTCTGCCTTTATTTCATGCACTGGCTTATTCTTCATCACTTCTGTGGCCTTTCCCCTTCACTACCATTAGGAGACTGCAAGAGAGAACAGCCTGGGGCAGTGCAGCTATAGAGATACTGATCTCTCATGTAGCAAGATACCAGTCCCCTAGTTTTGCATTTATTTTCTAGCTGCTACATGTTTTCCAGTAGGTCTCAGTTGTTAGAAATACAATACAGCCTTTTAGGCATGTGGCTGTAAGCAAACTGCAAGCAGCTTTTGTGCTGTGAGAACTGCAGACATACCTAGTTAGTGCAGACTAAGACCTGAAGTAGCATCAAGGTGAAATCTAGCAACAACCGAGCCATGACAGTAGGGAACTCAGTGGGGGCTGACCTGCCTGTGTCTCTATCCTGTTTCCAGCTCTGCCACTTACTCTCCTAACTGTAGAGCTCGCAATGCAACTGCATCATCACTGGAAGTTCATGTCATGCCCTTCTTCAGTGAATCCAAGATAATTTCATAAAGCCAGAAAAAAAGACCAACATTTTCCCAAATGGTCTCCAATGCCAAGCACTGAAGTTTCAACACTCATGTTCTGTGCTAAGTCTTTAGCAGAATCTCTGCAACGTCGTGGATAACAGATCACAGCACACGCATGATGGGCTGACAGTGAGATTAAAAGTCCAATGTTTGGCTTTTAATCTGCATAAGCTCGATCTAGAAACAACGATAGGGCAAGGGAACCTCAGAGACTGTCTTCAGCAAGTGCATTTCATGGCTACAATTCCACTTCAGAACTTAGTCCTCTCAATTCTACCTCATATAAGCTATTGAACCCACAGTTCCTGACCTCACAAATCTATATAGCTGCAATGACTTCAACAGGCCTATACTGATTCACATCAGCTCAGGATCTGGCAACAGATTACAATACTTAAAGAGCTAATATTATCACATAGCCACCCACTTGGAGCACAGAATAACACAGGCAAGGAAGACATGTATTTTGAATCTGTTGAAGATGCTGTAGTCAAAGTGCCTCTCTAGTATTTTGTAAAGGAGGCCATTACATGGTGTAGCTTCTATTTTAGCTGTAAAAATTAAGGAATTGTTTTTTAATATTGAGTTGCTGGTTGAACTCTGCAATAATACAGTCATTCTTAGCAAAACTGCTATATTCTCTGAATAGCCAGCAGCCATAATTCATCATTATTGACATACTGTCAGATACTAGGTCAGGTCATGGAATCCAGCAAGCCATCATGGGGTCAAAACTTCAGTCTATACGCAGCTATAACAGAAGTCTCTTTTAGTCTTTTTGAGTCCTCTTTGCCAAAGAAATCCTTTATCTAAGAGGCTTTTCACTGTTTAAAAAAAAAGTAAAAGCCACCACCCGAAAGAACAGTCTGGTTTAGACAATTTCATGGATTCCATTTTTTCCCCTCCCCAACAAATACAACGAGCTTCTACACAGGGGTCCAAGTTTTGTTCTAGGGATGGCTGCACAGGCAGCTTGCCAGAAGCAACTGACTGCATATAATGAAGGAATGTTGTATTGTGAAATGTAAAGACAGACGCTGCAAAGATGCTTCTCAAGCCAGTTATTAACTATGATTCATCCCCATCTGAACTGAATGGGTAGGAGAAGAGCAATTCTAACATGTAATGTCCCAACCCTGCGGGATATCTGCATGCAGAACTCCCACTGATCTGCAGTATTAAGGTTTCATCAGCAGGGGAGCTTGCAGGATCAAGCCATCCAGAAAGAGACAAAGGATCGAGGTTAGGTTTTGAGCCCGAGGTACCTGGAGGGCACTGGAATGGTCATTCTGACAGGCCAGTTCCTGCTCAACTTCAGACACCTCTAGCAGGTTCCGCTCACCCACCAGTCGAGAGAGCTCTCCCACTACTGTCACGTGCTTTGATACCGTGCCTGACATCTTCTTGAACTGTGGGTAATTCTCCACAAACGCCTGCAATGGGGAAACCAAGCCAAACAGTTCTTTAAAATAAAAGCAAGAGACAGTAAGAGACAGCTTATACAATTTATCACTAATTTGCACACATCCAACAATTTGCATCAGTGAAAGCCTGTTGATCAGGCACCTCTATCCCAGGAGCCCATAGGATTTTTCCAATTATAAGGAGATTTTTGGAAGGGATGTAATTTTTATTTACTCTTAAAATAAAAGGAGACAGCAAGCCTGCCCACAAACATTGCCATGATTCTTTAAATCTTGAGCACAGACTGAGTTAATAGCCTGTGCTCTGAGCTGCTGCCAAGTGACCCAGCTCAGATGTAGAGTCAGCACAGTCATATCGGGTTAAGCTAAGTGCTTAAACTAGAGCTTACTGATTCAATTGTAGGGCTTCTGGATTCCAGTAGCAGCAGCTCAGAGAGAACAAGCAGGCTTGCAGACTACCCTGAAGTGATGCAGAATGGCCTATCAGAGTGTCTGGTCTTCAGTAAAGAAGGTCCTTTCCCCTTAACCGCATGAATGAGCACAATGCAAAGAGGAGGTTCTTGCTCCACAAAGAGGTCTCAACTGATAGTACGGGTAGCATGGACTGTTAATGTATAGACAGGAGCAGTTTGCACTATCCTGCAATGGACAAGCTTTGAGAAGTCCAGTCAGTTATGCATACGTTGTCTGTACCTTCATATCTGCTATGGATTCCAGTTTCTGCTGCTCCTTCGGTTTCCTCCTCTGGAAATCTTCCATAAGATTCTTGATGTTACTGCCAATCTCTGCAAAGTTCAGGTACATGTTCTGCACGGAACAAAACAAAGATCTAAGAGAAAGCGCTCTAATATGAGTCTTCATGTAACTGGAAGAAAAGTGGTACTCTCTGTGCCCAAAACACTGAAGTTCCATTGCATATCATCTCCCTGAGACCCCAGCTTGAACAAGCAGCTCTGGAATTACTCCTGGATTTTTTTTAAACTATAAAAAGGACACATTAATCCACCTCAGATGCTGCTTACATTACACTGTTTTTCATCACCCGTATAAGCTATATAGTACAGCATCATTCTGATGCTCCAAATCCTGGAAAGATCCTTTCTCAGTCATACAGTTCCATGGCAGAACCAACACTGGAACTTGATCCCCAAATTCAGCAACTCAGGAAGATTCCCACGATAAGACACAGACACCTACGTTGGCGTAGAACTCGTCATTCTCGGCAGACAGAACCACTTCTCGGAGATCCTTGCTTATCCCAGGTACCCGAGAGAGGTCAATACGGTTGTTGTTAATCCCCAGCAATTCGTGAACCATAGCCTGGTACGTCCACTAACAAGGATGGTGAAAGAAAAAGGGAAATGATAATTTCAGTAATAGAACAAACAATACTGAAAAATTAATGGATTTCAGGCTGAACTCGGACAAAACCAGTTTACACTCCTCTAGCAACACACAGTGGATTCAAAGTGTGTCCCTCAACCTTTGCCAGAATGTTATAATAAGAAATAAGTATTACTTTGTTATAATCAGATGGGCATCCCATTGTGAGAAGTGCTGTACAAACACACAGGAAAACCACCCCGATTCCAGAATGCTTACATTCAAAAGACATGACTCTCTAAAAGTAAAGTAATGGGGATTAATATTCCTGTTCAAACAGTTCTATTTGCCACATTATCTCCCCCTCCTCTGCCTGTGATGTGGCACGTATTTTTGGCAGCAGAGGTTCCACAGTTACAAACTGTACCATTTCCGACATGCTCCTGTGCTGCTTATGCAGCGGTAGGAGTGTGTGTTTCTGCACATCAGGGAGTTACTATATTTATCCTGGGAAGACTAATATTAATCTACAGAGAAACGTGAAAGCTGATCAGAGTGCTGACATGCCTGACACTCCATTTACGTTCATCTGAATCTCTTTTTCTGGGTAGGAAATCTCTACGCAGCAGACAGTGTTTTCGGTGCCCTGTGCTGAGCGCAGTCCTTAACTCTACACACCAAGCCTGAGCCGGGCTGACTGTCAGATCACTCTGATATACAAGTATCAGCACTAGCTGCTACACCACTAGCATTACAGAAGCCCTGGCTGCGGTTCTGAGGTAGCCCGGCTGCAGCTCTAGCCATTACCTAATCACCAGGCTGACTTGTGCCTGAGCATCCCCACAGAAATGAAAGCAGACAAATAACAAACTGTTTGATGCCAGAATCGGCAATACAGCTACAATGCAGCGAAGAAAAACATCACAATATCTACATCGCAAATACTTCCACCCGTCAATAACGCAGAGAGAGAAATACACGAGTGCAAGGTCGCTCAATAGATGTGTAAATGTGCTGCCAAACAGCCTTTACAAATAAACCCTTGAAAAGGACACTGCCAAGACACAAGGACTCTAAATGTTAAGTATATTTTACAGAAGAGTAAGTAGCCTGATTTTCCAGGATGCTGGTTACATCTGCCACTGAAGCCAGAACAATCCATGCTCAACAGTCTGAAAAGCAGGCCACAGCTCAGAGAGGGATTTAAAGAAGAAAAAAAAAAAAAGGAGGGGGTACTTTTTAACCTTTAAAATTCAAACCATGCCCTGCCAAGCTGTGAACTCCAACCTGCTCTGTGCACTTCCAGAACCCCCATTCCTATCTCCAACCCCTTGCACAACTGTGAGATGATTCACCTGGTTCAGAAGTGGGGTGATAGCATCATCAGACCGGTCCAGAATAAGAAGCAAAGGAGGAACCTCAGTGCGCCGAAAGTCAAACAGCTCGTACTCTTTAGTGATTACTTGCTGTTGAGAAAAGGAAAAAAAAGCCACTTGATCTTATGTATACTTGGAAAAAGTTTTGTTTTAGTTGGGATTCAGGTGAACAAGAAGTAAAGAGCTGGTGAAAAGTAAGTTGTGCTGCTATCTTGGTCTACTTTGCTAATGAAGAAATAACACCTGCTCTCAAAAAGTATCAGGTAATCTACTGACATTTCTGATAATCCCAGGAAATATGGGTCTTGATCTCTTTTACAGGCTGGGAGCGGGCAGAGACAAGGGATGCGACCTGCCTAAAGCCACATAATCAGTAAATGGCAGACCAAGAATCCTCTGAAGAGGGGTATTTCTCTCAAATGCATCAATGTTTAAAATAATTAAACACAATGTAAGTACTCTGTCGAACTCATTTCACATCACTGTAAGGTCTTACCATACCTTCACACATTCAGCAAGCCTCTTTGCTGACTCAGAGGAGAGCTGGTACCGAATCATGGGGCATTTCTTCAGAGACAAAAGCAGAGCAGTCAGCCCTTGAGTTGTTCTGGACAGCTGGGCTGGATCCCAGTTGCGACCCTAAAAGGAAAGGGTGCATCTAATATGGATACACCATCCCTGAACTCTCTGTTATCGAAGTCTTGTTTCTTTATAGATAGATTGTAGTTTGACTGAGGGAGCAGGTACACCAAAGGCCACAATCCGGATTCCCCAAAATACCCCTCCTTGCCAATTCCTTTTAAGGATCAGCTACCCCCTTATAGACTGTAAACAGCAAACACCGCAGTGCCCAGTTTGTTGTGGCTACTGGTCTCTCTGTTAACCATAAAACAAGGCCCTGGAGGAGCATTAGCTTTTTTTCATACCTGGCAGCAGCCCAAGAGGTTGAGAGAAAAAACGTGCGGATTCACTGCAATGTAATCTCCATAGAACTCCTGCCAACAAGTGAAAGCGAATACAGTTAAGCGTCTTGCCAACCCTTACTCAGCCTACAAGAGTGAGTGTTCCAACATCAGCAACATTAACGCTAAAATCCTAAGCAATGCACAGACCCGTTGAATCTGACCATTTCTCCTTCCTCCATGCCTAACCTCGCAAATCCCTACGCTTCTGCTGACAACTCCACCGCCAATTTCTGCTGTGTCTATTTTTTGCGTATGTAGCTCTCTGTCAATACCACAGACAGCATGCAGCAGCCTTGCTGAAACACAGATGCTAACAATACCAACAGAAGCTCTGGCAGCTGGAGGGCAAGGAGAAACAGAGGACACATGCAGTTTTCTTTCTTTTATTTTTTTAATCCCATGTGGACAGTCCTCTTTGCTTCCCCTCCCAGACTGTTGCACAGTGTTTCTGCGTACTGTTCCAGAATTCCAGGCGGGCCCCTCCTAGCCACACCTGAACTAGTTAGCTTGTACCTTCGCTTTGCTAGTGCTTTCAGATGAGGAGATCTCTTTAAGGTATTCAAAATTCACCTGAACTTCTGCCACAACTTCCTGTTCATCAGCCTCAGCTAATGATTTGACATCGCTTTTACTGATCACGTTACTGAAATCTGAAAGAAAACAACAGTGAAAGAATAGTCAGCCTCTGAGGGTAACATGTAACACAAGAAAATCACAGAACAGTATGACCAGATTTTCCACTGGACCAGGAGCACATTGCAACAGCGATCATTTGTCTACACCTGCAATTATTACGCAGGCATTATAATCTGGTTGTTACTTTGCACAGATATTCTGAACTAACTCGCTCTCCAGCTTGCTGCCTCTGGTGCTCACATCTAGCACACAGCTGCAGCACAGGACCAATGTGTGCCGCCAAGACCGCGGATTCCACACGCACTAGGACACGTTAGTATCGGCAGGGACAGAGTTCTCCTGTCCTCTCCCTGACCTAACGTGCCCAATTAGGCATCACCATCTACAGCACTACTGCACTCGGTAGAGTTATAAAGGTAAAAGGTGATATTGAATTGCTTAACACAGTGACACCTACATCCCTGCTGAAGCTCCTAGGCGCTGCTGTGTTCATTTCTATGTGGTCACCACCCCCCTTTCCTAACCCGTTCCCCTGGCTCCCAAGGAGGCAGCTCTGCTCCTCCTGCGCGGCCTTCCTGCGGATCCACAATGACATCTAGAGGCCACTCAAGTTCATTTGCCGGAGTCTCGCCGAGCAGGAGCATGCGTGGTGCCTTTCCTAGGGGACCAGGCTTGAACACAAAACTAGCTATAGCTATTCTGCTCAATTTCCAAAACTACATAATGTTCTGCAGCATGAACACGGCATGTGAGGAACACCCGCCTGTTATGCCAGACGTTAAAAGATGCTGTGCAGCAGGTTTGGTCCAACACTGGGATGTGAAGACTACTCTAATACTGACTCCAACATTATTTACCTTCAAGATTTGGGCCAGTCTCTCATCCTGTGCATCTCAGTTTTCCTTCTGATCAAAGGCACTTTACCCCCAGCATTAGCCTTCCTTCATGTGTATGAAGCAACATGATGCTTTAAAATCCCAGACATTTTCTGGAACAACCTGTATCAGACTAATACATAGTTATGGTGTTCCTTTGTAAAAGAAGTTCTTTCAGTTTAATTATTTTATCTTCTATATACGTACTGTTTATTAAAGGATTTGACTGGTGATCTAAATAAAAACTAGAATTCGCGCATTTTCCACATTGCCGAAATCAGGCTTGAGCGTATTGCAACAGAGCTGTCACAACCTACCAATCAACTTCAAAAACATTTCAGTAAATGGCTCACATCGGCGTTTTCCGCGGATCATCGAATCAGCCCCCGGCAGGCCAGCCTAACTCCCTGGACCGAACGGCGCACACTTACAGATGAAATAGATGCTGTACTTGGGCCGGCGCAGCTCCTGGATGAGGTATTCCACGTTCTCCTGGATGAAGGCAGAAGCAGACAGAGCAGGTTTAGAGCGCTCCTGCCCCGGGACGCGGGGCCTCGCTTCGACCTACGGTTTGGTGTCAGCCGTCCCGCCACGCCGGGCCGCGCTAGCCGCAGCCGTGAAGCCAAGGGCAGAGGCACTGGGGGCTGTCACGGAGGGGCAACGGGGCGAGGAGCCGCCCCCGCGAAGCCCGTTACCTTGGTGGGCCGCAGGAAGCAGATGGCCTTCAGGTGCTTCATGGCCTCCCTGTGGAAGGAGTCGAGCCGCTCGAAGAGGTACACCTCCCGCTGCAGGATCTCCGACTGCGTGTACACCATGCTCACCACGCCGGTCTGCACGGGCCACAGCAGCCGCGTCACGGCACGGCACGGCACGGCACGGCCCCACCGCCGCCGCGCCCCGGCCCGGCCCGGCCCCGCCGCCGCCGCTCACCGTCTCCCGGTCCATGAGGAGGACCTTCATGCCCGGCCCGCTGTCCTCGATCATCTTGGACACGTACTGCTTCACGGCCAGCACCGCGTTCATCTCGGCTCGGCTCGGCTCCACAAGGCTCGGCTCCGCTCGGCTCGGCCACCTCCCGGCCCGCGCCCGCCGCCTCCCTGGGACTTGTAGTCCGCGAGCGCCGCGCGACGCCGGGCAGCGCCAGGGGCCGCCGCGGCGCCGGACTACAACTCCCGGCGTGCAGCGCGGCGCGGCCGCGGCCGGGGCGCAGGGCAACCTCGGTGGGGCAGCACCCCCCCCCCCCCAGCCGCCCCGGTAACGGTCGCCGCGCGCCGCGGCCCAGGTGTGTGGGGAGCGGCGCCGGCGCCCCGGGACCGCCTCCCTCGTCCCTCCCTTATCCCCCCGCCGCCGGGCCCCGAGGGGAGTCGAGCTGGTGGCGGGGGGGGGGGGGGGGTGCGAGGGGGGTTTGAGGCCTCCTCGGAGGGCTGGAGGGATGTGAGACTAAACCGGCCTCTCTTCTAGTGCCAGGTCCCCCTCCAAAATGCCCCTGCTGGAGGAGCCAGGTAGGTCCTCAGCCGTGCTTCCCCCAGTCAGCGTTCCCCCAGTCGCGCTTTACAGCAAAGGGCAAGGCAAAAGGATGTATTAACATCTCTTTTGTATTTAAAATCTCTTTTTTTTTAAATGCATTAATCAGGTCGATTTTGTCCAACCTGTAATTTATCGCTAATACAGTCTCCCATCAGCTGCACCGGCCTGTGAACACCGGCCCTGCTCGCGGCATCGCAGCGCTTGGCCCTTCACCGTTTGCCAGTTTATTCTGCTTCCAGGCAGGTTTGGAAGTTCACGCCCTGTGCCGGCAGCACGCCAGCTTCTCCAGTTCCTTCCAAAAGCGAAAGGAATGTGTAATAATCTGTATTTTAAGATGGATCCCCGGAGGTGGCGGAGGGAGGAGGCCGGACCTGTGTAACGCGGCATCGTTGCTCGGTCGGGCCGGGGCAGCCTCCACCTTCGCGTCCTTCATGGCATAAATCGCGTGATGGGAGCTGATACGTATTTTGCTAACCTTTAAAGCAATGGGTCCCTGTGCTATTTATTCTGCTGCTATTATTATTCCCGAGTGTGACAATTTTGGAAAAGGGCTATTATGTTCATAAAAATGTAATCATATAACGTGCATGTTTTATACAGAAGATGGTGAGCAGGTGTTGATGAAAAATGAAAGCTATTTGCAAATCTTGTAAGTACCTTTTCATAAAAGCTGACACAAAGGAACTCTTTCACACTTACAGTTCATCTTTTGTTCTGCTTGATTTACATTTAATATACATCAAAATACATTACGGAAATACGGATATAGCTTAAAATTTTTGTATTTTATAGGAAAAATAAAGATCAGAGAAAGAGACTTGTCCATGAAATCTGTTCCTTTTTAGACAGCAGTCAGTCTGTGAGTAATACTTACAAAAGCATTCTCGGAGACGTTCACGATGTTATTGATATGCAGACTGTAGAAGTGAAGTTTATGTATGGAGATCAGAGACAGGAATTTTGTTCATACAGTTTCTGTGGCAGTGTAACTGAGTTGTTACGAAGTGTCACACTTCTCCTGGCTATATTAAGCTGAATAGAACTAATATTTTCTCTCCTTAGAGGTCACAATACCTTTCCAGTGAATGAATGGGAGGCAATTTAGAAATCTTGGTTACTGGAGGCAAAAAAAAAAAAAAAAAAAAAAGGCAGTTTCAGCCAGGTGCTGAGGAAAAAGTAGGTCTCAACAATGCAGTGAGCTGAAAAAGTTTGGCCATTAAATACATATAATTGCTATAAAGAACTATATTAAAGCAGTACCACATGAAGGTTTAGGCAAGACTTTATTTTGCCAGAGTTGCCTCATGTTTATAAATAACATTAAACATGCAGGACAAAAGTGAAAGTAATCCTTTTGCTTGTTAGCAAATACAGTAAAAGAGCACTTGCCCAAGTGTCTACCCACTATTCCTATGAACTTGGCTTTGACGTGGAAAAAAAATCCAGCTGTATCTCCAAAATAATACAGAAGGCCACAATCTTAAAATCCTTCCCTTTAGTCTGAGTTTGCAAATTAATGCCCTTGGATTTGTTTGTAGTTTGTTTACAAGTATGATTTAATAAGGGTAACGCTGACTCCTTACGATATATACAGTGCGTATAAGCAAACATCTCCTAGCTACTGTCATTTTTGCTATCTGGTAGTAAATTTCAGTATTTACACTGTAACTTAAAATGACCCTTACCTCTGGAATAATCATGTTTTTGTATTCTTACTTGCATCTGGAAAGCCATAAACAATATGTGGCAGGAACAGAGTCAGTGCAAGCAGAATATTTATTAACTATATGATATTTTGTTGGTTGGGCATCAGTTTCTTCCTGTTACTCAGAACGACATGCAAACTAAAGACTAAAGGACAAAGTTATAGGTATTTTAAAATCAGACAAACGTGCTTTATCAGCCCTAAAGAAAGCTGATGTTAAGAATGTATGAAGTTGATACTGATTTTAATATTCAAAACATAATGGTTTTTATTTCTATACTAGGTCCAAGAAATTGATGCTTTGAGGACAGAAAATAGGAAGCTAAAAAATGCGGTACGTGTTTTACGTTTTTATTTAAATTTGGAGGCAGTTTATTGTATAACCTTTTTTTGCAGTTGCCCTGGGATAATCGCACACATCAATTTAACGCCTTTGGTTTCTCTAGTATACAGACTTCACTGTTAATGTTTCTGTATTTGTGCCCAATGCTGTTTTCATTCTGTTTTCTCTTCCTCAGAACTCAAGACTGCGATATAAAACAAAAGGTATATTATCTGAAATGCACCTAAGCATTTCCCCATGGGAAATTCTGTCATTAACATTTGCTAAATTAGCAACTGAATTGAAGAGCAAACATTTGTTACTAAGAATCTTTTTATACAACAACATGGAAGGAAAATAATGAAAAAGAAGGAACTGTGCATACTTATAAAACTAACTGCTAATAAAATGAGCTAGATGTGATCTAAATGTAACTTAGACTATGTAAATTCTTACCTAGTAATCATTCTTGTTTGCAGAAGTACTGAATACCTGCAGCTTCCATTTAAGCCAATGGGAATTTGCGTAGAAATCTGTGTGGAAAGGATATCTGCCTTAGGCCCTAGTTTTGCCATAACCACCACTGAAATCAGTATATGACGTTTTGCAGAGTCAGGCACGTATATCATTCATAGCCAAACACACTGAAATGAAAGAAAAGTCTATTAAGATACCAGTGGAATAATTTGTCCCCATCTCTCCAACCCATCTGGTTGGAAAATAATAGTGAATTTTACTATGAATTTGCTAGATGGAGCTTCATCTTTTAGTTTGGGTAGCAAAAATAATGTATCATTCCTTTTTCTTCCTAGATTGGGCATTAAGGAAAGAAGAGTATAAAAAGTAAGGATGAGAATTATCTTACATTGGGTTAAAATGATATACAGCTGAGCTAAACTAATGTGGCTTTGTGGTTTAGAAGGGCAGAGTGAATTTCACCCTTGATTAATAAATCTTTCCAATTTCTGGTGGCTAAAGTTCTGTGACAAATTGATGTCTTTATCAGCTTTGTACTTCAGAATCATTCTGACAAGTAACACATTTATTTGCATTTTGCTTTGTTTTCAAAGTGAGATCGAGAGACTTTCTGGCGAGATGTCCAACTACTTAAATGTCACCAATTTCTGGGTAAATATATCGGTATTATGAAAAATTTGGAGAGGGTTTTAATGTGATTAAATGTCCTCTTGAAGATACAGTTTTGCTGAATGCTACAGTGACATGACAAATAGTCAGAGCAAAGGAAGGAAGCCCTAGAGACATTAATTGTAAAAACAATTGGAGTTTGTGCCATTTGTTTGTAGAGATTGGACAAGTGTCAGAAACAGTTAAAAAAAACCTGTATCCCAAAATGGAGCGAAGGAAAACAAATTATAAACTGGTGCCTTACCTTGTCTACCTGCATTAGAGAAACACTTGCTAGTGATGCATGTACGACGTACAAGACTTTTCTGTAAATTCCGAAGTGGATGTTTTAAGCCCCGTAAAAAATACCTAGCTTTTTGTGATTGCTTATAAAATGAACTGTATCTCTTGTTTAGTATGAAGAGTCAGAGCTTCTGAATGGCCCAGGTATGTTATTTTTAGCAACTGAAAGAACAGCTAAAAATAGTTATAAAGCATGTTCCTCTTTCTATATAAAACTGTTATGTATTTGCTCAGTTACATACTACAGTGATATACTTCCTATTTGCGTTATAGCCACCATAATATTAACTGATTTATAATGAAAACATTTGCATAATATTAGGAGTCTGACCAGTATTATTACAGTTTAAAAGAGATCATAACAGAACTATTTTGAATTCAAAGTTAAAACTAGGATGTCAAGCATACAGTGTGCAGGGAATTCTAAACGTTAAAATGATTGTACTTCTATTTTTAAATTAGCAGATAAGAGAACACCAAGGGAACAGTCCAAACATGCGAGGTGAGCATGGGAAATGTTTGCTTTACCAACGCCTCTCAGAATAATATCATGAGATAATGTGTTACGTCATCACTTTACAGAATTCTGTTTTCTAACTGAACAGGTTAGATGAATTATTAAGAGAAAAACCAAGCTTTTCAGAGGTGCTAAGGTGTTAATTAAACCGAAATTTTGGGTGCATTTCAAGGAGGTTTCCCAAAACTGGTGGCCGCATATGCACCTTTTTCATTTAAAATACTTAGGTATGTTTGTTTTCATTTGTTTGGTTTAGGAAACACTTTTTAAAAAACATTCACACCCCCCTTCAGTATTATTTATCAATTAAAACACTAGAATTTAACAAGAAACTTGTAGCAGCTTAGATTAAATAACGAATTAACATAAATAGCCCCAAAATGCAACTTCTGGGGCAAACTACCAAAGATCGGTGGCATTTTAAAATGATTTTAACTGCATTTGAATTCCTGCAGCACTCAGACAGAGGGCGCCTGCAGAGCGGAGGAAAGGTAACTGCTGCTCTGTGTATCCTTCACTGCTCAGTACGCCCCAGTGCTGTGCTTTCGTGGCACTTGTGCTAGGAAAATATTGACTGTACAGAATTAAGCAGATTTTTTTGGCTATAGCTTTCATGCTTGGAGGGATGTTACTGACATGCAGCAGTGCCCCAAAATAGGTGAAGCTGTCTGGGGATATGATGTGTTCAGTGACTCAGAGCTCCTCCTCAGCATCTTGTGGCACAGAATTTGCAGGGGGATTTAAAACCAGTGGCATGAGCAAGCGATGTCTGTGTCACACTGCTTCCAAAGATAGATCCTTGTTTTCTGTGCCACACAGGACATATCATTCAAGCTGCTTTTCACCAGTTGCAGTGAAAATCAGTATAAAGGAGTGACAAATGGGGTCAGTCGCAAGATGTAACTGTAATGAAGAGACCTACTTGGCAGTCTGATGGAAAATGTTTGAGCAGTATGAATATGTCTTGGACTCTTCTGCGCATAGCTGCGATACTTGAGTCACCAAATTCATCTGTGTTATGATAGTTGTTTCCTTTCGTAACTTGTGAAGGATCTTACAGTCAACTGCAGACCTCGGTTTCTGTAAAGAGTAATTTTTATGGCGGGGAAAGGGGATGGATATAATGTTCTAGCTGCCTTTAACACCTGGAAGTCACACAAATAAATCCCTATATATCTTGCCAGGAGAGAGAGGCCTGGAAATAAGAACCTGGTCTTGAAAGTCAGGGGATCTTATTTCTCTTCCTGTGGGAAAATGATCCTACCAGATGGACTCCGGCAGGCTGGAGGACTTGAGCCGGGGCTGCTGCGATCAGCAGGAGGCTGCTGAGGGAGTCTGGGGTGCAGTGCAGTTCTGACCCGGGCGGGCTCAGGAGAAAAAATGTAATTTTGGCCCACAGTGTGCTGACATGGAAGAGCTAAATCCAGCCTATAAAAGAGACATGGGAGTATAGTACTCCTTTTTCTTTTCCCCATGGTCAGTATTAGTACACAGGAACAACTTCTTTGTCATGGACAACCTACTGTTTCTCATCCATTTCACCCCTAGGAAAAGAACTGAAATGGATTATGTTTCTCTTGGGAAACTTAAAGATAGTGTTAGAGCCTCTTTTTTTTTTTTCCCCTTGTAGTACTCATTCATACGTTTTTGCAAACCCCTTGCTTTGAGAGCTTTATTCATCCTTGCTCCTCTTTTCTCATGGCCCCTGCTCTTCCACCCTTATTCCCTCTGCTCCTTACTTCCAAAACTGCAGATTCTTTTTCTTTCCAATTCCTGTCAAAGTCCTATGGTCACCAGCAAGGCCAATTTCAAACCCGAGTGATCAGATTGCTCTGAATAGGGCAGAAGCATATTCATGACTGCAAGTCCTCCGTCACAGACTTCCGTAGCTATCTATATACTGTTGCTGAAAGCTAATCTGGATGGGAGTGCTTGAAAACCGAAGTAGTGTACTTCCAGGTTCAGAGTACAAAAGTGTTGCCTATTTTTGCTGAAAATTAGGTAATGCCCCTTTTAAAGACTATCAGCTCTGGTTCACTAATGTTCAAGAACACAGAACACCCTTTGGTCCTGTTAATCACAGTAAGAATAGCAGACGGGATTAGATGCTATTCCTAGAGCAACAGAGCTAAAAAGGGGCTAAATGTAACGGAGCCAATGCACCCTAACTGTCAGATCACTATTTATAGAAGAATTTCAAATGGATAAATCCTGGCTTTCACTTCCAATTAAGTAACTCCCCGTTTCTTCATCTAGTAAGCGACACATTTGTTGTCTTTTAAACATGCTTGGATTACCAGTTGCGATCACATTTTATTTCATTTTACTGTTTCAGATGCTTTGGGTCTCCTTCCTGCAGAGTGTTTGTAGGCCAGGAAGTTATGCATACTTAGAGATCTTTATACAAAAAGGATTTGTGTGTTTTAGATGGTCCGAAATTTTGCTAGAAAAAATATTCCATGGACCTGATTTTACTTTTCATATTCAAACTAACACCTTACTTAAGGAGGAAGTGGGGCTACTCACTTGGCAAAAAGTGCTACTTGATATGCATAAGAATTGTGAACTAAAGTAAAAAAAATTGGTATTTGATTGCATTCTATTGTTTTCTGGCCTTGTTTAGATTTTAAATGATTTGGTGTCTGGAAAGTACTTATCATTTAATTATTTGTTCTGTTTCCTTGGAAATGCTTTTGTAATGATGTCAGTGATGATTTTTTTCAACTAAATAAGCCCAGTGTGTTGTCTCCCCTTTAAATTCATCTTTGTAATTGTCCTTAAAGGAATACAAATGCCTTTTTGTGCATTAGCCATTTTTCCTACAGTGATAGATTTGACTAAATGAATTACAGATCAACAGTATAATGCAAGAGTTATTTTGTTATCTTAATGTTAATATTTTACTCTAAAAACATGCAAAATTCATGTAATTGCTGGGGGGGTGTTATTCTTTCATTTCAGGACTGTTGCAACTCAGACAGGTGAAGAAAGCTCAAGGTAATATATAATACATAGTATGAATGCACATTAAAAATTTATAGCAAAGCAATTGGTTTATTTCAAAAAAAAAGTATGTAGACTGTAAATTATTTTCACATTAAACATGCAAAATAGGTACAAAAATATCCTAAGTTCTCTTTTTTTTTTATGTTGAAACCTATTATTGCTTCAAGAACTATAACATCACATCTCCTTTATAATTCTGAATGGCCATGTTGAGACATCAGGGAACTGATTTTTAGTCAAATTTAGGTAGCGTTGGGCATGTCTGAACATAAAGCCTAATGTTTACAAGCCATTCAGCCATAGAAACTTACACAATCAGTTGTAAATTGTCCTCTGGTCCTTCAGCTTGGTTATAAACTTGCCAGTTAAGGGGCTGCATTTTTAATGTAGCTTTACTTTTGAGTCAGGGACTGTCTTTTTGTTCTGTTTTTGTGCAGAGCCCAGCAGCTGGGCTGGCACCCAGCTCCCACAAGTTCCAGTAATACTAATACTTGGTAATACTAATACATAAAATAATAAGGATAATGGATGGATCCTAGCAACTTCTTATTAAAGTACAAACAAAGAGTAATACTGAATATAGATTAGAAACAGGTTAGCGATAGCTACATAAAGCTTTTGGAAAAAGATCTATGTAATTTATTTCAAAAGATAAAGTAGATCTCTTGATGGAGATTTTATCTTGTAGAGTTTATTCATTTGTCTTCTAAACTTAGCTGGATGGTTGAAGAGTCTCTGGCCTGGTAATTCAAACACCGTGGCTTCATATGAATCCAGAAAATTGTGGTCAGATGCTACACAGTTCTCATCTGTTTCCCTTTTTCCCCTTCCCCCTCTCATCTTTGCTCTTATGCCACGCTCTTAACCTCCAAATCAGCCCTGAAACACTGCTGAGCAGTTTCATTTGTACCAAAGGGTGCGGTACTCTGGTAACCGTGGACAAAAGGGAACTGCAATAAAATCATAACATTTACTGCTTGCTTCCCTCCGTCAAGATCAGAACTGCAGTTTCCAGAAACTGAAGGGTTTCATATTAGGACACAGTCCTGAACTTGCTGTCATGGCAAGCCTGTTGAACAGAATGGTCCTTCCTGTGCTAGATTTATTTAGACAGAAGGTTCAGACTCCTTGATTCCCATAATTATTTTTCCACTGTGGCTTTTATCCACCTGCAAAAGGTCAGTGTGTGCTGAAGGTGACATTACCATTTTGAGGACAGTATAACGAAATACTTGCTAGCTGTTGTAATAAGTTTCACTCCTGCTCTCATTTCATCTGCACAGAAATCAGGCATGCTTCACTCACTGGAACTGATCTGTACCAATCTACTGCTTTTACAAATTATCAAATAATGAAGATGATAAAAACTTTCTGCCACTAATAGAAATGAAATAATCCAGGGTAAAAATGGTTGCAATGATTATTTTATTAATTACTGAGAGTGAAAATGTCCATCTTATTTTGTGAGAAGTTTATGCATTGTTTTTAGAAAAGACATTTAAAGCAACTGTTTAATATTTTGAGGAAATCTTTATGATTTTCTTTCCCACAGGATGACTTTGGATGCTGGAAGAGCAGTTTAATGTCAACATGACTTGTTGCTGGACAACATAATGTTTGACATTGTTTCAAATTTCAGCCTTAAGAATATATTCAAATATATATATTTATATAAATAAAAATCTATTTAATCTTACTAATAATTATTCTAGTCCAATTACTATTTAATCAGCACAATAACAGATTCAGGGGCAGATTTTTGTACCTCAGTTCAGTCAATGGGATTGTCCCAGGATTATGGTGCTGCCTGTTTTAAGAGATCAGATTTTATCTTGATTATTTAAAAAGGAATATATTTTCCTTTTGTCATTTCAAAGAGAAAGTAGGCCAAGGCAGTGTGTGTTTTCAGGGACATCACATGCTTCCACATAACAGAAAATTCTTTTTTCTGCAACCCTTGACTCACATACTATTGCCTCTTATCTTTAAAATAGTTCTATTTCATTCTTACGTAGGAAATCACTTTTCACCATCTCTGCCGTAGCAGATAATACTGGTTCTTTTGCCAAATTTGATTAGTTGTGCCATTTTTGCAAGTAAGAGTCTTCTGTGCAGCTGATGAGAACAGTACCTTTCTAGATACACTGAGAAGGGCAAAGACTGGGGATTGACATGAGAATAGTTTTGCTTGTTCGGAGAAATTCCACAAACTCATGCTTCGCGTGGCCTATATTCCAAGTTGCTATTTTATGTTTGACCCATGTCTCGAACTAGTGTATCAAACAAGTAACGTTATTGGATCAGTCTGTGTTTTTATCGGTTTTTTTCCTACTTCAAAATAAAAGCCACGGTTCCAGCCATACCTGTGTTTGTGAGCTCATGCACAACTGCTCGGATTGGACTGACTGAACACAAGTGTATATATATATATGAATTCCCAGAGATGCAGGTAGGAATGCAGACTGCCTCAATGAGAACAGTAAACCATCTTGCTGAAAACAACGTCATGGAATAACTCTTTTATGTGCTCCTGGTACCAGTTGCAAGCCAGACACACTGAGTTTCTCTGTTAGAAAAATTGTGCTGTGCCCAGTTGAGCCAGATGTCTCAGCTGTTCTGACGTCAGCGTCTGCTTTCCACTAATATCATTTGTGCCTGATGAACTTTTCAGCCAACGTACGATATTCCAGTTAGAAAGCTCCTCCGCCTGCTGCTGGGAGAGGACAGAACTGCAGAAAGCCACATGATCAGGTATCGAGTCAGGAGAGAAGATAATCCTGTGCATCCTCTTACTGTTTCACGCATGCAGCAGTGGTGGGCGCCAGGGGAAGTACTCCGTGTGAAAGTGCCGGAGGACCAGGCTTCTTTGGCAGTCACAGACAACTCGCACCTTTTTGTCATGGTCTTATGCCATATTGAGGAAATGGAAATGTTTGCATATGCAGTGAAAATACCACATCAGATCAAAGGTCATCTCCCTTTAAGGCACTGAATACTTCTTAAAAGCAGCAGCCTTCTAATTGAAGAAATACCCTGAGTGTTCCCTCGGGTCCCATTACTGTGTGTCATGGCACTGTTATTGCAGACACCGTGGGCCGTGGCGTGAGTGAGTACAACCCTGGAAACGGTCCAAGAACTAAGCACTTGCTCCTAGAAATTAATATCTTCAGCTCAGCGACAAAATTACATTCCTATCATGTCAGTAAAAGGGTAATAACATTAGTTACAGGAGAGAGAAAAAACAGATCACCAGCAAACCTATCTTCTGCTAGCAGAATGGAGCTGCAATTCATTCCAACTTTGAAAAATAGAGCAGTCGCTTGGAAACGATTGTGCCTGTATGTCTTGTGATATTTTTCTTCCTCTGGTTTTCATTCATGTGAAGTGATTTTCTTTACCTATCTCTCTCCTGTGTGCAAGAAAGGCGATATAGTTTACAGCATACAGGAGACCAGGATTCTAGTCCTGGCTCCGCATCTGATTTCTGGTGACTTGGGAAAATCACCACCCTTTCTGTGCCTCAGTTCTTTCAGTGTAAAATGATGCTTATGTCCGGGACATCTTCTGCCATAGCATTCAGGTCTCTTGAGGAAAAGTGCTACAGGAAAAAAAAAGGCACTTGGCAGATAAAATAAGGTTTGGATGAGATTCCTTTCTTGAAGAGTTTCAGGCCTGTGAAGCCAAAAATTAGTTTGTTTTCTTATTAGCTTTACATGTCAGCTGCCATTTAACCCTCTGCCTTTCCAACTGGGTAAAAAAAGTCATCACACCGTGAGTCTGCATGTCTTTTCTCTTACTCAATTATCTCTCATTAGTAAATACAAATAACTCCATTTAACTGCCTTGGGAACAATTCCTGCATCTATTGAGCTGGCCTGCAGTAAGTCTTGTGGTTTCCTGTTGGCCTTGGAGAATGAGCACACTTCATTATGTGGAATGGTTTACTTCACCTCATTATTTTTTCATAATCTTATTGAGCTTCCCCTTTTGACAGTGACAGGAAAAAAAAGCAAACAAACAAACAAAGGTTCTTTTTTGGTGCAGAACCTTATCAACTGCCTTTCAGAAACTGCATATATCTGTCAATTATGGTGAGCTAATTGGCCACTCTGTAAGCTTTTTGGAAAAATTCAAGTGAGTTTTAAGGCAAGAAAAGCTCTTTCACAACCCAGGCTCTTTCCCGCTGGCTACGGCTTTTTAAAGTCGTCTTCACAAATCAGTGCAGAGCTAACTGGTCAAGTCCAAGCTAAGCTGAAAAGACGTCTTGCGTCAAATCCCCGTGCTTCCTTGTGCTGCGTTTCTCTTCGCTAGTGAAATGATTTCTGTGCAAAGCACTGACAATAGCAGTCCCGGGCTCGCGAGCGTCTTGCCTCACCTCTTCGGTGTCTTGGCAGTGCTCGCCATCTGTTCCTGTCTTTATCCCCGTCTACTCCAATCCCTTATCCTCTTTGTGGCACTCTTATTTAGCCTAATGTCCCCTAATAAATCCATGCGAGTCATTGCACTCAGTCAGGACTGCACTTTAATCTTCCTTTGTATCCGTGATGTAAAGGACCATAAAGGTGCTGGTGTGTCACGCTGTCAGGCTGTTAAATGCTGTCCTGTAAGGACAAAATGCAGTTTGAGTGTTGCTTTAGCGGTCCCTGTGCTGCGTTGGACAGGCTGGCCATTCCTTCTGCCGGTGACCGATGTCCGAAGCTTCAGAAGAACCTGAAAACCTCTACGCTTCGCCTGTCGTGTGGAGCCCCTGGGCTTCTGGGCCGTGTCTCGAAGGGAGCAAACCCAGTCTGAACCACGAGCGATGTGTCCTGGGGGCACCCACGGCATTATACCGAGCTCAACCGGTGTTGGCTTCTGTGCCGTGAAGTCAGTAACCTCACTTAAACATATATTTTATCTCATTCTCTCTCCAAAGATTGGACATGAATGTTAAATATAGCAAGATAAATGCAAACTTGGGGCTTTAGCTCACCTCCGCTTTTATGAGTTTTTAATTTCTTTTACAATGCTTTTTAATTTCCGAGGCATTAAAACCCAGACAGGCCACCCCGGCTGTCACGAAATTAAACTTAACAGTTCAGGGGCGAGCCAAATGTATCCAGACAGCCCCACGATCATCTCAGACTTGCTTCTCCTTCTGGGCTTTCCCAAGAAAAGGTCATACCCCGGGGCGCGCCTGCGCTGGCAGCCGCGACCGTGGGTTTCCCCACGATAGGATAGATAGGTAGAGCTGCAGCCCGGGGAGCTGAGTCTGACTCTCGCCCATGCTGCCTCATCCTAACATTTTTCGTGTGTCTTGTTCTCTCACACAATTTCTGACAATGATCCCGCTAAAATAAGCAGGTGAAGGTTCTGCTCTCACCACAAAGAAACCGAGGTTTTCGGCTGAGTTGTTTGGTGCCCCCTTCCTCAACCTCCCCAAGAGCCTTCTGAAGTCGGTACTCTCTTTTTCAGGATGCTTTGCCATCCTCTCTGCTAGCCTTCGTGCCTGGGAGGAGCTGCCACAAAGCACCCCAAACCCAAATATTTCATCGCCTTACTCCAAATCCGACGCGCCAAGGCAGGCCTGGCTGCCCTGCATCCATGGATCGCCCGGTACTTCCGTCTCCCCTCATCCGCTCCCTCTGTTTTGCCCACAGCTCATGTCCTGAAAGCTTAAACACATGGCGATGCTCAGAGCCTGCAGCTCAAGAGAGGCGTTGGCATTAGGCTGTCCGGACTTGGAAAAATCAGGACTGTCACCTTCCACTCTTGCTGATTAGGGCTGGATATTGGGAATCTGGCTCTCCTTTCCCAGCCTGCAGTCGACGCTCAGACGAGTCCATTAACCTCCCCAAACTGCGGGCTGCCTCCTGCATTTGCAGAGTGACGAATAAAACCAGGGACTGTAGGAAGGGTTAATGCATTACCATATGTGAAGTCCTCTGAAATCCTCAGATGAAAGGTTCTTTAGAAGTGCCAAGCACTATTATTTGCCTGGCATCTGAAGAGCGACTTGCACAGGAGCTGCGAGATTTCCAGCTAGGAAGTTCTGAGAAAGCTTTCATCCGAACGGAAAAAAATCAAATCGAATCCAGAAACAAACTCGGCAGGGCTGGAGGGGCCAGCTCAGAGCTGACGCAGGTGGGTGAAACCCTGTTCAGCTCGGCGGAGCCGTCCCTGCTTGCATCGCGCCGGGATTTGGCCCGGGATGACTGATGGCACCATAGCGAGCGGCAGGAATTGAACTGTTGAGTCGTTTAAAGCCCGACGCTGCCTGTCGTCAAAGATGGCATTGTGCTTTCCGTGATCTTTCCCGCGGGCTCCCTGCCTAGGTGTTGTGCGGGGGACGCACGCCGGGCGTTCGCCTGCTGCTCTTTTCCTGCCGCCTTGCTTTGCAGAGCACTGAAAAGGCCGAGGCGGAGGGCACACCACAAGACACGCCAAAAATGTTAGGATGTTTTCAAGGCACCTTTTACCTAAGTTCGCTCTGGGACTACTCTTAAATTGCACCGCGCAGGCCGGGGCTGCAGAGAACGTCCCAGCTCAGCTCATGCTCTGCCTCTCTGCCCGTGGGGGTGAGTCCTGCCGCCGTGGCAGTGCCTAACGTGGGCACATCTGGCAGCTGCAGCACAGCTGTGTTATCACCGCTAACACTGCGGTGCCCCCGGGATGCGGCACCTGCGCTCTGTCCCGGGCTGTTCGTGCACCAGAGAAGTTACGCTCTGAGCAGACGAGGGCTGGAGGAGGAAACAACCGCGCTGGGAGTTCACGCTGGCTTTTCAGGGTCACCCAGAGATCCCAGGTCAGTGCCCCTCCGAGCAGCACTGCCCTGCCCGCTCCTCTCTTGGTGGAAGCAGACAAGTAGTGACTAAATGTTTCACCTTATATCCGCCCCCAAATTGTTGCAGAAGCATTTGTAACTCGGCTGGTCACGCTTCTTCACTGCATTTTCCCATGCTGAGGGTGCTGCGCTGAGAAAATCAGGCTGTAGATCCCAAGGGGATCAAGTTGCCTCACCGGACTCCTCCTCGCTGCTCGCTTTGCCCTCCGAAAAGCCCTCTCCCCTGCTCCCGTGTTTTGCAGCCAGGCCTCAGCTTCCACCAAGGTGCCAAGATGTATTTTAAGAACCATCCGGCACTTCCAAGTTTAGCCCGTCCGAGCATCCGCTGCCGGGAACGACCGCAACTGTTGGATGTCCGGCAGGATCCCGGGGCAGGGCTGCTTCGCCGAAGGCCCTGAATTGCAGCGGCGGGACCGCAACGCTGCCGGGCTCCGGTGAGACCGGGGCAACACTCGGGAGCGAGCAGCCGCTTGCCTGGGAGAGCAACACCGGGAGGAGCAGCGGGGCCGATGAGCTGCCTGTCGGTAAGCGGCGTCGCGCGGTCGTGGCTGACGGAGATCAGCCCGAGCTCCCACAGCCGGTTACTGCAGGAGCCGAGCTGCAAGGCCGGCTCACGTCTGCGCGAGTGCTTTGTATTTAAGCAGTAATTTTAAGCATTTATTTAAGCATTTAAGCATTATACATCGCTGCTGATGTAGTTTGTGGTTGTGCGCAGAGGTCCCAGCCAGGGGCAGGGCGTCCTCGTGCTGGGCAGCGGAAAACACAAGAGCAAAAAGAGAGCCCTCGCCCATCCCTACGGGCTGGGAGCGGAGAAACAGGGAGACCGCGGAGCCTGCGAGCAGATGCAGCACCCACATGCCGCAGGCGGCCTTTGGCGGGGTCTCGGCACAGGAAAGGAAAGCTCAGCGGGACGATCTGGGGGGGGCTTGCAGGGATCATCCCCCAAGCACGGGAGAGGCTTGGGAGAAGGCTGCGGGGTGTTTGCTGGCAGGCGGTGGGACGCCGCAGTGTCGCAACGGCACGGCCTCGCGATCGCGGTTCGAATCTCCGCGACCCGCTTGCAGGTTTTCACTCAGACCCGGCTCCCACCTCATCCCCGCGGAGACCCGAGAGGGGCAGCACCGGCGCCAGGCGACAGCCAGCGCGGCGGCACTCGCGGAGGCAAGTTCATTGACAAAACCATCGCTCCCAGCTAGGGAAAGGCTGAAATTAGAACTGGCAGAGAAGAGGCAAGATTTTATTTTTATTCGGCACCACGCTTGCCTCGCCGACCTGCCACGATTGCTCCAGGCAGGCGGGGAGAAACAGCTAATGCAAGCAGCAGGATGACACACAGGCAGGGCGTGGGACCGGCTGCAAAACCCCCGCTATTGCTTTTTTGCAATAAAATTTTTTTTTTTGCAAGTCAGGGGCACTCGGAAAGCTTTGAACAAACACTACAGCGGGGGGAAAAAAGCCTCTGGGGAGGCCTGGGCTCCGCGGCACAGACCGTCCTTTCTTTACTGGACTTTTCGCTGCCCCTGACACGATAAACAATCCTTTTGTGCGAGATATAAACAACGCCAGGAACAAAGGCCGCGATTGAGCGCGGGGATCAGCTGAATGCCGCGCATGACGGGCCGCACCGCGCCGCTCCTGCCCGCGGGGGGGTCTCGCCGCCGGCCCCGAGCCGCGCCGAACCCCTCTCCCCGCCGCCGCCCCGCGTCGTTTCACCGGGAAAACGGTTGCGACCGGAAAGGCAAACGCACGCGACGGCGCGTCGGCAGCGCGGGTCGCCCCGCCGGTTTGGATCTGCAGGGATGCAGCCTCCTGCCTCTGATAAACAACCTCTGCGGCAGCGCCGGGCGCATTTTCGGCGTGCTTCGCCCACAGCCGGGGAATGCGAAGCACTCGCGGGGGGACGCGCTGTCCCACCGGCCCACTCCCGCACCGCGGCGGCGTGCCAAGGGGCTGTTGTGGCGTGCCGGCAGGGCTGCTCTGCCCGGCGGCTTGCCCCGGTGCTGAAAGTGATTCCCAGCCGAAATCAGCCTGGGGCAGGGGCCCATCCCCTTGGCGTCCCGGCTTTTAGGGGTGGCCTAGCCGGGCCCTGGGGCCCGTCACAGCTCTGCGCCATCTGTGACACGAGCTACGCAGCTCTCGGTGATGCTGTTCGCAGCTGACAGGCACGAGGCAGGGGCTGCATGCCCCGGGAGGGGTTGAACCCCCCCATAGGCGCTGTGCAGGGCTTGCGGTCCCCATCCAGGTGCTGCACAGGGGCTGCGGGCCCCATCCAGGCTCTGCACAGGGGTCGTATGCACCATCCAGGTCCCACGCAGGGGCTGCATGCGCTATCCAGGCCCCATGGAGGGGCTGCAGCTGCCATGCAGGGGTTGCATGCGCTATCTAGGCCCCTTGCAGGGGTTGCATGCACTACCCAGCCCCCGTGCAGGGGCTGCATGACTACCCAGGCCCCACGCAGGGTTTGCAGGCCCTGTGCATGCCCCATAAAGGGGGCTGCATGCCCCATAAAGGGGTTGCATGCACCATCTGGGCCCTGTGCAAGGCTGCATGACCCGTGCAGGGGTTGCATGCGCTATCTAGGCCCCATGCAGGGGTTGCATGCATTGCCCAGCCCCGTGCAGCGCTGCAGCCGCGGGCGCGCGCGCACCGGCACGCGGCAGCCTCGCGCCCTGGCCGCGGGTGCGCGCGCAGGGTGGGGAGCGGGAGGGGGGGGCGTGGCCCCGCCCACGCGCAGGCGCAGTGAGCCGCGCGCCGGCGCGGTGCGGGGTGGGGCGGTGCGCGGCGCCGCGCCGCCATTGGCTGCGCCCTGCCCAGCCGGGGGCGGGGGCGGGGCGGCCGCGTGCGCCCGGCAAAGCGTTCCGGGCGGAAACGAGGGCGGCGCGGCGTTCCGGGCGGGCGCGGCGCACCGCGCGCTCCCCTCCCCCCCCCCCGCCCCCAGCGGGAGCGCGGCCTCGGCGCGGAGCGGCCCCGGCGCGGGATGGAGCCGCCCCGAGGTGAGGCGCCCCGCGGGGCCCCCTAACCCCCCCCCCGCCCCGCGACGGCGGCCCGGGCCCCCGCGGCAGGGCCCGGCGCCCGCCCTTCGGGTTTACCGCTCTCGTTAAACTTTTCCCGGCGGGGCCGGAGCCGGGGGGGGGGCGAGGAGCGGGAGCGGGGGGGGGGAGACCGGGAGCGGGGGGCGGCGGGGCCGGGGCAGCCCCGGGGCCTGGCTGAGGCTCGGGGGCCCGGTTGGGGCTCGGGCGCCCGGTTGGGGCTCGCGGGCCCGGTTGGGAGGCGGCACCCGGCGCGGGCCCCGCCCCGGGCCGGTTCGTAGCCGCGGGGAAAGTCGCGGAGCCGGTGCCGCCGCTCCGGGTCACCCCCCCCCCCCCTCCGCACCGGGCCCCCTCGCGGCCCCTCGGCCGGTGCCGCCCCCGGCTCGGTGGGGGCCGGGTGTAGCTGCCGGCTCGGAGTTGCGGCTCGTTTCTGCCCTGGTCCCGCCGCACCGGAGCCGCCCGGGAGCGAAGGGGCCCGCGGGATTCCTGCCTGGGGCCTGGGCCGGAGGGGAAGCGCCAAGCGCGCCTGGCCCCAAGTCGCCGCGTCCGCGATCCGCGCGCCACCTCCGTTAAACCGGTCGCCCCGTTCCAGATTAACGGGCTTCCTGCGAAACGGTAAGTCCGCGCTTGGGGGGAGCGCCGTTCCCCCCGGCGCCCGCGAGGGATCCCAGCCGGCGATGCTCCTTCACCCGGCAGCCGCCGCAGCCGGTCAGCGCTGAGCCCCGGGGTCCCCGTGCCGGCACTCGCTGCGCGGTCCCACCCCGCTGGGCCGTCTCCCCATCCCCGCCTGAGAAAAACCGCCTGAACGGCACCAAAAAGCTTCTGCATTTTGGGCATCCGAGCTGCTCGGCCCCCGCTGGGCCGGAGACCCCGCCAGCGGGTTGGGTGGTCGATCTTAAACTAGACACCGAAGTTTGTGAGAGGTCTGTGCGTCTTGGCGTTGTGGAGCCGAGCTAGATAATCTAGACTTGAGTAAAGTCTATTTAATGAGTAAAGTCTACTCAATTTAGACTCGAGTAAAACCCTGGGGAGGGGGAGAGGAGCCCTGTGTCGCGACGGGGATCGCTGTTACTGAACGAGTGCAGCTTCCTCCGTCCCGCTTCAAGCCTTTCGGAAAGGGCTGCTAAGCTGGGACGGGCCGTAAGGACGGGGTGAGGGTGGAGCGGTGGCGGTGGCGGCAGGGAGGGCTGAGGCTCTGCGGTGCACAGCCCGGTTCAGAAAGCTCCTGTGTCGCAAAACAGGACAAAGTTGTCAGTAGTTGCAGCCAGCTTCCAGCCTAGGTGTGAGGTTATTACAAACGTTTTCCCTTGCAGTGATTTAGTACCAAATAATTTGAATAATTTGGTTGGTTTCCTCTGGCGGTGACCAAACAGGCTTATCATTTGCAAACTGGAAATCTGCCTGGCTTTTAAATACCGCGTCTTCAAATGGGAAGGAATTCGCTGCCCTCCTCCTTGGCCGTGCCAAGGGCTCCGCTTCGGCGAGAAGGCCGTTTCCCGTGGTCGTTTCCCGTGCTGGTTCGTGGTGCCAAGCGTCACTGTCGAGTCCTGTGAGCAAACGGGGACTTGCGCCTCGCGCGCAGGCTTAGGAGCTTCGGTGCCCTGCGGCGGGACCGTGCCGTGAGTTTAGAGAACAGCTCTGGAGTTTGCAGGCCTTAATCTCGAGAGGAGAGGGAGTCTCTCGTCTAGCGAATGACAGGTCGCCTCCCCGGAGCGGTGCCCGTGGGCGCGGAGGCCGAGGGGTGACTCACCGCTGCTGGGCTCCAGCATCTCCGACGATCCCGCGCTCGAGGGAAGCGGTCTTTGCTCCGACGCTCTGCAGTGGGAGCCGCTTACGTAAGGAGCGCGGTAACGGGACGGGGATCCTTCCGGGAGGCGGCGATACCTCCCTGTTACGCCGGCCGGGGAGAGCGGCTCATCTCCGCTGCGGACATCCGTAGCCTCCCGGTTTATCCATCTGTAAAATAGGCTAATGCTTACCTGTGCGATGCCGGGAGGTGCCGTATATGTGATTATGAGTTACACAACGCGTTTGCCTACAGAAACGTGCTTACAGCGCGCAGGGGGTATGATTTTCGACTTTGAGTTGCCGGGCTAGTTGTAAATGAAGGGGTTATTGTCAGCTTAAGTCACATCGCTGGAAAAGTAAAACTTGGCGGTGTGAATCATTCGTGTCTGATTGCTGACAGCGACGATTTTGTCTTTTCTCTACGCCTGCTGCGTGTTTCCAGGCTCGAACAGCAAAGGCCGATTCCGCTGACGCTCCTGTTCACGCGTTGCCGTCGGACTTTCTGGTTTGTGTGCGGGTTCTTGAAGCCGGGGCTCGCGCTCTGTTGCGCCTCGTGCGGCGTTCAGCTCTCGCTGACCCCGAAATAGCAGCGTGCTGGGGTGGGCGAGTCCTTTGTGTTGCAGCAGACGAGCGGGCTGGTCTATCAGGCTTGAAAACATCCAGCACATTTTTTCTTTGGCACGTGGTTTTTTTAATAAAATAGGGTTTTTTTGCCCTGCAATACTAATTATAAAGCCAGACTTGGCTTAATAGTTCCAGCTTAGCAAAAGCTGCCACTTGAAGAAAACATTTGGCACGTTGGCATTCAGCGCTGCTGCCTCAGCCCGCGCTGAGCGGGGACCCCGGGCAGGGAGCTCCTTTCTGCCGATGGTGAATTGTCACCGCCGCTTAGCAAGAAAAACGTTCCCTGCTCAGGAAACGCGAGGGATGCTCCAGCTGGAGAGTACATTGGCAGAGGAGCTGCGCAGAGGCTCGAGTGTATCTGCGCTGTGTCGCTCTTGTTTAAAATACTCGAACGTGCGCTTTTGCTTGTGCTGGGAGCGTGGGTACGGGATAAAAGCCCTGAGCTTCTGCCCTGGTGCGTCCGGAAGCGACGTCTGTTGAAGCTTGTTAGGAGCGTGCAACTCTTGAGAGCTGCGATTTCCCCAAGCGTATTTGTATATACGAAATACTTGTCAACAATTAAAGCGCAAGTGGTGGGTGCTTCAGCGTGCAGATCTTTGCTGAGAGCAGAGGGAGGCGGGGATGCCGAGAGGGGATGTGCACCAAATATTTACGCAGACCTCGACGTTCCTAGCGCTGCAGTTTTGTTCTGCTTTTCGGCTGGGGGTTTGCTGCGCTCTGGCAGCGCGTGGCTGGGACTGATCTCATCAGGAGCACGTATGAGGCAGAGTCCGGTCTCTGCGGCTTGATGTAATGCGATTACAGCCCGATGTGACATCGCCGCCACCGCGGCAGCGTTACAGAGACGGGGAGATGCCGGGCAAGCGAGCGTCCCGCTCGACAAGTGTCTCGGCTCCAACAGCTCTGTAGCTAAACTGTGAGCTCACATCTTAAAATGATGCTCACAGGAAAACAGATTTACAGCGCGGGGAGAAGCGGGGCAGCATCTCCCGTGGCCTGGTTTGCAGAGGTGCCGGCTACGCGCATCCCCGGGGAGGCCGGCGGCCACGGCGCCTGCTCAGCGCTCCTGCAACGCCGGCGTTCGCGCTAGAAATAGTCGCGGCCTGATTTAAGCAGGTGAATTTGTCTCGGAGCAAATTTCCTCGTGCGTAGCCACCGCAGAAATGGCTTATTTTAGATGCACATCTCCTGTTTGGCTAAAACGGGAAGAGCGCCTAACCTGGGTCACTATAATTACTGTATTTCTTGGGAGCCCAGCGCAGTTCCTGAACTCGCGGTGTTGCAGCGAGGACGGTTCGTCCTCTGCCGGTGCGTGAATGTGTGCACACACCTGTACCGTAAGAACAGCTTCGCCCAGCTTGGAAACATAATGAGAGCGTGTGCTGCTGAGTTTGGTGGCAGCGGTGTGCTCGCTGCAAACGGTTCAGTGGCCTTACCGAGCTCCAGCCTAAGAAAGGGTGATTTTAGGTAATTCTCCTTCGTGCAGTCATTTCTCCGCGTCCCGTCCTCGCCGTTGCACTCAGTCCCCCGCGGTTGGTGCAGCGCTGTAAAGCGTGCCGCGCTCGGGGCCGGGCCGTAGAGCCGCCTGGGCATCCGTAATGTCGGCTCTGCGTAGGTCCGGGGTTTGTCCCATCGCGGAGCGAGCCGCGCTCTCGCCCCGGGGTCGCGTGTGCTCCCTGGCCGCCAGCGAGGCCCTGGGCGTCTCCTCTCCTTCCCTGCCTTGGGGGAAGTCCTGAAACGGAAAGTCAGGGATCGTGATTTGTCCTGGAAAGCGCAAACCCTCGTGAAAGAGGAATCGATAAATAACAGTGGTGGTGTGGGCCGGGCCTCGGCGTTGGTGAGACTGTCCTGAGCGTATTCAAGCCCGTTTCTGCCTTTTCCATGGCGCTGAGGTTTCTTTCCCATGATGCTGCTGCTGCTTCAAAGCAGGTGCCAGAATAGTCTGGACGGTGCAATTAGCAAGGCTGTATTTAGAGCAGAGGAAAGCAGGTGACTGTAGCCCTTAAAAATAGGATGCACCTTTCATTTGGAAGAAGTTAAGCATATGAAAATGGCCATGTTTGATAAACTTTCTTTAGTACCATTGCGACTCCGGCTTACCTGCCGCTTTTCTAGCGTTCTGGCTCTCCGGAGCAACAGCTGCTTCGAAGGTGCCTTTTCCCCGTTTGAAAACCGCTGCTCGTGGGGACGACGCAGCTCGGACGGGGCCCAAACCCGGCGATCGCGCGGAGGCTTCCGAGCTTCTGGGCCGCGGTTGCACGGGACGGCGCATCTCGCCGAAAAGCTGTTCGTACTGATCGCAAAACGCCGTAGCCCTGTGACCTCTGCAAGATCCAGTCTAAACTCGGGCTGCCCGTCCCGTCTGTCTAAAACCAAATAGTCCTGCGGTAATTTTGCCTTCCTCTTGCACCCACGCCAGCAGTTCTTTAGCCCTCCTTCAGCCAGCTTGCAAGCCTTCTTGCGCCAAGTTATTCCTTGGGGAAGAGCTATTTCGTCGGGCCACGGTCGCGGAGGCTGGATGACGACCTGCCTGTTCGCCTTTCGCCCTTGCCTAAGCCAGAGCTTGCAGCCCGCGCTCGGCTTTGTGCAATGCCAACACCTAGTCGGAGCTTAGCCACTACAACGAAGGCGTTAGGGCAGTTCATTCTGCCGGCTTCGTTTCGGCCGTCCGGGAAGGCGCGGAGCCTCCCTGCGGGACCTGGCGCTGCGGAGCTGGTCTGGCACCGAGCCACGCGAGTAGCTTACCGCGCTGGCAGCTCTTCTGATAAGGCTCGTTAATAAAGAGCCCGGCTCGGTTAGCGCAGGCGTTGGGCCGCTTAAGGCACCGGAGTCTTGCCCGGGTCGCACCGCGAGCCCCGCGTCCGGGCAGGCTTCGCGCGCAGGTCTGCGGAGGCCGCGTTGCGGGCAGGAGCGAGTGCACGGTGTTCGGCTCTGCGTCGACGGTAAGCGCTGCTAGACGCGGCTTGGGGTGGATTTTTGGTTTAGGAGCGTGATGCTTTCCCGGCCTAGGCTGGCTTGCGTCGCTCTGGCTCGTGGGCTCTTCCTCTTCAGGAGGGCGTTGCGACGCGGGATGAAAGCACGTGGGTGATCGCTTCCAGGCGGCTCCTCTGCGACAGCAGGGAGCAAAAAGTCTTGGATCCACTGTCAAAGTGAATCAATATTGCGTTTTGTAGTGTGGATGCAAGCAGAGTCTCGTTCCTGAGAAAAAGCTTTTTCTTCCTCTGTTCACCTGACTCGAGGCGGCTTCAGAAAGCATCTCAAAACGCAGTGTGGGTTTTCCTGTGTGCGTTTAAAAACAAAACAGTTCCTTCTGCTTTTCCCCCTCCCGTGAAGGTATCCGAGCGCTTTGGAAAGCCGCGTTCGAGGTACCGCCGTGGGAAGCGTTGCTCCTCCTTCGTCCTCGCTCCGGCCGGGAAAGCCGGGACGCGGCGCGGGGAGGCGAGGTGCCGTGGCCGACGTCGCCCGCGGATGCTGCAGCGGTGCTGGGGCCGGAGCCCTGTGGCCTCCACTCGCAGCTCCCACCCTTGTCAAAGAGCCACACGGAAAGTCTGGGAAAGGGGCGTGCAGGCTTGTATGCCGCCAAAATATTTCTGGAAATGCTTTTTTTTAAATTTAGCAAAGACCTACAGCACATGAGTGCCCTTAAGATCATGTTCGACATTTAGCTTTGAGTAGCTCTAGACAAAACCAACTCTTTTTTCCCTGAAGTACACAGTTCCCAAAGAAAACCAAAACTACCCCAGCCTGTATCTCTCTTAATTTCCTTATTCTGCTAATGTTTCAGTCATGTTAAAACCCCACCAAATTACAATTGTGGAGCTGCTAGTCCGTCTCTCCTGTGCTATGGATTATATTAATTTCCGGTGAAATGCTTATGCGGTTAAATACGCTTGATTGTTTTTCCCCGTTATGCTCTGAAGGACACTGGTGAGGAAGCTGAGGAGCGCTCGATTCCTTTACCTTGCTTCCTTCTCATTTCTCTCCTTGTCTCCCTCAATTTGCCTGAGCTGGTTGGGGCAGGGAGCGCGGTTCTCCAGTTCCCCCACGCCGCCGTGGAAAACGGGGATGCTGGGACCGAAAACCCTGCTCGCTTTTGCCGCTGCTGAGTTCGTAATGAAGTTTTACGGAGCAGTTTTGCCCCCCGGGTGGTATTGCCTGCCCTGCAGAGAGGGACGGAGGAGGCGAGGGAGCTGTGGGTCACTTTGCTTTTGTGTGGTTTTGCCGTCTTTACTTTCTGTTTAGGTGGGCTGACAGTATTAAATGCTTCACTTTGGTACATTTGTGTTCCCTTAACACACGGCTTTTTGCCAGGAGGCTGTTGGGTTTGACAGAAGTCGCTTTTAGGTTGGAAGGCAGCTCTTTACACCGGTGTGCCGGCAACGCAATAGTGGGACAAAACGGTTATTCTGAGCACCGCGTGCTTGAGCTTCAGAGGAGCAGCCTGAAGAACTGGAAGACTTTTCCTCACTGATAGCGGCTCAAGCAAAACACCAAAATGTGCGTGAAGTCACTCGATTCCAAGACCTTCCTCTTGCCTGGATTCGAGGGCCCGGATCAGCGGTAGGCGCAGGCGTCCTCGGCGTGGGTCGCGATGCACGGCTTTCACTCGCTGCCTTCGTGGGTGTGGTGCCCGAGCAAGAAATACTGTTTGTGTAGGGATCAGGCTTGTTATAGTGCGGAGCTACGTGTGACTCATGGCCGCGCGGTGTAATCTTACGGGACGTTGCTCCATGGGAAATGTTGCAGTGTTTTGGGCCTCGTGTAAGTTATGGGGGGGGAAGACCGCGCTGCTATATTGCTGAATGAGCCCGTGCGTAAGTAGCAGAAAGGCTTATGGATAAAAATCCTCAGTATAATCCGTAGACTGAGAGCGAGCAGAGTTTGGAGACTCCAGGGATGGTTTAGTCCAGTCCCACCTAGTCCAGCTTCTCCTTTTGCTCCTCGTTTGGATACAGATGTTGTCTCCAGAGCCTCCCGCTGCCCCCCATCTATGCGAACGTACCGTGATGCAGGCATGGACATCGGCATGCCCCAAGCTTAAGAGAAACAGACTTCTGTAGCTAGGCTGGCAAACGCACCTACCCGGCCCAAATTCTGTTTAAAAGCAAAACATATGCAATGCAAAGGGAGTAATTAAATGCGCCCGAAATGGAGATGAAAGTCGTCTCTGGTTGCTGATGTCTTTTATGATGTTGGCTTAAAAGCTTCAGTTTAAAAACAAAAGACCAAGTGAAGCGCTTGTGTTTTTGATGCGAGAGGAAACATTTTCCTTGAGCCAAAGTTGTAAAGTTTCTTAATATAGGTTTGGTTGCTGTGTCCTGCTGCCACGAATGAGCAGGAAACAGATGCCGAAGTGCTGAAGGAGGACACCTGTTTCTTACTTTCGTTTTATTTTAAGACCAAGACATACCTAAGGCGCTCGTAGGAGCTGGGTCCTGCGTCGGTAGTGCAGTCGGCTTCGGTGCAGCTCCTGATGCCAGCCGGCACTTCTGCGTTTCTCCGCGTACGAGCCTGTCTTTAGCTTCCTGCAAGAGGACAGATCTGCACCCCGCGAGTGTGCGTCTCTTGACAAGCAGCATTTAGCACTTGCTAAAAATATAAATACTGAGTTTCATTTCTTCTTCCATTTGGCTTTTGTGCCAAAACTTAAGCTTTCGTGCTGTACTGCTGGCCTTGATAAGACTGACCTGCACAAAACAGGGCAATCCTATTGCACGAGCCAAATTATTGCAGCTCCTAAATATTTGCCATTCAGAAGGCTCTTATCGGCGGTGGCGAGCATGCAGTTGTAAATGTGCGTCTTCTGTGTTTTCCTCTTGTATTTGCACGTAACTGATAAAGCAGCCGGCCTGTATTGACTGGTCTGATTTGGTGCCCGGCATAAAGATGGGAACAGTTTGCAAAAGCAAAGCTGGGGACGTCGCTGTAGGGTGATCGGGAAAATTAGGCTGGTGGAAAACTCTTGTTGGCCAAAACGGACTCATGTGACGGTCATCTCTTGCATTAACTGTTGCTGCTGTCTTCAGGCCCACACTCGTGATGCAGGCTCGGCGGGGAGCGCAAACCAGGGTGAAGTATTTCCAGTACCAATGAATTCAGTCATCCTTTCTGGACAGGAGAATAATAATAAAAAAACCCCAGTGAATCAGAGTGAAACCATTCACCAGCAGTTCTGCGAAACACGCCTCCGGCGCTGACGGCGCGTCGTTCTGCTCCGGCCTGAAATACCCACGCGCAGCAGATAAGCGCTGGGTGTTTCGGTAACCTTTCCTCTTCGCTTCTCCTTGCTTTTGTTGACTTAAGCAACGCCCTGTGGCTGTTAACATTTTAGAAACGTTTCGTTTGGAGGGTAGTAATAATAGTGTTTTATCTTTGAGTTGACGTTATTTAAACCTAATGCAATAAGGACAGCGTCGTACCTCGAGTTCCCCCATGGCTTGCTCACGTGAACTCGTCGCCTTACGTGCAGAAATCACTGCAGGCAGCAGTCAATGCGCGCGTTTCAACGGACCTCCTCCAGTCCTGACTTGCTCTTTGTAAGCTTTGAGAACTGCTAGCACATAATGGATTGCTCTTTTCCCAGGTTTTCCCCAAGTTTGCCCTATTTGCCGCAGATCCGGCGATGGACCGGCAGGCCACGCAGACTCTCCCCGGGCTCGCGTTCGTGCTGGGTAGCGCTTGCTGCCTGCTGCCTTTGGAAGAAGTTAGTGAATTCATCCTGGTGTCTCATAAGGGCGAGGCTTAATTAATCTTTTTATAGCATTTTACAAGCATTAGCTAACTAGACGTTGTGACATCCCTATGGGGTAGGTGTTTTAGAAACAGCTTTGTAAGGAGAAACTATCCGTGCCAGCGCTCAGAATTGGGAGGCCCATGAAGAATAGATGCCCCATCGTTAAGGGCAACCCGTGTCCGAAGTGTTATGCCAGGGTGCCCTACAAATATGTAAGGGTTCCCCGAGGTTTGAGGATGCCGACGTTATCCCGGGCCCACATGATGCATCCGGTGGAAATTTGGGATGGGCTCCTCCGGACGTGCCCATCCTTAAAAATGAGCCGCTTTTAGGACAGCGCTTCTCGCCAAGTGTGAGGATTTGATGCCTGTATTGCTGGTCTGTCCCTGAGCTCGTCTGCAAAGTGGTGGAAGTTTGATATTTTGGGCTCTACCCTTGGGAACGCTGCCCGGAAGATCAGGAGCTTGCAGCCTGGGCGGGCGTGCAAAGGGTGCTGTTGGCTGCCTGCTGGGAGCGTTTGCTCGTGTTTGCACTACAAACGTGTATTTCTGGTGATACGGTAAATTCTGGGGGGAAAAAGTCTAATCCTGCGAGACCTGCAAGCTGCCAGGGTTTGTCTCAAACGTGGGCTTTTTAAATGGGGCGGCACGAGAAATCGGCAGCCCGGCTCCCGCTCCGGTCGCTGGCGTGTTTCCGAGCGTGCATCACAACGGAGGAGCACTGGACTTCGGGAATTCCCCACCATCCGGGACACCGTGGGTTTTAAAACGAGTAGTCGTGCCCGGCTTAAAGAAAATACTAGGCAGCAGGATCATGCCCAGGCGATGGACCAAACCGCTGTAAAAGCAGGACTGTGACAGTGGCCTCTTATCTCTGATGCTTTAACATACCTGTGATCTTAAGGAGAATACAGCTAAAAAAACTAAGCTGTTATGCAAAGATGAGGACAGCAACTAATGCCTCGGGTAGAGAGCCAGGAACAGCAGGGACCTGCTGACCACCGGGGTCCTGGAAGCCCGCGCTCTGCGGTGACCGAAGGGGCGTTACGCTCCGGCGGTTTAATTCCCTTGAAAGCAAATTTCCCTACGTTAAGGTAGAGCTGAATGTGAAGGAGAGGGAATAAAATGCACAGCATCCCTGTGTCTGGTGTCTCCTGTTCGTCTGCAGGAAGATGTCCGAGAAGCGGATGCAGAGGTTTCAAAAGAGGATAACTTCCTTCTACCGAAAATCCGGAGGTGTCGTTGGAGAGATGCGATCCGGAGCTGTGTGTATTTTGTAGCACCCGACTTGCTGCTTGACACTGAATGCTCTAAACAGCTTAAGAAGATTTCACCAAAGCCCGGGCGTAGATGATAACGTGTGATTGTACGCGCAGCAGCCAGGCCTGTATTCAAATATAAACCTTTTCACAGGTTTCAGGGTGAGTGAGGCACTTTGCTTGATCTATTCTGGTCTCGCTCCTATGCAAACTTCCAGGAAGAACACGAAACCTCGTTCATGCGAGGTCAAATCAGATGCAAATCCGGCCTGGACAGAGCTGCCTCGCTGCATCCCGTGGGGTGAGGAGCAAGAAGCGTTTTTAGCAACCTTACATTTTGCAAATAAGTTGGGGTTTTTTATTATTATTATTTTTACTTGTTGACAAACGAGGTGAGCCTGCCGGTTACCTAATGAATAGGTTGCTTTTTCTTCCCCCCCTTAGGTTAATTGTTGAACAGAAACGAGCCTGCCGCTTCCCAGCGTGCTGCCAAGGTACCGCAGGTTCATCGCCCGTGGGGCTACGTGTAATCCTGGGTGGCCCCGGTCCCGGCAGCCTGTTTACAGAGCGTTTACCCCAAGGTGCCTTGGTGACTGGCAGCCGCGATTGGCTTTATCTGAGCCCCGATCCTGCGTGGTTCGGGCTGCAGCGCGTTGCCAGTGCCAAAATTAGCAAGCGAGTCTCTTGCTTCTGGCCAAAAAGTTATTTGAAGGAGGTGATAGGGGCTTATCGCACGCAGAGGGTTGCTAGAAAGCGTTCTTGCCCGGGGTTTAAACTCGATGAGTGTTTTGAAACTCTGAGGTGCGTGTTTTAATTTGGAGTTGGTAACGAAGCCTTGCCGCGTGCTGCTCGTCCCCTCTCGGATCGAGATTTTCCACTGGTTTAAGACACTTGGCGCTCTGCACTTTTGGGGTGGAAACGCGATTAAGCGAAACACCCAGGCATCACAAAATCTCCGTTAGCGGCTCGCTGCCCTGCAACTAGGAGCAAAATTCAGTGGGAGCAGCTTCTTCGGGGGATGTGGAAGAGAGGTTGCAAAACATCCCGGAGGAGCGACGGGCTCAGGGAACGATCGCTAGCAGGAAACCTGGAAGAAGTGAGGGACCCCGGCTTCGCCCTCCGCGGGGACGCGGCTCCCCGATCCCAGGCTTCGCTGCCGTACTTAGGCAGCAGCAGCGGGAGAGGCTTTCGAAATTAAACCTTTGCAAATTAAGGCGATTTGGGGTTTTTTGCCTCTCCGCCAGTGGAAACGGGGAAGTTTGGGCGCTGTCCCTTGAACGTGAGTGCTATGGGCTGCAGCGGGAGCCGGGATTTCCGCAGTTTGGCTTTTATCTTGCACAAACCTTAACCGGCGGGCAGCTTCGAATGTGCAGAGCCATTACATTTAATGGCTTTTTTCCCCCCTCCTGGAATAGCTTAAAACATAAATAGTTGGGAAATAGTATGTCTTTGTACGGATTATGAAGTATTTCTGGGATAGCGGGAAGAAACGGATTGTCTATAATGAAAAAAGTGTAAGATGGAATATGATTGCTTTTTTCAGTATTTCAGGTTTGTAACAAAAATATATGTCAAAAATTGGATAGACCATTAGCTCTGCAGAGACAAAGAAGCAAATTTATCGCGAGGATCTGTACCGTATTAAAGGCAAGACTCTTAAAATCAGGCCTGTCTGATTTGGAGGACTTCCCGCATCCTCCCTTCCAGTGGGGCTTTGCATCCGGATCGGATGCTTTTAGGACATCTCTCTGCAATTTTTAAGCGACTTTCCTGCTGCTGTGTCCTGCAAATAGCTGTCTGTATTGCAGAGATTGCAGAAATGCCTGGTTTCCATCCTAAATGCATCGTCTTCGTCGTGTTTTTGCGTGTGTCGTAGCAAGAAAGCTCGCATGTGGGTTAGTTTCCTCGCCCGACACAATCTTATTCAGGCCACAAAAACACCTGGAGGTACTGTGCATGGAGGGGGAAAAACAAAGTTAAAACCCCCTAAAAACCAAACGCGGAGGGAGAGGATGTTTCTTCATCCAAGCCCTCACGATAAATCTCTTTCACGGCTCGTCCCTGTGCCTTTGGACCTGGAGCTTTCCATCTGTGTTTTGCCTTGCAGCGTTGAGATGTTGACATTTTTGTGCGGGAGGGAGTTTTTCCAAGTGGCTGCAAATGCCACTGGCGAGCGGGCGTAGGCCGTGCTGCCGCGCTTTCCCTTCATTGCAAAAGGCCAAGCTTCGCTCTGCACACGTCTTTTTTAAATGCTGCACCCACCAGAAGGAAATTATCTTTTGTTCCAGCAATGCCGCGTTTTCATTTGGAAGCGGCGTTGGCTGCGTCCGCGGCCCTCGTCGGAGGGGAGCTGGTATTTTGGGGGCGCAGAAGCTGCCCCGTGACCCGCGGTCCTCTCTGCATCGTCCGTGCAAGGACAGAAGTCGCCTGCCAAATCTCTGCCCGGCGTCTGAATGCGATTTTTAGGATCGCCTTCAAATGGCAGAGTGGTATTAAGCCAGCAGAGCCAGCAAATTCCAGGTTGAAGCTTGCACGTTCGGGAATTGCATTTGGGAATTGCACACCGTTGGGGAGTTTTGCCCGTCTTTAGGAATAATCCCGAAGAAGAGATGTTTTTAAGGCACCAGGAAAGCAAAAAATTTGTCTCCCCATTCGGTGCAGCAACACCTCTGTCAACCGGCCTTGCGGATTTTTCCCCTCTTCTCCATGTGCCGAATTGCGGCTTAGGAATGAATTTTCCCCGCAGGTTCTGTTCCCTGGAAGCAGAACTTTTTGCGGTGACCCTTTAACTGCGGAAACCTGGCCGCGTCCGCCCGGTCGGGCTTCTGCGGACGCGCTGCCCGTGCTCTGCGCGAGGAATGCGGTAAATCAGGCTCCGGGTGCGCAGCCGGCGCCCACACCGGCGGGAGCCTTTCTGGATCTCCGGAGCTGCTAAAACTTCGGCTTTACATAATGTACCTTGGGCCTGGCTGGGTTTTTTGTTCCCTGCTGGGAAGGAGATGATTATTTAGCTATTGCAAGGATTTATGGCATGTTGGCTGGGGAACCTCGCAGTGAGCACGGCGGTGATTTTTTTAGGGGCAGAAAGATGGTGCAGGGAGAATGGCACGGGCTGCCGAGCTGCTTCGCATTTCCCCCGCACTGCGATTGCCCTCGCGGGGCGGATCCGAAGGGTTTTCGAAATTGCAAAAGGCGGATGGAGCCTTTGCAAAAGCCAAACATTAAAAAAATGTTAAAACCAAGCGGGGCTCGCAATGGTTTCCTCGTCCTGGAGAGCTGGACCGGTGCATTTATGCTTGTCTGAAAGGACTTTTTTGGTAGCCTGAAAGGGTGGTTTTGTTTTGCAGAGGCAGCATCTCCTAATTAAAGCACTTTCTCCTTGCTTTTTTTTTTATTTCCCCCCTCCTCGTGCGTGTGAAGAGGCTGCCTGCCTCCAGACGAGAGGTCAAGGATGCCCGAGTGGCTGCGCAGATCGGCAGATAAGGGAAACGTTCTGCTCTCGCTCCCCTCCCGGACAAACTCATTTATCCTGCCGGGCTGCTTGTTTACTGTTTTGGAAAGCAAAGCTCCTCCGAGCTTTGGAAAGCTTTGGAAAGCAAAGCTTCCCCGTTTCAAACGCGAGTCGCTTTTCCCAAAGCCGCGTGGTCTTTCCCGGGAGCAGGCGGTGCCGGGGCGGCCGTGCGATCCCGACGCGGGGCCGGGCGGTAGCAGCCTGCCTCCAATTTTCCTTGCAATGACTGATCAGCTAACGGGGAGTCCCGAAACAAATTACTTTTGGGGGTATATTTTTCTTTCCCCCCCCGGGGAGGGAACGAGGCAGCTGCCACCGGATAGTCCCCGGCTCGCTGCAAGGCTGCCGTGCCGGGCTAATTTATCTTATGCTCTGTAACGCGAGCTGGGCCTGCTGTTGCTCTCGTTCCTAGATTGAGGCCGAGGTGCTGATCCGGGAGCGCTCCAGGAGCACATGACCTTGGATATGGACATCGTCCTGTCGGATTTTGTTCGCTCAACGGGGGCAGAGCCGGGACTGGCCCGAGACCTGCTCGAAGGTGAGTGGCCTCGCTGCAGATTGCCGGTGTTTTCGAAGCAGCGCAGAATTAAGCGGCCAAGCTGTGCTGTCGCTGGCGCATCCCGTTCCGCTTGTACGGTGGGGAGCTCGCTCCTCGACGGGCATGGCTAGCGGGAGGCGGCGGGGGGGGGTTCACCCTCTGCTTGCAGCTATGGGAAGGGGGCTTAATTTGGAGGCTGCAGACTTGCTTGCAGATGGGGCCTTCGGGTTTGTGTTGCCCAAAGGATGGTGAGTAAATATCGGCACACGCTTTAACGCTGGAGGACAGAAACGTCGCAGTATATAATTGTACAATGCAAGCGCGTGCTTGCCGTGATGCGCGAACCGCAGGCTCCTCCGCTTGACTTCGCAACGCAGGGGACTCTGCGAGTTGGCGGCTTTTTGGAGCTTTAATTCCCAGTTGTGCCAGGAATTTGAGCAAAGCGCTTGACCACCCGGAGAGGTTGGCGGGTGTCAGCGGATCGGCACGCACTCTGCACGCACGCGCTCTCGGCCCGGGGCGAGCACAGGTAGCTTGGGTTGGTTTCACCCCATCTCCCTGCAGGCTCGACTCGAGTTTGCTCGCGCTGCGCAGCCTCTATGACTTCTGCTGCAAATTGGCGATGGGAATAAATTTGCTTTTGGCTTGCTGACCTCAGTTTGGGGGACGCACGGAGGTTCCTGCTCTCGCCGAGGCTGACGGACGCCCGGTGCCGGTGACTTTTATGGTCGCATCTAGCGTTGCTTGACCTCGGGGCCAGCCGACGCTCCTGCAGCGTCTGCGCTAGCTCCTCCGATCGCTGCCACTTCGGCTGCCGCAGCAGGAACGAATTCGAGGCCCCGAAATTATTGCTGTGTCTTTCGGCGATTTGCTCCACCTCCTTCGCTCTGGTTTTCCTCCTCCGCTGCCTCTGGGGGCTCGCGGGATTGACGGGCAGCCGCGCCGGCTGCTTCTCCTCTTCCAGGCTCCCATTAGCGCTGCTGCCTTCGGGACGTCGCCCTTTAATTTTGCGAGCGAGTGTCATCGCAGCGGAAGTCTGGCGAGCTGTGGGTTTTGTGGTATCCTTAGGTTCTGGTTTCTGGTTTTAGGTTTCTTTGTTTGGTGTAAGGACTTCTAATATTGTCTTTCCGAAGAAATATTTACGCTCGTGATAGGAAAAGGTTAAAGCAGATACCTCCGTGAGCTTTGTCTCCCACTCTGCTACATGGGTGTTGATTTATTTTGACAACAGTGGGTTTATCTAACTTTCGTAACACGCTGCTATTTTTCCGGGAGCCTCTCTGCGGCACTGACGACATGGGAGTGAGGGAAGATGACTTCCTTTTTTTTTTTTCTTTTTTTGGGCGGGTATTAGCGAGGCTGTGCCGTACTCTGAAAGCCGTCAAATAAAACAAGGTGCCTTGTATAAAGGCAATTATTCATATGTGAAATGTGAGCGATTGCAAAGCGGTGTTTTCTGCACATCTTCTGGGTTTAATGCGCCTCTCGCGCAACGTCGCTGTCTGCCCTGTGACTTCGGTGTCTGCTCCTTCCTACGCAGCCCGCGGGTCCCGACGTCTGCTCTGTCGCTCGCATCCCGGGTGCCGTCGCATCCCATTGCCTTGACTGCAAAACGCTTCGGCGTGCTTCTGCGCGCAGGAGCTGAGGGATCGCGGCGCGGGGGGAGCGTTAGCTGGCAAAATTATCCAGGCGGTGAAGACTTGGGCATCGCGTGGCAGCAGCGGTGCCGCGCGTTGCGGGAAGGGGGGCTTTTTCGGGCCATCGCAGCCCCCCGAGGGGTTTCCGCTGCCGGGTTTTTGTGCCGGTGGGGAGAAACCTCCCTCGTCGCCGGAGCACCGAGGAAACCTGCCTTGTGCAAAAGTTTCCCGGCGCATCTATAACCTCCCTCCTGCATTTGCAAAAAGCCGTTTAGTGCCAAGTCCGTTAAATGCGCCCTTCCCAGGTGCTTGCGGATAACTTGTAAATATTGGGATTTACGAGGCCTCGCGGCTGGCGTTTCATATAGACTTTCCAAAGTTTGGCCCTTTTCCCCAATTTCTGGAACAGCTGCTGCTGAAGGTGGTGGGTAAATACAGCTGCCGTAGGTCAGTGTTAGTCGTGTGTCCTGCTCTTGCTTACACGAGGAGGCAGATACTGATGGGAGAGCGAGTTTAATTTTAGTCTGATAGGTCACTCGCATTCCTTGATCCTGATTCATTGTTTCATTTAAAAAAAAACATTTTTTTTGACTTGAAAGATAAGCCTTAAAATAACTTTCCGTTTGTAGTCAGTCATTAAATGCTGCATATTACGCCTCTCAGTGGAATTTAAATACTTGAAAAGCATGTTTCCTTTTGGAAATTAGACGTGATGGCTTCTTTTATTGTCCACGAACTATCATAGAAACCAGTTGGCAGTTTATATGTCTTTCCTGTAGTGGAGTTACTATATATAAAGTTGGCTTTCTTTCTACACTGTCTACTAACTTCCTAATTTAAGAGCTTAGATTAACGGCGTTCATAAAAATCACAGTTTTCCCAAATGTAAGCCATATGGTGGACTTCCCTTGCTGTGTATTCTTCCTTTAGAAGATGGTGTCTTCTAAAAGGTCAGTTTATTGCATGCTGAAAGACTGCAGTGTATTAATATATATTACGTTCTTTCGGCTTTGCTGGGTGGTATTAGAAGGAAGTGGAAAGGATTCGCTCAGCTCCGCTAAGTTCAAGCTGTTTTGCTGAATAATTTATTTGGTTAGTAATGGCACAGGCAGGCTGCAAAGTGCTGGAGCTGCTGATTAGGCTGGCTGGCACCTTGCTTGCTTCTCTATTTGCTATTAAACCAGGTACAGGGATTTAAAATTGTTTATTCTAAGTCATCAGCTTGGGAAGCTGTGCTTTGTCATGTGTGTTTTTGCTCGAGCCGTGTCCTGCGGCGGTGCGGGGGATATAGGGAGCTGCAGGCTGTGAAGGTGGTCAGCGAAGAAGCGGTGTTTGCATCTTAATGGATCGTATTAAATGCAGTTGAAACGACTTATAAAATAAAGAAGCAATTGGCCATTTGGCTTACACAGATGCTGGTGGGCGTAATGTGGCCCGACCTTTGATTTCCCTTTCCTAAGGGTAAAGTCTTACTTGTTTTCCTTCAGCTCCCTATCCTGTGCTTAGCGGGTGTGCTATTGAGGTGACCCTGCTCGTTTTACAGCTGGAAATTTTGTTCTGGCAAAATTCGAGGTCTTTGGACCGTTGTTCAGGATTTGCAGATGCCCAGCACCCAAGCAAGAGCAGCAGCTCCCTCTAAGCTCTGCGTTTGCCTACTGCGCACGTAAACCATCCGTCTAACCTGCGTCCACAGACCCAACGCTTTTTTTAAGGATCAGTTTCTAATACGGATTTAGTGAGTTTTGGGAACCAACTTGTTTTTTCCTCCATGTGCCGGTGATCACCTATTTCTGCTTTCCCCTCCAGGTAAAAACTGGGACCTGAGCGCAGCCCTGAGTGACTTTGAACAGCTAAGGCAAGTGCACGCCGGGAACCTGCCGCACGCCTTCAACGAGGGGCGCAGCTGCAAAGCCCCCGAGAAGGAGGCCGTGCGGCCCGCGCGGCCGCCGCTCCAGCGGCAGGATGACATCGTGCAAGGTGAGCGTCGTGAAAACGACACCTCTCGAGTCGGTCCTCCTTCTGCAGCCTGAAATATTTATACGCTGGAGCAGTTCAGGTTCTCGCAACCAAAAAAGCATCAGCTGGAGGCAGTGATTTCAGAAACGCCTCGCTTCTGGGAGCTTTGCCTCTTCGGCTCTGCGTCTCTTCTGTGTGGTTTAGGTGTCTTTGTCTTCCTTTTCCCCGCAGAAAAGCGCCTGTCCCGAGGCATTTCCCACGCCAGCTCCACCATCGTCTCGCTGGCCCGCTCCCACGTCTCCAGCAATGGCAGCAGCGAGCACCTGCTGGAGATGCCCATTTGCACTTTCCAGCTGCCCGATCTCACCGTGTACACCGAGGAGTTCCGCAGCTTCATCGAGCGCGACCTCATCGAGCAGTCGATGCTGGTGGCGTTGGAGCAGGCTGGTAAGTGTTGCCCTGAGAGTTGTGGGGGTTTTCTTTCCTTTTCTTTTCTTTTATGCTCACGCAGTGCCGTGGTGGCAGTTTGCAGCAATGCCAGCTGGAAAATGCTGGAGAACAGGCCTCGGGCTGCAGGGAGCTGAGCGCATTACAGGGATGCCTATCTGCGATAGGTATTATTTCATCCTTTTTTTTATAGCATGGCGCAAGAGTTGAGCAAGAGTCTGCTTCGTTTTGCCTGCAGACAGGGAATGTAAGCGTGATATGTTGTCATCTCTCATACAGCTGAATGGTAATGCTCGAAAAAAGAAAGTTGCATCACCTTGCCAGCTAAGATTCCCTATCTCCTCAGCATTACTGAGAGAAGGTGGGGAGGAAAAAAAAGCTATTGCGTAACACGTCCAGCAGCTGATCACCACTGAAAACATGTTAGAAGTGATTACAGACTTATTAGAGTCACGATGCTTTTTTATGCGCTTGCCACCTCACTGCAGGAAAACCTGTCCGCTGACTTTCCGTGTGCCTGGAGAGAAGCCGCCCTAGGAGGGCAGATGTGTTTGTTTTCCACCGCACTGTTTTCCTCCTGAATAGTTGCTATGTGATCTGTGAACGCGGTTTGGCCGGTGCATGAATGGGACCTCCGTGCTGGCAGAGAGCACCCTCGTACGTGTTATCAGGGCAGCTGCAGCTGGGATGGAGCCAGGGGAGAAGCGCCACTGGCGAGATCTCTGCAGCCCTCCCACCTCTCCTTTGTTTTCTGTCGCCAATGCACGTATCTAGAAAGCTATTCCGCGTGAGATAAGGTATATTCTTAATGTCAAATTTTAGCCCTAGCCTGCTCAAGTGTTCCTGTAATAAATATTCTCATGTTTTGGAAATGAACACTTGATCCAAGTGATCTTGTTACGGTGATGGTGCTGTTCGGCGGCGGCGAAGCCATCCTGTCTAATGCAAATAAAACATAGTTATCTACATCTATCCAGGGGCTAGGCAGGGTATTGGATTGCCGTGCTTCCGCCTAAGCTTCGTTTTAGAGAAATACAGGTGCTTTTGGGTGGTTGGGATCTCATTTTCAGTATAGACCTGGGTCCTTTGAAAAACTGTAATTCATGTGACTGCTTTTTAAATTTAATATACGTGAAGCATGTTACGTGTCTAGTGGGTCTGTCTGCGAGCCTGGAGGAAGAGCTCTGCGCTGTGACGAGGCAGCAGTGGATTCCCGCTGCCTCCGCGGCAGCAGGATCAGGCCTTTTGGCTGTGCTCCTCTGTCCACGCGCTGAGAGGATGTTAACGTTAAGTAATTGATTTTTATAACGTGTCTTTTGAAGACAAAGCGTATCTGCATTATGCGTGTGGGTTTGTTATAAACGAGTGTTTATCTTTTATTAAAGGGCTGTACAGCACATATAAAATATTGCAAGCTTAATTTGAAGTCGGGTTTTGAGCGTGGTGCTGTGATCTACAGTGACTTCCGCTATTAATTTAGTGCGTGCTGTCCTTAGGGGATTAAGCAAGTTTTTTATAGACCAATAAATGTTAAAATCATCTTCTTGTTCTATCCAGAGATCCCTTTACACCACCATGGCAGAGTAAGCAAGCTTTAGAGCAACTGTAAATTGTAAGGACATCCACTTGGAAGGCTTTTAACGTGCTCAGAATGGTATGAAAAGACCGTAGTGAACCGAGAATTTGACCCTAACTACTACTTTAGCATTCTTTTTTACAGACCTAAGTGGGTTAAGCCTTGCCCTATATTTTGACGATGCAGAGTGTTTTTCTCGCTGCACGCATGGAGAAGCAGTAGGCAGTGTCTTGCCCGAGGCTATTCCAGAAACCAGGAGGAGCTGGAAGTAAACCCTCGGTTTGATGCCTGCGCTCGGCTCCGGGATCACGCTTTCCCCTGGGGGGGTTAGCGAAGCGATGCCAAGTGCATCTTAAAAAGCCCCTTGGCACGCTGGCAAGAAAGCTGCTGCTTCCTTTGCGTAGCGCTTCAGACTGCAGCGAACATCTGTGGGTGGACTATTAAAAACTGCTGAGCTGAGAATTTGGCCTCTCTCTTCCCCGAACGCTTGCTGCACCGGCGGCGAGCGAAGGGCGAGCAGGTTCCTCGTTCTTGGAACGGAAACGTCCCGCGTCTGCGCCGGGTAATCAAAGAAATCGGTGCACGTCTGTCCCTGACTCGGTCATGTATCATCCTGGCTCCGAGAAGGGTTTTGGCCTGGGTTTGCTCCGTGCGTGATCAGAGGCACGTGTGCATGCACGTACCCCCCCCCCCCCCCCCCCGTATTACATACCTGGCGTCCGACTTGCAGAGCTTCTGCGAATATTTTAGCCCGTAAGTCATTGGCCTGGCTGGCTTTAGTGGGAGAGGCGAGGTGACGTCTGATCCCACGTTGCCTCCAAGGCTCGCGGGAGCCGGGCAGGGGCTGCGCAGGCTCTTTTCCCGCTGGACGGGTGCCTGCGGTGCAGAGCGCCTGGGAAAGCCCCGAGTTCTCGCCCTCCCTGAAATATTGAATAAAACTTGCTGTTCGGGGACAAAGTAGCTGCAGAGGTGTTAATACCTCCAAACGTGCTCTTGTAGCTGCCAGGCTTTGAAACAAAGACGTTCTCAGCAGGGACTGTTTTGGGGAGGGGATGGGTTCGAAATTAGATAAGGAGGGTACAGATGACTTATCTAATTTTCGAGATAGCAAACGCACTTATTTCGCCAGAGATGCCACTTCTTCTCACTGCTCTTCTCCTTTTTTGGTCAATCTTTTAACCTCCTTCAAGGCGGTGATCCTCCTCGCTCCTCTCCGCCCGGTGATTCAGCAGGGGGGAGAAATGCGTTTTGCAATAACCGAACAGACGTCGTGGTGGGTGGCAGTGGCAGATCTGTCACGGCGGCCTGCGGACCAAGAGGACAAGTCATTCCTGAGAGCGCTACCTCCGGCACGCGGAAAGGGCATGGCCTCGTAATTGAGGCCTGGATTCCCTAGTAGCCTTAGGGAGGCATTCGATTTTTTTTTTCCTTTTTTTTTTTTTTTTTTTTTCCTTAATGAGTCAGTCCTCATCGCTGGGCTAGGAGGAACGTCGTCTTTGCCTGTTCCTTCCTATTTGTGTGACCCATTTAGACGGTTCCTGTTAGAAGGTACTGCTGCATTGCCCACGACGTACACATTTGCACGGGCTCCTGGTCTCCTTGGGGTACACGAGTGGTGGTTTATGCAGCGATATGTCCCCTGAAACCAGCCAGGTGGAAAAACGGGGTCTTGTAAGAATTACAGTGTTGGCGTTTTATTGCAAAGTGCAGCCTCGCGATACCGAGGGACTTAGGGCGTGCAGAAGAGCTGTCACTGCCCTCTTTGATTTACGTTGCATGGCCGTGTCGGCTATTAACCGCGCTCTCTCGTTAGCCGGTGGGGAAAGCGGGGCGATAGCCTGGAGCTCAAAGCGAGGGCGAGCCGGAGAGGTGGCCCCGAGTTCAAAACGCCTCCTTGCTATCGCTGGCTCATGAATCGCTCGGACGTTTTGGAGTTTGCCTCGATTTATCCCGCTAGCCGCAGTCACGTTGCGTTACTGTCGCTGAGGCTGTGATCGCGGGGGGGTTCTTGGCCCCTCTATCGCCCTGATGCAAGGGAAACATTCAGGAGAGGGTTTGGGGAATGTGGTTGTTTGCTTTGAGGGAATGGAGTTGCGATGACCTCCCTTGCATAACTTGGCGCACGTGGAAATCTGTACAAATTGCTCCGCGTGCTTTGCCGCGGATGTGGAGCACGTCGTGACCGCGTGCTGGAAATAGCAATGCCTCCCTAAGGTGTGTCCTCCGGGTCGGGCCTGGCTTTGCTTGCAAAGAGGTTGCACAACCTTTTTAAGCACCGAGCAACCATGCAGTGAACCCGGCCGGGGACCGGAGCTCCCTCAAACTTGTTAGTTGTGCCGTGAAAAGAGCAGCGAATCCTTGAGGTGGGGGAAAAAAAATGCGAAGGGGATAAAAAAGCTCAGCGCTGCCTACAGTAGCGTTACATTTTGTTTAGCTTTTGTTGGATGCTGTTTTGCTTCTCGCTTTGCTCCCCTGGCACCGTTCCACTTGGCGGAGGTTTGCGACTTCGCCGTGCCAGAAGCTGCATTGCCTGAAAATAGCCCGTTTTTCCGAGCCGACCTATTGTCCCGAGCCTGCGTACTAACCGCTTCCCAGCTCCGGTGGGTTCCTCTCCTGGTGCTGAGGAAAGCAATTACCGGCGTCAAATCGCAGCTAACTCCCCATCTGATGTCCCCCCCCGCCCCGTTCCTCTCTTAGCGGTGTTTAAAAGCAGGTTTCCGAATTTAGCTCTCCCGCATCTGCTGGCGAGGGCCAGCACTGTCAGTTTGTATCTTCATTGGTAAAGCTGCTTAGCGAGTGGGATCAGCGCGTGCTCCCGAGTGTCGTACCTAAAAGCAGCGAGCAGGGAAAAAACTCCCCATGTGAGATGCTTTAAATCGGAACGATTTGGTTGCTAGAAGAAACTAAAAGTGGTTTTGTTGTTAGCCAGGGAAACTGGAAAAGCTGTTGGGCCCCATTTGTGACGGATGCTGGCGCCTGGGGATGTGTTTTGAGCCTGATGCTTGTGGTTTTCTGAAACAATATTGTGGGGGGAGAAACGGGCAGAATGAGAAAGCTGGTCTTGGTTAAAGTCCTGGCTGGGGCTGGCTCCTATTTTCAGCCCGTCTCCCCTTGCTGTTGCTATGTGATCTTCTCGACTCCTTTCCTCTCCCAGCGCCGGAGCGGAGGTGTCGCCGCTCACGGTCCCGACGGCGAGTTGGGCGGGCCGCGGCGCTTTTCCCGTCCCCTCGCTCGGGGCAGGTCCTCGCGACGGTGCGCGACGCGTCCCCTTCTCACCCTCGGCCGTGTCCCCGCAGGTCGCCTGAACTGGTGGGCCGCCGTGGACCCCAGCTGCCAGCGGCTCCTTCCCCTGGCCACCACGGGCGACGGGAACTGCCTGCTCCACGCCGCCTCCCTGGGTAAGAGCTCCACTTCCCGGAGTCGAGCGCAGCCGTAGCGGATTTGCTGAGGTTCCTGGAGTCTGCAGTCAGCAGAGCCGCACCTTTCCCTCGTGCGCCCAGCTCGGTGCAGGAGCAGCGAAACCATCATCTCATTTAACCGGATCTCATTTTCCCTAGACGGATCAGTCTAGAGTCGATGGAAAGCAGCATGTGGGCTTGGTTTTTCTGCAGAAATATTTTGCTGCATCTGTGAGATTTGCTACAGTTGAAAGCAGAAGCGGCAATTTCTGCTTCTAGCTGTGTAAATACGTTATAGGCGCAGCATGCGGTATTTGACCTAGGAGCGAGTTGGTCTTTAATTTGATTTTTACTTCTTAACTTGCATTTCTCAGTTTCCCGGTTTACTCGTCCCCCGGTTTGCGGGAGGCTCTGGGACTTTAGCAATTAGACGGCAGAAGATGGAGCGGTGCCAGCCATTGCTAACCCTCCGGGGACTTTCTTTTTCCTTTTCCTCCATGCAGGTATGTGGGGTTTCCACGACAGAGATCTCATGCTTCGCAAATCCCTTTATACCCTGATGGATAAAGGCGTGGAAAGGGAAGCCCTGAAGCGGAGGTGGCGCTGGCAGCAAACGCAGCAGAACAAGGAGGTAGGAACCCGACGGGAAACGGCCTCGAAGCGGCGGGGAGAGTCTCGACGCAATATTACATTTGAATTTTGGGCAACTCTTGGCCGTGCCATGATGAGAAGCAACCACCGGTCTAAATTATGGCCTTGAAACTTGGGCAAAATTCTCTTTATTGCAGGGTAGGGAAATCCCTCTATTACAACCCCGTTGCGTCCAGTGCTGGTGGATAACAAACGTGCGCTTGGCACTGAGACCTGCCGCAGCCCGGGCTGCGAACGCGTCGCTGCTAGCGGCAGGATGCAATCGCTGCGCTTTTAAGAGCAAAGAAACGCGTCCGCCCGTCTGTCACGTAGGGCTCCCTCGCGATAAGATCGGAAAGATGCGCCCCGGGCGACGTGCGGAGCAGACTTCGCCGCCGCCGCAGGAGGAAATTTGTGCGCTTGCCACATGAAAGGCCCTTTAAAGCCGTGACACGGCCCCCGCGAAAGCCGGGACGCGAGTTTGTCGCGGTGGAAAGTTACCAGGCGTCCTCGCGTTGCTAGACGCGGCCCCTCCGTGCCGCGATGTTTCTCGGGAACAGGGTAAACCTTTGTTTCCACCTGACGCTGAAGGATGTTGTTTACTTTCCAACTTCCTCCTTTTATTTTTGGAAGGGCACCGAGATCTGTATCTCGGCAGTTTTAAATAAAAATACTTCCCTCTGTCAACCTGAGTAGTTAATAAATAATCGGAGGTTTTGTTGCGGTTAAAAGCATGCTTTCATGTATCTTTTTAAACCGCGTGGTCAAGGCTATCTCTGGGATAAGCCGTCAGTGAAATACTGCAACTTGTAGATCTTAAAAGGACCTGCAAATATTCAGGATACGGGATGCGGTGGTGTCGTTCCCTTGAGATGGTCCTGAGCGCAAGCAGAAAGACCTTGGAGAGGTGGGATTTAGGCGGTGCCTGCAGCAACGTGAGACGGTCCAGGCTAGATTGGTATTACGGGTAGTGTCGAAGCAGTTGCCTGGGAGTCGGGGTTTATGAGCACTCCCCTTCCAAATAAACTCGCTCGAGAAGAGGCAGCCTAAGGTGACGGATATCGCTGCGACTTGCACAACCCGCTGCGGGTGCAACGCTCCCCTCCCTTTCCTTCCTTCGCAAGCTCAGGTCAGCGATGAAAGCCCTCGTGCTGACGACGTAACCCAGAGCAGAGAGGCTTAATTAAGCAGAGAGGCTAAATTAACACCTCACTGAGCAAGTGGAGAGGCGAAGGTGACGTCAGGGGCTGCTCGTTCTCGGTCTGGGGGGTTTCTTGGAGGCTCGGAGGACTCGGGGTGTTGCGTTTGAACGCCGGAGCTCGGATTGCAGAGCCCGGGTGGGAGGACGCGGGTGGTGCTGCCTGGCCTTCCTACTCCCTTTCTCATCAGGTTGCCCCGTGACCTTAAATACTATTGAGCACAGCATTTTGCATGGTCTTCCTTTGAAATGTTTCTCCCCTTGCTTGGGATTAGCGTGGCCTCTGACGCATTTCACCCTCAATTCTTCATGACTGTGGCAGAAGCAGTTTGAAAAGCTGCTGCATTAAGAAGAAAAAAAGTACAATTTTTTGGGTGTTCCAGTGATGTCTCATATTGCGCGTGGTGCGATCGCAGAAGTGACACGTCGTAATCGTAGTGGTATGCTCACAAGATGTGAGTGAAATGTAAATTTGCTGCGTGCATGGGCTAGCAAAGCCTGCAAATATAAACTGTTTGGTTTGACTGCAGTTTGTACGGGAATCCGCCCTGTTGGGAAAAATCCATCCCGCTGTTGTAATTAGCCGTAAGTCTCGTCTGCACCACGCACCCCATGCCTCTCTGGAAAATTAAGAAGTGTTAATAGTGTGTTAAAATACCTAAGCACCCTTCCACTGAATCTTCTGGATGTTATGATGCATCTTTAGTAGCTCAATGAGGAGGGAAAATAATTTCTAAAGGCAAACCTGTATTTTAATTAGTCCAGTTATCATCTATTCCACTGTCTCTTGTCAGTAGAATATATAATCCTTAATACTGGCAGGATTAGTTTGCTCTCATTCTGTAGGCTGAAATGTTTACTTCCACCTACAAAAATGCAAACCCACATTTTAGGCAGATTATCTCCCCTGCTGGCTTTACAGCACTGGTGGGGAAACACGTACTCTTCTGCGTAACTTATTAACTCTTTTTGCATAAGTCTATGGAGAAATGATGTGTCTGAACATATAAAAATATGCAGAAATTGGTTAAAAATTTCCTCTTTGCCTTCCTTCTCCAGTCTGGCCTGGTTTACACGGAAGAGGAGTGGCAGAAGGAATGGAACGAGCTGATCAAGCTGGCGTCCAGCGAGCCCCGCGTCCACTACGGCACCAACGGAGGCAACTGCGGAGGGTAGGCAGCGCGCCCGGGCGCCCGGAGGGGCCTGGAAGGCTTTGCAGCCTCTTACCGACGTGTCCTAAGCGGTTATAATTCACGTTGGGAGGGGGGGGAAAAAAGCATCTAGATGTGGAACCCTAAAGAATACTTTTCTTAAATGCACAGTCTGGGATAACTCTCAAGATAGGACCAGGGACCCGTCTGGGACCAGCAGAGGCGATTACTCATTTGGTCCTATTTACATTTTATGTTTTTGAGGAGAAGGATGAAAGACCATGAGAAACAATGAGAAGGAAATAAAGTGTTACAGAAAACCATTTAAATGCTGCATGTCCGCTTTTGGGGGAGAACACCCATTTCTCAGAGTTGAACAGAAAACTGATCTTTTCTCAGTTTTCTTCATGTTGGTGGCCCAAAATAAGAATAACATACAAAAGCTGGAAAGTTCTCCAGTTTTCGCTCTCTCAGGCGGTGTTTCAGGGGCACTTTATCACTGCAGCCATCCCAAACAACCACCACTCTGGAGGCTCTTTAGATAAGAGACTCCCAGAAGTGCCAAGTAGCAATACGGTATTTCCTGGAAACAACCCATTGCCGTAGAACAGGAGAATTTGGGGATCTACATCTAAAATCTCGAAGTAGAGATGAGATCAGACTTGATGCTGTTAATATGATCTGCTTTTATACAGCTGCCTCTAAAGACTTCTTCCTCTCCTGCTTTTAAAAGTGATGATTAAATACGCAAGGGACGCGAGTCAGATCACATTTCTTTGTTATTTTCCAAAGTGTCGAAAGCTCTGAAGAGCCGGTGTACGAGAGCCTGGAGGAGTTTCATGTTTTTGTCCTTGCCCACGTGTTGAAGAGACCCATAGTGGTGGTGGCAGACACTATGCTGCGAGACTCGGGGGGAGAAGGTAGGTCGCACCGAGTTGCCCTCTCTTCCGCTCCGCTGCGGGGAGCTTTTGTGTTTTGTTTATTGTCTATGCTCAAAATGCACGTTTCCTCCTTTCTGCAGTTTTTTGGGGCCTTTTTGCCCCGGGATTTTGGATCTTGAATCTAACCGTAGAGCAAGGGGTGCACTGAGCTCCTGCTGGGTTACGTCTGGGTGAGACGCACGTCTAAGCATCGTAGTCCGATACTCTCGAAGAGCACACACGCGATGTTTTTTCTGCCTTTTTTGCCCTCACGTGTGTGCGTGTGTGTAGAAGGGAAATTCCGTTCCCTGCATACAGAATTTTCCACTAGCAGACTTAATTTCCTGTCAGAAAAAAATAATCAATTACCATCATTCAGTGTGCAAATTTAAGCTGTTTTGTGGAGGAGTAAAGAAAGGCTTTACAGAAAAAAAAGGTTAATTTTGCAACTGTGTACCTCCTGATTTAAAATAAATACCTATTCCCCACCCCCCCCAAATTAATTACAGGTAAAACCTTGAAGTGAAACAAGCCAGCTTGTTCTGGAGCAGCAGTTTTGGCATGAACAATTCTTTCACCTCTTTTGAAAAAACTAATTGTGCTGAATTCTTTCCAGCCTTTGCACCTATTCCCTTCGGAGGCATCTATCTTCCCCTCGAAGTTCCAGCCAACAAATGCCATCGATCTCCGCTGGTTCTGGCCTACGACCAAGCCCATTTTTCTGCCCTGGTGTCCATGGAGCAGAAGGAACCCACGAAAGACCAGGGTAGGTGATGGACGAGCCTAGTGATTTAGATGGCAAACGTTGGCGGTCGCTGGCTTGCGCGTGGTCTGGCGTGACACCAGCGACCGTCGAGAACCGGCCGTGGTCTTGGTGAAGCGCTCGGAGCTTGGCTGCCGCTGCCGACGACGTGAAAGGTTGCCTCGTCGCAGGGCTTGGGCGGGCTGGGGGAGCGGGGTGACGCGAGGGAAGCTTGGTTTCCGCGGGGAGCACGCTGCAGATAGACATCGGGCTTCTGCGTCGGCTCCGGCTCCGGTTACCGATGAGAGATGGCGCGTGGAGCTGGCGGGCTCTGTCGCTTCTGCGCAGCGTGCCACGCGTGTCCCTCCGGGCCTTAAGGGCTTTCCGTTGGCTTCCTTTGGCAGCTGTGATCCCCCTGACGGACTCCGAGCACAAGCTGCTGCCCGTGCACTTTGCCGTGGATCCTGGGAAGGAATGGCAGTGGGGAAAGGACGACAGCGACAACGTCAAACTGGCCAGGTTGGTTCGCTGGCAGCCAGGACGGTCAGAGCGGGGCAGCTCAGCGCTTTATCCCCAGCTGCTCGTGGGCACGGGACGTTTCTTGTGTCTGGTCAAATTTGTACTCGGGCTACGAACCTATTCAGCAGGGATGAAACAGCTTTTACTTCTTTCTTTTCCAGTCTTTTGAGCCTTTGGGTAAGTGCTAAAATCCTTTGAGCGAGGCAGAGTTGTGATCACTCCAAATGCTAGTTTCAGACCAGGCTTAGATCATAAATGAGACGCAACGGAGCCTGCATTCACAAAAAGATGGGCTTTTTTCCCAAGCCTTTATCCCCAGCATAACCAGCGGGAACTCGGATAGCAAATATCTTCGAACGTGGGCCCCGGGCGGCCTGTAGACACCCTGCCTGTTTTTGACTCAGCCTATGGGCGAGCTGTGTCATGGCTTGGTGCTAGCTGGTTTCCTGTTATTGAGCCAGGAGTTAGCAGTGGTGGGTGTAGTGGTCAGGGAGCTGGAAGCCTGACTGGTCCGTCGTATGACTTGGGGTTAGGAAACGTAGAAGCCTCTAAGATCAAAGTATTAAAATTCAGAGCGGGTCTTAGAGATGCTGTGTTATGCTGTACAGATATCTCGTTCTGAGGTTTTGGAGCCAATAGAAAATGTTCTGTCCGTGTGTGTTTAGTGGAAATAACCTTTTTTTTTTTTGACAAAGCGGAAATTTTTTGAGAAAACATCTTTATTTTTTTGTGAAGTTGTTTTTGTGAAGAGGAAAAATCATTTTGAAACTACTTCTATTTAGAGCTGTGACATCATTTTTTGTTATTTGTCTCGTGCAGATAAGATGATTTGCAGAGTTAATTTTAAACTTAATTCTGACCTACAGGAATCTTCTCATTTACTTTTTTTTTTTTTAATTGAAAGGTTTGGAAGCCTGCGAAAGCGTTATCTTCCTATAATTCAGTCTTGCATGTGCATTTGCAAAAAAGTGCTATGCTGTCGTTCTCTTTTATGCAGCTCTGGAAATTTAAATTAGCTTGTTTTCAAGGTCCTCGTGGATAAGATTAACCTATTAGCATTTGAAAGCACGTAATACAAATGTGGTCCCGTGTTTGACTATCTGGTCTTTAAATTTCAGTCTGTGTAAGAAACAGAGCTTCTGAATAATTCACGGCATGATAGACTTGTGCTTTCGCTGTGTATTTGTATACTCGGTGTAACTTAATTCTCGCTTCCTCCGGATCTGCTAAGCGATTTATTGATTTCAGAGGCAGTTGTCCCCTTGCATGCCGTGGAGCAGCACAGCCCCCGTCTCCTGGAGGGGGGAACGGACCCACGTGTATTTTGCGTGCTGCTAAAGTTGAGCGAGAGTCCTGGAAAGCCCTTAAATAAATGTTGTATTGCTGCTGTCTTGATACAGTTTTAAAAAATATGCTTTTTAACACAAAGACAATGAGCAATTAGCTCTGTATCCCAAAGGTTAGATGAACCTCTGCTATAATTTTTTCTGCTTGTTTTATTTTAGCGTGACGTTGTCCCTGGAGGCAAAGCTGCACTTGCTGCACAGCTACATGAATGTTAAATGGATCACCTTGCCTTGTGACACGCAGGTAAGGAAGCGAGGAGTATTTTCTTTTTTAAATTATTTAAGCCTCCTTTCTGCGTAGGGCAGCAGCAGCGAAGTTGTCACCTCGTGTGCTCCTTCACGTGAGCTTGTCCGTGTTGCTATTAGAAATTGCGGGTGATGCTGCTCTGAGCAGATAAGCAGCTTCTGCTGTGCGAGACACTTGTTTAGTCGAGCTTTTCATGCCTGTTTTTGCTCTTAAAGTAAATTCGAGGCGCAGAGCCCTCGTGTGTCCCGCTGTGCGGCGCGGGCCTGTTGCGTAGGTGTCTGGCAGTGAACACAACTGCTGCTTATTCCAAGGCAAACACTGAACTGTTGATTTACAGCCACCAGAAGCTGGCTTGGGAGACATGATTTGACTGCAATTTTCCTGGGACCTTTCGCGGGGAGGACTCGCTCGCGGCGGCCTGAAAACTTCAGCCTGCTCTGAATATCTCAGTGTTGTTGTGTTGCCAGATCGTGAAAGCTGCTGTGTTGTTTAGACTGCCAGCGTTGAATGATTTTTTTTCTTCCCTCTCTAGGAATATATCTGGGGATATATTTAATCCTATGGGTCAGTCTTGTGCTGCGGAAGCTCCCGACGTGAAATACCTCCAGATCCGTGAGCCAGCGCTTGCTGCACGTCGTCCCCTTTGTCCTAGCAAGCGTTTGCTCGTCCGTTCCACCTTCAGCCTGCAGACTGCTATCTGAGGAGCTTATTTGCTTTCTGATACGTGTTTTCTTTCTCCTTAGGCGCCTTTGGCCCAGCCGGAATCGCCTACAGCCTCCGCCGGAGACGATGCCCGTTCGGCCGCGGAGTCGGGCGAGTCCGACAAGGAGTCGGTCTGCAGTAGCTCGGCAAGCAACGGCGGCAGCCGGGGTTGCAAGGACAAAGAGAAACCAAAGAAAGACCGAGAAAAGGACAAGGAGAAAGACAAAAAACGAGCAGACTCGGTTGCTAATAAGCTGGGCAGCTTCGGCAAGACTTTAGGGAGTAAGCTAAAAAAGAACATGGGTGGGTTGATGCACAGCAAAACTATCAAGGGAGGCGTGAGCAACGGGCAGGGAGACACCTTGGAGAAGAAGAAGAAAGGATCCTTGAAGTCGAGGAAAGGCAGCAAAGAAGAGTCTTCCCAAGGAGATTTGTCGGCTCCCGTGGAGAAAACCTGCCCGGGTAAAGCAGCCCCCGAGAAGCAGGCGGATCCCTACAAATACAGCAACGACGTGCGGCTGAGCCTGAGCATCCTGCGGGCAGCCATGCAGGGAGAGCGCAAGTTCATCTTCGCCGGCCACCTCAAGACCAGCAACCGGCACCAGTACCAGGAGGAGATGATCCAGAGGTACCTGCTGGATGCCGAGGAGCGCTTCTTGGCCGAGCAGAAGCAGAAGGAGGCGGAGAAGAAGGCGCTGGGCAACGCCGCCGCCGCCAAGAAGCTGGAGCCGCCGGAGGTGAACGCGCCCAAGGGCGAGGAAGGGGTGCTGACCCCCGCCTACCCCCAGCCTCCCCCTTCCTACACCATCCAGACCCCGGATCTGGCGATAGGCGCTAAAATGGCCGCTTTTCCCTCCAGCTATTCGGGCGTCTTCACCTTTCCCAGGCCCTCGGTGGTCAGCGGCGCGGAGGGCTCCCACCCCGCCGGCTACCAAGACGCGCGGCGGCAGGTCGCGGGGGGGTCCTGCGGCAGCCTCCCTCCCTACGCCACCCTGCCCCGCCACTGCCCCCAGGCGCGGCCCAGCCCCTACCACGCCGGCCGCTTCTCCCCCCCGGACCCGGACGGCCACCCCGATTTCCCGGCGGAGCGCGACGGCCCGGCCTGCCTCCCCCCGCACAGCAACGGCTACCGGGACCCCCCGGAGCAGGACGGCTCGCAGAAAGGCCCGAGCACGGACAAAAGCCGGGGGCGGGCGCTTTACGGCGTTCAGCAGACCAAATGCAAGCAGCCGAACTGCAGTTTTTACGGGCATCCGGAAACCGGGAATTTCTGCTCCTGCTGTTACAAAGAGGAACTGAAGCGCAAGGAGCGGGAGCGGGAAGCGCTGGTGCACCGGTTCTGAGGCCGGCCGCCGCGGCGAGCCGGCGTCCGGACCCGTGGGACATGGGGAATGCAATAATAGCGATTTCCTTGGGGTTTTTCTCCTCCCTCTCCGCCCCACGCGCTCCTCTCCCCCTGCGCGGAAGGAGGGAGCGGGCGTTCGGCTGGACGGGGCTGACGGACGCGGCTCCGCTGTCGTGCCGCGGAGGCGACCTGTTCCCGGGAGGGCGGGAATGGCCACCGCTCCCTCCGGAGAGCCTGGAAGAGGGAGACGGATGCTTTTCCAGGGGCTGCCGGGGCGGCCGGGCTTGGCGAGGCGCAGGAGAGGGCAGGCTGAGGCTGGAGCACGCGGCGGGAAGGGGGGAAGGTCCTCCAAAACGATCCGGTAAACCAGACCAAAGCTTTCCGACACGGCGGACGGGGAGCCCCTGCCAGCCCCCTCCAGCGTAACCCGATTTAATCCCGCTTTCCCAGACCGAGCGAAAACGCCCCAGCAATTTCAGCTTCAAAGTCGCAGACCTTTTAATTGAGAGATTTTTAACACTGTTCTTAGTATATATACTATTTTTTTTTTTTTTTGCTGGTACTGAGAGAAACGTAGTTGGAGTTGGACTTTATTTTCCTCCCCCCCGCGGAGGAGCTCGCCGAGCCCTGCCCCGCCTGACGCCGCTGCCGTCTCCTCGCAGCCGCTCGGGGCTCTGCCCTTCGCGCGGGCTCCAGGTCTGTTTTTAAACCTTCATTTTTAAACTCTTTTCTTCGGGGGGGGGGGGGCACCTCCGCCCAGCAATAACCGCCGGCGGGAGAAGCGGCGAGGACGGCGGCTCGCGGACGTACGTGGACACGCGGACACGCGCGCGGTAACTCTTTCTACTTGATCAAGCTACTTCCGTACTACCTCTGTTCTGCCGAATAGAATTAACTTGGCTCCATTTTGCTGAGCCCCGTAACTGACCTTTAGAGTAATATTAAAGCTATTTTTGATAATAGGGCTAAAGAGCGAAGCGCGAGGAGAGCGACCCCGTAACGACGTAACGTGCACACTTCATGTGCTCCACTACGCTCCCTTCTCCCCTCCCGGCCCCGGCTTGCGGGGGGCAACTTTAGCACTGCAATGTTTGCACAGATTTCTTTTCTTTTTCTTTTCTTTTTTTTGGTGTAACTGTAGATCCCGACCTGGACTCGAGGCTCGTTCCGGTCCCGCGTAGAGCAAGGTTGAGCGTTTTCCCACGCGCAAATAAAAACCGTGAATTGTACCGCTGCGTCAGAGCTTTACGACACTCCCTCGGGGGGGTTGGGGCTTTTTATGGGTTTTTTTCATCAAAACTATGCAATTCCTTCCCGTGCCGCCCCTGCCCGCCGCCCTGGGCGGAGAGGGGGCACGTGCCGGGGGCAGAGGCGGTGGAAGTGTACTTACCGCGGGAGATCACCCCGAGCCTTATCCTCGCAGATGTGCTGAGGCTTTGTGCCATGGCGCCTTTTACCCGTTTAACCTAGGTCTAAGAAGAAAAAAGCCGGGCCTTTCCCGCGGGAGACGCTCGCGCGGGGCCGTTACGCGGGTTTCAGCCGTCTCCATCAAAGCCGCTTGACTAGTTGTAAATATCCGAGCGCTTTTCGCTGGTTTAACTGATTCTCAATTTTTTTCCCATTTTTTTCCAGTTTTTAATTAAAATCACCACTATTTTTGAGCCTAGAGGGCCTGCTCGTAGCTCTGAGTAAAGGCGAGGTGGCGAATGTCCCCGTGGAAGCGGGTGAAATAACGCGGGATTTCTTGCGGGAGCGAGGACGTGCCCAGGCGCCGAGGTCCTCGCCGATGTCTCGGTGCAGCCCAAATATTAAGCCGAAGTGGCCGCGGGGAAGGCGGAAGCGATGCTTCCTGGCTCCGTCCCTGTTTCGGGGGGATCCAACGCCGTTTTGGCCGACTCCAGCCGGGAAGCGTCGCTGGCCCCGCGGGCTGAGCGGCAGCAGGTCGCGTCACGGCGGCGATGCCTAGCTCTGATTTTCACGAACAAAGCCAAAAGCAAATGGAAGCAGTTAAAACTGGGTTTAGGAGAGCTTCATTTTCACCTCGGAAACTTGATATCCGTGCACGATATTGGAAAAAAGGGGAAAAAGCCGAGCTGGCGTGGGCGATGCCAGCAGCAGGGGCTGCTAAAAGCAAAAAGCATCTAAAAATCCCTTATAACGTGCCAGAAACGCTGCCCCTGTCCCTCCCCTTTGGGGGAAGAGCAGGTTTTGCTGGGTGCTTCGTGCTCTGCTCCGGCGCCGGGTTCTTGTTAACGGGGTTTGACCGTCCGTCGTCCCCCGCCGGGACGGTTTGAGGGGTTTTTTTTGTTGTTTTCTAAGGGACTATTACACACAGCTCCTATTTATTGAAAGCCGATATTCGCTCTCCGCCGTTCCCTTTCCATCAGCATCCAAAATCCGCTGCCCAGGGGGTGTTTGAGGGTCGCTGTAGTGGGACGAGGTGGTTTTTTTGGTACCTATTTTAAAAAATAAAAATTCCCACAACATGTCCCTCGGGTTTTTCCATCAACTTTTTAAGCTCGCCCATGCCATCCTCCGGCCCCTCCTCGGGACGGCGCGCGGGGGAACGGGGCTGTTCCCCCATCGTCTGAGAAATGACCTGAATAAATCCTGCATCCTTCATTCACACCCCACTTTTTTTCTTTCCTTTCTGAATGGAAGATCGGGGTTGGCACCTCGCGACCCCTCGTCCCGAGCACCGCTGTAGCGAGCGCTAGATGGCGCGTTGTAGTCGGGCTGTACCGCGTCCTTCGGTTGTGCTACCACCGGTTCAATGACAATAAACCGAGTTCAACCACTGACGGCCGGGCCGCGGCTGGCCTCGCTCTCCGCTTCTTGCTGGGCCCAGCAGTCCCAATCTTCGTTTTTCCACCCCTCTCCACCAGCCCTTTTTGCCCCAAATCCCTCGTTTCGGGGCTGCTGTTGCCTGTGCGTTTTCGCCCTCTGCTTTCCCCCGTCTTTAACTTGCTGGAGTTTCTTTTCGCCGAGGTGAAACGCGACATCCAAGACGGGGAAAATTTCCAGTTGCCTTTTTCGAGGTGGCGAATTCAGGGTTTTATTTAAAGTTAAGCTGCGCCTGGTCTCCCTGCTCCCGCAGGAGCCTTTCCCGGGCGGCAGCGACCTCGGAAACGTCCCGCCAAGGCTTTGCCGGGGAAAAGGGCGTTTTTGGAGCTGAAGAGCTGCAGCTTCACCTGCCGCCGAGCTGGAACCGCTGCCGCCGAGAACCGCCGAGCGCGTGAAACGCGGCGAAAGCCAAAATCTCCCGCCCGGCTCCTCCTCGCCGCGGCCCCGTTTGCTCTGCGCCTCGCGGCCCCTTTCCCGGGAAGCGGCGGCTCGGGGGCGATTTGCAGCCCCGGTGCGGGATTTGGCGGGTGCTCGGGGGTCCCCGAAACGGTGTCGCCCCGCGGCCCCGGCTCCCGGCCCGGGAGGGCGGCGGGTTTTGCGGGGGGGGGGGGGGGGAAACGGGGCTTCGGGGGGCCGCGTCGCCGCGGCGGGGGCACGTGCGGCGCCGGGACCCCCCGGGACCCCCCCGGCCCCGGGACGGCGCTGCCCCGGCCCCGACACCGCCGCGGCCCCGCGGGGAGGAGACGGCGATGCCTCCGCGATGAGTCACGGCGCGGCGCGGCCCTTCCCCGGCTCCGTCCCGCCTCTGGCACCTGAAAAAGGGGGAAAAGCCCTGGAGCGGCGGGGGGGGGCGAGGGAAACTGAGGCAGGAGCCGAGCCGGGAGCCCGCCGTCGCCCCCCCCACCCCCCCCGGCCGGTGCCGCGGGGCCGCCGAGGGGAAACTGAGGCACCGCCCCGAGCCGGGCCGCCCCCCCCCCCCACCCCGCCCCGGGCCCCCCCCGCGCTCCGCTCCGCCCCGCCCCGCCCCGCCGCGCCGGGAGCCGCCGCCCGGGCGCCCGGGGGAGGCGGCGGCGAAGGGGTTACGGCCGCGCTCCGCCGCCTCCCCGCGCCGCGGCCAAAGTCCTGCGACATGAGCGCGGCCCGGCGCGGCGGGGCCGGGGCGGCGGCGGCGGCGGCGGCGGCGGCGCCGGGGGGCGGCGGGGGGGCGCGGGGGGGGCGGCGGGGGGGGGCGCTGCCGGCGGCCGGGGAGCGCGTGCTGGAGCAGGCGGCGGCGGCGGCGGCGCGGCAGCGCGGCGGCGGCTCCGTGCGCGGCACCTTGTACTGCACCAACCTGCGCGTGGCCTTCGTGCCCGCGCCCGGCGCCCAGGTGAGGGGCGGCCCCGGCCCAGCCCCGGCCCCGGCCCCAGCCCAGCCCCGTTCCCGGTCCCAGCGCCAGCCCCATCCCGGTCCCAGCCCGGTCCCAGCCCCATCCCCATCCCGACCCCAGCCCCGGTCCCGGTCCCAGCCCCGTTCCCATCCCGACCCCAGCCCTGTTCCCATTCCCATTCCCAGCGCCGGTCCCATCCCGGTCCCAGCCCCAGCTCCATCCCCATCTTTAGCCCCATCCCATCTCTGTCTTGGCACCATGCAGGCCTCATCCTGGCCCCAGTCCTGGCTCAGCCCCAGCCCCAGTCCCATCCCCATCCCTAGCCCAGCCCCAGCTCCATCCCATCCCCAGCCCAATCCCAGCCCAGCCCCAGCCCCAGCCCCAGCCCAGGCCCAGCTCCATCCCATCCCCATCCTGGCCTAATCCCATCCCCATCCCTATCCCATCCCTATCCCATCCCTATCCCATCCCTATCCCATCCCCATCCCATCCCCATCCCATCCCCATCCCATCCCCATCCCATCCCCATCCCATCCCCATCCCATCCCCATCCCATCCCTATCCCATCCCTATCCCATCCCCATCCCATCCCCATCCCCATCCCCATCCCCATCCCCATCCCATCCTTACCTTGGCCCCATCCCCATCCCCATCCCATCCCCATCCCATTCCCCATCCCATCCTTACCTTGGCCCCATCCCCATCCCCATCCCATCCTTACCTTGGCCCCATCCCCATCCCGATCCCCATCCCCATCCCATCCTTACCTTGGCCCCATCCCCATCCCCATCCCCATCCCCATCCCCATCCCCATCCCTATCCCCATCCCTATCCCCATCCCTATCCCCATCCCTATCCCCATCCCTATCCCCATCCCTATCCCATCCCCATCCCCATCCCCATCCCATCCTTACCTTGGCCCCATCCCGGCCCCCTCCCCATCCCATCCCATCCCCATCCCATCCCACCTGAACCCCACCCCATCCCATCCCCACCGCCCCCCGGTCTCCCGGGGAGCCCCTGGCTGCGGGGGGCACCGCGTCCTTTCCCGGGGGGGCCGGGGCGCCGCTCAGCCCCCCCCCCGGCAGGCCCCCGCCTCGCGGCCCTTCCCGCACAGCGACTACGACGTGGCGCTGCCCTGCATCCGCAAGCTGGTGGCAGGTAAAGGGCGCCCGGCTCTCGCAGCGGGTGCGATGAGCTGGGCAGGTCTCAGCCCGCGCGGGGCTCCCGCCGCCCCGGGGGGGGGGCGAGACCGTGGGGCGGGGGGTGGCAGCCCGGGCCCGGCGCCTCTCGCCCGCCGCAGCCAGCAGCTTCGCCAAGCCCAAGGTGCTGACGGCCGCCTCCAGCCTCAAGTTCGTCCCCGAGGAGCTGGCGGTGCACTGCCGCGACTTCCGCGTGCTCCGCTTCCACTTCCACGAGAGCGGCCTGCAGCCCCAGGCCTTTCGGGTGAGCCCGGCCGCGGGATCGGGGCGGGGGGGGGACACCGGCCTCACACCCCCCCCCCCCGGCACCCACCCCCTTGTCCCTGTCGCGCAGGTCGCCACCGCCATCGCCCGGGCCCGGGAGACGGCCGCGTGGCCGGGGGACGCCGGTGAGTGCGCGGGGCTGGCGGACGCGCCGTGGGCTGCCGGTGCCGCCCCGCGCTGAGCCGGGCTCTGCCGCGGCTGCAGAAACGGCGCTGGAGGAGGACGGGGAGGAGGATGAGGAGGACGACAGCGACGAGGAGGAGGAGGAGGAGGAGGAGGAGGAAGGCCCCACGCTGCTCTTCGAGAGCCTCCGCGACTGGGAGAAGGAGCTGAAGCGGCAGAGTGCCGCGGGCTGGCGGGTGAGCGCCGTCAACGAGCGCTTCGACATGGCCACCAGGTACGGCCCGGCCGGACGCCGGGGCCCCCGGGCTGCCCGCGCCGGGGGGGGAGCCGCCGAGCAGGGACGGGCGTCCCCGAGACACCGAGAGCGGCCGGGGGGGGGGGATGACATCAAACCTTGGGCGGCTGAACACGTCCCGTCTCCGTCTGATGATCCGATTTTCCCGCGGTCTGAAACGGGGCCGAGGGGGAAAATCCCACGGGGGGGAGGTTTGGATGGGGGGCTTCGGGCTCGGCGGCGGGAGAGGGGCCGGGGGGGCCAGGGGCCGCCCGCCCCACGCCGTGCCTCCGCCCGCAGCCTCCCCAAGTACCTGTGGGTGCCCGGCCGCCTCCTGGACAAGGACCTCAAACGGGCTTTCGCCCACTTCGAGGAGAGGCGGGTGCCCGTGAGTGCCGTGGCGCGGGGGGGGCGGATGGGGGGGCCGACCGCTGCGGGGGGGGGGATGGCGGGGGGGACACCGGGGGTCGGATCGGGGGGGTGGCGGCGGGGGGGGCGTCTCGGGGCGTCACCGCGTCTCGCCCCGGCAGCGCCTGTGCTGGCACCACCCCGGCGGCAGCGACCTGCTGCGAGCCGCCGGCTTCCACGCCGCCTCCGAGCCGCAGCGCGAGGACGTCAGGTGAGACCCCCCCCCCAAAAAAAAAACAGGGTCCCCGACCCCCCACCCGGCGCCGGCAAGGTGCCGTGGGGCCCAGCCCCACTCGCTGCCCCCCTGGGGGCTTTCCCCCCCCCCCAGGTGCCTGGAGGCGCTGATGCTGGCGGGCCACGCGCAGTGCGTGCTGGTGGACGCGGCGGCCGAGCTGCCCAGCCTGGCCGAGCTGCAGCTCGCCTACCTCAAGCTGCGGGCGCTCTGCCTGCCCGGTGAGAACCGCCGGGGGGGGGGACACCGGGCCCCCGGGCCCCCGGGTCCCTTCCCTCGCCGGACGCCGCCGTTTTCCCGCGCCCTTTCAGACTCGCCGGTGGCCGACGACAAGTGGCTGTCGGCGCTGGAGGGCACCCGCTGGCTGGACCACGTGCGGTGAGCGGGGGAAGCCGGGGAGAACCCCCTCCGCGGCGGGCGGCATCCGCCCCGGGGTGCCGGGGGGGGGTCCGGGGCGCTCGAGGCATCGCCGCGCTCCCCGGCAGGGCCTGCGTGAGGAAGGCGAGCGAGGTGGTTTCCCTGCTGGCCGCGAGACGCTGCTCCGTCGTCTTGCAAGGTAAAACCGCCGGGTTTTTGGGCGGGGGGGGTTCAGACGGGGGCGATGCCGGCCGGGGATGCCCGCCGGCATCCCGCATCCCTGCCGCCCGCCAGAGCCGGAGGACCGCGACCTCAACTGCCTGCTGGCCTCGCTGGCGCAGCTGCTGGGGGACCCGCACGCCCGCACGCTGCCCGGCTTCCAGAGCCTGGTGCAGAGGGAGTGGGTGGCCGCGGGACACCCCTTCGCCCGCCGCCTGGGCCTCGGCCGCCCCAGCCCGCGGGACGAGGTGAGAGCCGGGCGCGGGGCGGGGAGGGGGGACGCGGCCCCCGCCGGCGCCTCTGCAACCAGGGCGCGTGTGCCGCAGGCGCCCGTTTTCCTGCTTTTCCTGGATTGCACCTGGCAGCTGGTGCGGCAGTTCCCCGGCTGCTTCCAGTTCACCGAGAGCTACCTGCTGGCACTGCACGACAGCAGCTTCGTGCCTTACTTCAGCACCTTCCTCTTCAACTGCCAGTGGCAGCGGGGCCGGAGCGGCCAGGTGAGCGGCGTCCCGGCAGCGCCGTGCCTCGGTTTCCCCGCCCGAGGGGGCTCACGGCGGCTCTCCCCCCCGCAGCCCCGCGAGCAGAGCTACACGCCGGTGGGCGGCTGGCGGGAGCCGGCGGCGGCGGCGGGGGGGGGTCAGCGGGGCGCCCCGGCCCGCCGGCCGCTCACCGTCTGGGACTGGCGCCTGCGCTACAGCCGGCAGCAGCGGGCCCGGTTCAGGAACCCGGCGGGACCCGGCGCCGGCTCGGCCCCCGCCGGCCCCGCGGCCCCCCAGCCCGGCGGCGGCGTGAGTCGGGGTCTGGGGACGGGCTGGGCTCGGGGGGGGGGGCAGCAGGGGCGGGAAGGGGCTGGTGCCAGCGCTGGGGGGGGCTTAATGCTGGGAGAAGGGGGCTGAGCTGGGGGTCCCAGTGCTGGGGGAACCCCATTGCTGGGGGGTCCCAGGGCTGAGGGGGGTCCCAGTGCTGGGGGGGGGGTCCCAGTGCCAGAGGGATCCCAGTCTGGGAGATCCCAGTTCCAGGGGATCCCAGTTCTGGGGGGTCCCAGTTCCAGGGGATCCCAGTTCTGGGGGGTCCCAGTGGGGAGGGGTGTCCCAGTGCCAGGGGATTCCTGTTCTGGGGTGTCCCAGTGTCTAGGGGTCCCAGTGCCCGGGGGATCCCAGTTCCAGTGCCAGGGGGGTCCCAGTGCAGGAGCATCCGCCAGGACCCAGGCGTCCGGCTCCCCGGGGCCCATCGCAGCTCTGCCTATTAAACCATCCCCAGCGCAGCATCCCACCCCAGCACCGACCTTTCCCTAATTGCCCGTTTTTTAATTTTTTTCCCCCTTTTCCCCCCAGGGCGACGGCGCGGGGGCCGTGTGGGTGCTGGCCAAGGGCGCGCTGTGGCCCCAGCCGCAGCCCTTCCCCTGGAGGAGCGGGGCGCTGGGCAAGCGCCTGCCGCGCTGGGCCCCCTCCCTGGAGAGCCTCAGCGAGCCGGAGCGGGGCCCCGTCGGCAGCCCCCTGCCCGCGCCCCCCCGGGGGCCGCTGCTGCCCTGCGCCGCCGGCCCCGCCATCCGCCTCTGGCGCCGGTGCTACCTGCGCGCCGTCCCCGAGGGCCAGGTAACGGCGGCCCCGGGGCCCCGGCATCCCCGGGCTCGGCTCCGGCCGGCGGAGGGGGGAGGGAAACTGAGGCACGGTTTAAACCGGGCGTTTTTGGGGAAGCCCAAAAGCGGGGATGTGTGTGTGTGTGGGGGGATCGGTGGGTGTCCGTGCCGAGCCGGTGCCGTCTGTCCCCGCAGCGCGGGCGCTTCGCCCCCTCGCCGGCCGGCCTCGCCGAGGAGCTGCGGCTGCTGCAGGAGCGGCTCCGCGCCTGGCGCCCCACCGCCACCAGCACCGCCACCCCCCGCGGCCCCGAGGAGCCCCGGGCTGCCGGCGACCCCCTGGCGCCCTCCCGCTGAGGGCCCGGCGGGGACCCGGCTCGGCCTCGGGCGTCATTCCCAAACGCTGCCCGGGATCCGGGAGCGATCGCCGAGGATGGAGACCTTCGGGATGAGGACGCTCGAGCCGCTTTTCCGTTCCCGTTTTTGTTCGGCGGTGCAGGGAGAAAACCGGCGGGTTTAACACGCTGCGTTTTATTCTGCAAAGCTCCGGGTTTTCAGGAGGATGAGCCGGAGACACCGCGGGAGAGCAGCGGGTCCATCTGGCTGCACCGAGCGAACCGTGGAAGAGGAAAACAGGCTTGCTTCCCCGAGCGGGCGGCCGAGGGCCCGCGCGGCCGGAGGATCCGCGTCACGGTGCAGCGCTCAGCGGCGAGCGGCGGGACGAGGGCCGGCGGCGGGCGGCCGGGGCCGAGTCTGTCTATTTTTGTAGCGACGTTTCTATTTAAAAGCCCATTAAAGCGCAGTGTCTGCAGCGGGAGGGCGCCTGGCTGGGAGCCGTCCGGTCCGTCCCGCGAGGGCCAGCGAGGGCCGAGGGGCTGGAGTGGCCAGGACACGGGCTCTGCCTCCTGTTGCGTATCCCCCGGCGCTGGGATCCACCCTGGCACTGGGATCTCCCTTGCACTGGGATCCCTCAGCACTGGGATCCCTCCTGCACTAGGATCCCCCCACACTGGGATCCCCGCTTGCACTGGGAGCCCCCTGGCACTGGGAACCCTGCTTACACTGGGAGCCCCCCCACACTGAGATCCCTTGGCACTGGGATCTCCCGGGAGTGGGACCCCCCAGCACTGGGACCCCCCTGACACTGGGACACCTCAGCACTGGGACCCCCCTGGCACTGGAATCTCCCCCAGCACTGGGACCCCCCTGGCACTGGAATCTCCCCCAGCACTGGGACCCCCCAGCACTGGGACACCCCTGGCACTGGGATCCCCGGCTCAGGCCCCGCCGGCATTGCGAGGGCCCCTGGCGGTGGCGCGGTCCTGTCGCGACAGGCACCGCCCCTCACGGCCGGGGGTATCGCGACCCGGCGCGACAGCAGGGGAGGGGCGGGGGCGCCGCCCTCGCTCAACATGGCCGCGGCGCCTTCGCCGCGCTCGGGAACTGCGCCACTTCCGGCGCGGCTGCGCGCCGTCGCGTACGCGCTGACGTCAGAGCGTGAGGCGCGGGCGCGGGCGGCGGGGCGCCATGGCGGCGGGGCCCATCTCCGAGCGGAACCAGGGTGAGCGCGGCCCCCCCGCCCCCGCCCGGCCGCGGCGCCCGCCGGCACCGCCCGGAGCCCCCCGCGCCGCCGCGGGGCCTGGCTGGGCCGGGCAGCGGGGGGGGTCCCGGCGGGCCTGGGCTCCCGGGGATGTGCGCGGCCTGGGGGGGCCCCGGGGCCTGGGGGGGCTCTGCAGGGGGGCCAGGCCTCTCTGGGGACGTGGGGGGCTCCATAGGGGGGTCCGAGCTCCCCCCGGCTGCTGGGGGGGCTCTACAGGGGGACCAGGCCCCTCTGGGGACGTGGGGGGGGCTCTATAGGGCGGTCTGGGCTCCCCCCCCCCGGGTACTGCGGGGTGTCTGTAGGGGGGTCCAGGCCCTCCCTGGGGACGTGGAGGCTTTTATAGGGGGGCTCTGGTCCTCCTGGGGACGTGGGGGTGATCCTCTGGGGTCCCGAGCTCCCTGGGGGCCTCTCTAGAGGGGTCTGGGCCCTGTTTGGGTGTGGGGGGCTCGGTGGGGGAGCTTTGCCCGCCTGGGGACACGAGGAAGATTTGCTGGGGGTGCCGAGCCCCCTGGGGGCATGGAGAAGCTCTCTGGGGGGCCCTTTGCTCCTCGGGGGGGGGTGTGGGGGGCCCTTTGCTCCTCCTTGCTGTCACTCACGGTGCAGCTTGTCACTATATGCTGTGCCCTAAATTTCTCTGGAATAAGGGTCTGATCTGGTACCGCTGAAATCAGGTGTCTGCCCCCAACTTAAGCGACTTCAGCACCGAGCCCTTAAGTTCTAGCGCAGCAGAGACTTCCCGGTTACTTGGCCCATCCCTCTAACCGGGCTTTTCCCTTTCCCCGCGTTCCAGATGCGACCGTGTACGTCGGCGGCTTGGACGAGAAGGTCAGCGAGCCGCTGCTGTGGGAGCTCTTCCTGCAGGCCGGCCCGGTGGTCAACACCCACATGCCCAAGGACCGAGTCACGGGCCAGCACCAAGGTGAGGTGTTCGCTGCTCCCTCCCCAAACGTGCTCGTCGAGTGAAATATCCGAGGGGGTGGTCAGAGAGAGGTTGTTGCAGGAGAGAAGGTGAGGGATGGAGCGTGTTTCGTTGGGGATGATGCGACTGAGATACCTTGCAGGCAGGGAGCAGGGCAGAGCTGTGGGTCGCCATGCCGTAAAGCTCTTTGGGGACTCGTTGCAGGCTATGGGTTTGTGGAGTTCCTCAGCGAGGAGGACGCGGATTACGCCATCAAGATCATGAACATGATCAAGTTGTACGGGAAGCCGATCCGGGTGAACAAAGCCTCGGCCCACAACAAGAACCTGGACGTGGGGGCCAACATCTTCATCGGCAACCTGGACCCCGAGATTGATGAGAAGCTGCTGTACGACACCTTCAGCGCCTTCGGGGTCATCCTGCAGACGCCCAAGATCATGCGAGACCCCGACACGGGCAACTCGAAGGGCTACGCCTTCATCAACTTCGCCAGCTTCGACGCCTCCGATGCTGCCATCGAGGCCATGAACGGACAGTACCTCTGCAACAGGCCCATCACCGTCTCCTACGCCTTCAAAAAGGATTCCAAGGGCGAGCGGCACGGCTCGGCCGCCGAGCGGCTCCTGGCAGCCCAGAACCCGCTGTCGCAGGCCGACCGGCCCCATCAGCTGTTCGCTGACGCTCCTCCTCCTCCGTCTGTCCCTACCCCCGTGGTCACATCCCTGGGACCCGGCGTCACGCCTCCAGGTGGGTGACCCCTCGGGGGCTGGGGGCGTGCTCGTCGCTCCCCCGGGGGTCTGTGGAAGCTTTGCTCCCCCCTGGCAGCGGTACCCGCTCGTTAGAGCCTGGCAGGTTTTGCTTTTTTTTGTTCGTTACCTGCTGCACTTGGCCAAATTCTTGCTGTCTCTCTCTTTTGCCAGGCATCCCGCCCCCAGGATCGTTCCCGCCGCCAGTGCCGCCCCCCGGAGCGATGCCCCCCGGCATGCCTCCCGCCATGCCGCCCCCGCCCATGCCGCCAGGAGCTGGTGCCCCCGGCCCCCCTTCCGGGGCCTCTCCCAGCGGAGGACACCCCCCTCACCCGCATCCCTTCCCGCCGGGCGGGATGCACCATCCGGGTAAGCGGCCGGCCGGCGTCAGCTCGGGAAACCTAACTTCTCTTCTGCTTCTGTTCCGTGGGTTTGGGTAAATCGCCTCCTCCTGTTTCTTCCCCACGATTCCCCTTCTGGAAAACGGGGAGAAAATTGCATCCTGTGCGAGATGCTAAATGCGGCGCTGTCGTGGCGAGGCAAGCGGGCAGGGCAGCAGCGCAGACGCCTGGCGCCGTGTTTGTGCGCTGGCTGTGTCTTCCCCCAAGATTTTGCTCTCTGCAGCGCAGGGCGGCCTGCCGATTGCTCCCCTCCCTGGGAGAAAAGGGAGGGACTGTGTAGGAGCAAGTGTGACACGTCAGTGGTGCTGCGTCTGGTTTCTGCGTTTCTCTATGTTCTAAAATGTGCAAAAAATAGCTTGGAGCGGGGCCCAGCGGGATTTCTAAAGCGCTTGGCTAATTTAGGAGACGGTGCCCTTGCGAGAAGCATCCAGGCAGGTCGGGACATTACCTTCCTCGAGCTGTGAGGGCGGTGGGCACGGGAAGTCCAGGGCAGTCGCAGCGCAGGCTTTCCGGGTCTCTGGGATAACTGGTGCTGTTCTGGCTGGAAGGATGGTAATGAGACTCCGAGTCATTGTCATTTTTCCCTGGTGTAAATTAGTACGTTAAGTGTGAACCTCCTTCGTACACTCTGCAGCTCTGCTAAGCAGAAGCTAATTCAAGACACAAGAACAAAATGTTTCTTTGATTTCTTTCCATTTTTAGTCCTGTAGTACTGGGGAATGAGCAGTGTCTACATCCAGACTGTGTGGTTTCGAATTCAAAAATTAAGTGAAATTTGCATTGATTAAAATAGAAAAACGTGTCCTGGTTTAATATATATTTTTTTAATCCTGCCTGCTCTAAAATGACCGCGGGGCTGAGCGTTGCAGGGCGCTCGCCGCGCTGGCTGATTAGGGCGCTTTGTCTGGCCGTGCGAGTGACCAGATGGCTGCTGCTGTCCCTGATCACAAGCTGGCTTTTCAGGCTTGGGAGTAGCCAATTACATATGGCAAGCGAAAGCCTGAGCGAGCGCGTCCGCGGCGCCTGCCCCGTGGAGCCACAGCAGGCTCTTGGGTTTCTGTTGAGGAGAAAAGAGTCTGTTTTTTAAAGAGGAGGGAAAAAAAGAACAGAATGATGGAAAAACGTAGTTTGGGAGAGATCCGTGGAGGTCTCAGTCCAAGCTTCTGCTTGCAGCATGGCCTGCTGCAGAGGCTGCTCAGTCTTCTCCAAAATCTCTGAGGATGGTGATGCCTCTATGAGCCCCGTCCCATGTTTGCTGTCAAGTTTTCCCACCCACCTACTCCCTTATATCCAAGTGACCTTTCCCATGCTGTAACTTATTCCTGTTGCCTCTTGCCCTTTTGCTCTGCGCCTCTGAGGAGAGCGTGGTGCTTTCTCCTCTTTAACCTCACTTCCAGCAGCAGAAAACCCTTCGCAGACCCTCGTTCTCCCGTAGCACCTGACGTTTTCACCGTGCAGCTGGAATTAGTGCCCTTCCTGCCCTGAGCTCCGGGCTGCCGTGGCGCGAGCGAGCGGCTGTCCCCGTTTCGGGTGTCTCTTGACCTGTTGTTCCCCCAGGAATGCCTCCCATGCAAGTGCACCACGGACCGCCCGGCATGGGCCAGCACCACCCCGGACCGCCGGGCTCCGGAGGCCAGCCTCCCCCGCGGCCCCCGCCCGGCATGCCACACCCTGGACCCCCACCCATGGGTATGCCGCCCCGAGGGCCTCATTTCGGGTCGCCCATGGGTAAGTGGGTGCCTGCGAGAGGCGGTATGTGTTCTTTTATTTTGAACGTACACTTTATTGAGTTAAGCGCTCGCTTCGGCCCCCCCGCCTCCCCCCTTCCCTCGTTTAAGGGGGATGTGCAGGAGGTGATATCCCAGCCTCCCTGGGGGGAGGCGTCTTGGAGCAAGACCTGGCAGCGATCTGCGGCCAAGCAGGGTCTCCCGGGGCTTCCCTCGCGTTCGTCGCGGCGTGGGGCTTTGCATGCGGGGCACGGGGCTGGGAGAGGGTGCGGCAGGACCGCGGCCGCCTGCCGATCTTCCCCACCTCTGCCGTGGGGCTGCGGACTGGCCTTTGCCGTCGGGGAGGGCTCCTGAGACCTCCCGTGTCCCTCGAGCGGGGAGGGGGGTCCCGGCGGACGCAAGGGAGAGCGTCGGCCTCGCGCGCCCTCGGAGCTTGGCGCTGAGCGGCTCGCGGGCGCTCGGAGGGGACGTGGAAGAGGTGAGGTGGTAAAACCGATCCTCGCGGTGCCACCACCGAACATTGGGCTGCGGCGTTGTCCCTGCGGTAGGGACAGTCGTGTCCCGGCCTTGGGGAGCCACGCGAGGGCATCCCAGCTGCCCGGCCCGCAGCCTGCTCGCTCGGCGGGGTTAGGCTCTGGCCGAAGGCGCATCGAGCGGGCCAGTCCCCCCTCTTAGGCTCCAGCCTGATGCTCGGGGCTCCCGTCAGCCTTTTGGCTTGCAGATGAGTTCCCCAACCCGCTGGCACCCAAGGGTGGGCTTCGTGCGGGGTGTTTCCATTCCCCCCCCGCCGTGGGGGCTGTTAACGTCTGTGCTCTGTCCCTGCAGGTCACCCCGGCCCCATGCCGCACCACGGGATGCGCGGCCCTCCTCCGCTGATGCCTCCCCACGGGTACAACGGCCCCCCTCGCCCCCCGCCCTACGGCTATCAGAGGGTCCCCCTGCCCCCCCGGCCTGCGCAGCGGCCCCCCGGGGTGCCGCCGCGCGGCCCCCTGAGAGGCCCCCTGCCCTAAAGGCAGCGGTGGCAGAGCCCCCTCCCTGCTGGGAATCCCCCCCTCTCTGCCCTCAGCCTTTCCTTCCTCCTTGGTCTGACATACCCCCACCCAAGAGGCATAGTTGGGTCCATCCCTGTCACAGATCCCTCTTCTTTTTCTTCTCCCTGTTTTTTTTCCCCATTTCTTTTTACAGTGTTTGTTTTGATTATTCCCCCCCCCCCCTTCCCTCCTTTTATCTCTGTCCTGGAAGATTTTTTTCAGGGTGATTTTAACAGGATTTTTTTTCTATGTAAAGTGGTGATCGGCCGCTTACAAATAAAGCATTTCAGAACCAGGGGGTTGGCCCTCTGAGATCGGGACGAGGCTCTGCCTGTTTGTGATCGTGTTGCTGACTGCTCTCGCCTTGCGCGCGGCCCTGGGGTTGCCTGCGATGCTGTTCGCCGCACGCGGGAGCACTCTCTGCCTCTACTGACACCGGTGCCGCACAACTCTCTCGGTGAGGTGCTGAATTAGGGCTGATGCACCCAGTCCCTTGCTTTACCCGGGCTGTTTTGGTGGCTGGCTCGCAGGCTCCGGGACAGCCAGCGCACCTGCAGCGAAGAAGAGGTATGATCCAGCCCTGAAGTCCATGGCATCCTTGGTGCCGGTATCTCAGAGCCCAGGTCAATGGGCAGGAGGGCTGGAGAAGTAATTTGGCAGTAAAACCTGCTCTCCTGAGTCTCTGCCTCTCCACGCAGGGAAGAGACTCTTAAGAAATGAGATCTCCTTAGCCCCATCCACGATCAGCATGGTGCCTGGATCCTGATCATGTAGTTATGATTGTGGGGTGTCATTAACGGAGGGGCAATAAGATTTGGGCTAAGCAGTCGCTTTGGAGGAGGAAGTGGAGCAGCTCTGAGGGTGCAGCTCGGGTCCACGTGTTGTCTCCACGCTTCCTCGGGCTGAGTCTCCAGAGCCATCCTGCCTTTCCTAATGAATTCAGTGTCTTCACGCTGGCGAGACCGATAATTGGAGAAGTGTAAAAGCAGAGTCTGTGGAGGGAAAGTTTCACACCTTCCCCAGCAGCCAGGAAGGTGTGAGGAGGGTGGAGGCTTGGCTTTCTGCAAAGCGCCTTGCCGGAAGGCGTAAGAGCCTGCAACTGGAGACAGGGAGAGGGGTGTTGGCTTTTACATATGAGGCTTTAAATTCAGGTGATTTAAAAACAAATTCAAAGTACTTCCAGGTATTTGGCCTCCTAGAGTTGTGTTTTGTGGCTTTATGGAAGAACCAGGGTATATGAAGAGACTTTGGGGCAGCATAGTACCTTTGCTGAGCGTGTTTTTTTGTGTGTATTTCTCTTGGGAGGCCGGTGTCGCTCTTCAGAAGAGAAGCCAGCTTATTTTCAGGCTTAATTTTACTCTTTCCTGTTTTATTTCTGTTTTGTTCTAATTTCCTAGGGCCAGAATTGACCTTTAGCTCCAACGTCTCTTTTCCCCTGTGGGCTGGAGGGGGGAATAAGGTGTCCCATCTTCCCTTTCGTCATTGAAGGGTTGTCTGGTGAAGTGTCTGTGGGACCTGTAGAAATTCAGAGCCTGATCGTGGCGGGTTGGGGAAATAACACAACTGATCTAGCGGCTTTATGTCCGCTGTGCTTGTGTTGTCTTGAGCGTGAGTAGCCTTGGAAGGATCTGTGAGCCAGAACCGAGAAAAGCTCTGTGCTTACTTCAGCTGCTCTGTAATTAGACTTAATCAGAGGTTGTAATAAAAGCAACATTTAGCCTGTCCTTGGCTCTAGCCGTTACTGTAGATTATTATCACTGTGATAGAGGAGATCTGGGGCTTGCTGTGTTGCGAACAGCTTCCGACCTGCTCCTTAGGTCAAGGAGCCGGGCTCCACGGACGGGGCTGATCCTGGCCACGCTGAGCACCCATCGCTCCCATCGAAGCAGGGTACTGCTGCTCTCGGTTAACCCTTGATGCTTGGCTGTGGTGAAGGTTCCCAAATTTATGTGGGGGACAGTGAAGTCCAGAGAAGGAGACGTAGCTCACCCAGGATCTCCCAGCAGACCCAGGGGCACCCTGGATGCTCGCAGACCTCGGTGATTTCATTTAACTGCCCCCAGGGCCCGGCTGGCTCTGGTCCGGGCTGCTCCAGAGCCTGGCACAGTTGCATCAGCTCAGCCTCCCTCCGAGGAACGTGCTTCGCGATCGCTGCTGGATCGTGTCCAGCCTGGAGCGGTTCCACCGCTTGCTGTCCCGATGCTGAGACTGCAGCACGCGCACAACACGAGCTTCATCTAGCTGTGGGCAGCGGTGAGCGGGGGAAGCAGGACTCCTGGGCCCCTCTCTTCTGCCCGTGGTTGATTTACAATGCGATGGGGTGAAGTCATTGCACTGCTTGGCTCCAGCTCCTCCACCTGTGCCAGGAGGAAAATGAGAAGTGGCTTCACAGCTGCTGCTTTAAGGAGGGGAGCTGGAAAGGGAGGAGAAGGCTGGGCTCAGGTGTAAATTAGCACTAAATCGTAGCTGGTTAAGAAGCCAGGAGCTGCGAGGGGCTGTGCCGGTTGCTCCCGAGCAGGCGGCGGCAGCTGGGCTGTAGGTGTTTTTCCTGGGCGATGCCTGGTGAGTGTGTTTTCAAACGTACCTGCTGTTCGTGCTGGTGTGCGCACGCACGGGGCGGTAGCTCGCCTCTCGGCTGTGGCTGAAGGAGCGTCGGGGTCTGTCTGGCTGCGGTTAAGAGCAGTGATGCTCTGCCTTTTGTTAGGTGCCGACGAGGTAGCTGCGAGCGCTTGCAGTGACTGCGGCGTGCTGTTGCGGCGAGGGGTGATGGGCAGGGAAGGACTCCTCAGTGCAGCAGGGAAAAGCACTGCTGTCGCTGGAGGCTTAAAGCTGAACAAATCCGAGGCAGCGGCAGTGCTGGGGGATGAATTTGTGACGGGTGGGGAGCCGGCTGGTGAGGGCTGAGCGGGGCACTGTTTTGGGAACACCGAGCTGATGCTTTAAGTGTACGCGAGGTGTCGGAGAGGGGATGACGGGGAAGATCTGGGTGCTAAGGTTTGGGCGACAAACAGCCCCTGCAAAAATCCACAGTGCAACGTGGATGAAAGCGTTCCTGAAGTGGAAATAATTATGCCAGGGAGGTAAATCTATCAGTCAGGCCTGAACGCGTGCTGAAAACGAGGTGTCTGGGTCTCCGCGGGCTGGTCACGACGCGGCTGCGGCCGGGTGACCTTGTTCGCTCGTGCGCCCCAGCTCCTGCCTGCGCAGCCCTTCTCGGCGGAGGCGGCAGGAGGGAGCGTGTCCCCGCCACGTCACGGCTTGGCGGGTTAAAGCTGCCGAGGAAGGTGTTTGCAGGGAGCCCGAGATGCCGAAATCCCTCCTGCCGCCCCGGCGTAGGGGCAGGGAGGACTCGGGGGCAGGCGGTGCTGTGCCGGGCCACCCCGGAGCTCGCCGGGAGCTTGCGGTGAGAGGTAGACGCTCCGGTGGGACGCGCTGCCCCCTCCTTCCTCGCAGGGTCTGAATCTGCTCCGCGGCATCTTCATCCGCTTCCCCGATCCCGCCTTCTTCCGGCTGCTCCCTGCGCGCTTTCCTCCAGCGGCCAAACGCCGCCGTCTCCGGAGGAGCCTCGGCCCCGGGACAGTTGTAGCCTGTGATTTTGTGCCGTTCGCTGTCCGGCTTTGGATTTAATTTCACGGCAGCCTCAGCCGGCCGCTCGCGTTAGGACTTTGCAAAGCCGCCGCGAGATGGGCGCGTGCGGCGAGGCGACGACCGCTGTTTTCACAGCGGCTCCCGGCAAAACTAGATCCTCCTGCTCTCTCGGGGGGTGTCAGGGTGGGGGATGCCACGGTCCGGGCTGCCTGGGAAGGGATCGACAAGGGCCGTAACCCCTCCGGCTGGGCTGGGACCGGCGGGGACGCGGGTCGGGCTCTGGCGGCGTTCAGGTCGTGCGGCTGCCTGGGGAGGGATGCTCGCGGCGAGGGGGTTATTCGCAGCTCGTGACGACCGTGGTGCCGAGATCGTGCAAGGGCTCGAGCGTCCGAGGGAAGCCGCTGAGCCCTGGCTGACGTCTCTTGCGCTCCGGGAAGCCGGAGCGCCTGGGGCGGCAGCTCTGTCGCAGCCGCGCACGGAGCCTCCTTTGCTTTTCCGCCCTCGCGCCTGTTTTCCAGCCCGTGGCAAACGCGCCGTGACGCGAGGCGGTGGGGCAGGGCCCGTCCCCTGTGCCTGCCACCTCGCCTTCCGCTCCGGCGGTGCACGCTGCGCCCGAGGGCCCAGCGCCAGCTCCCGCCTGCGGACACCGAGGGGGACACGGGGGCTGGCCGGTGACGCCGCGGCGCGTGAGTCACCGGCCCCGGGAGGCAGCGCTCACCAGTCCGGCCCAGGCCAATGAGGCTCCGAATCGCGGCTCGCCCGGCGCGTGATGAGCACGTCTCTTCCCGAAAGCCCTCCGGGGCCGCGCGCCCAAGCGGGCGCCCACGCAGCAGGGAATGGGGTCGTCTCCCCCCCTCCCTGCTCCAGTCTCCAGCAGCCTGGTCGCAGCCTTTCTCCGCTCCATCCCCATTTTGGGGCTTGTTTCCAGCAGGGCTCAGTGGTTTGGCGGCTTCCAGTCTCCGAAATCCTTCCCCGTGCTGGAGTCCCACTGCGCTGCCCTCGACGCGCCCGGCCGCCCGTTCCCACCCCCCTGGGCTCGTTCCAGCCTTGAGCCTCGCGGGCGGCTTTGCTCGCCCTGGTCTCGCTAAGGGAGCGCGGGGCCGAAGTCTGGGCGGCTGAGGCCGGCTCAGCTCATCGCATGGGGGGGCCTCTCGCTGCTGCGTCCCCTGGGGCAGCTTCGGGCTCCTGCTCCTCCGGGAAACCTCCCTTTCCAGCCCTTCTGGCCTTTCTTCCTCGTGGGAAAGGGAGCTCCAGCTTGGCTGGAAGGTGGCAGGGGTGTTTCCAAAGCGGGACCTATTGCTCGGGGTCTTTTCCAGGCGGGTCTGAGCACCTCCCGGGATGCAGCTTTCCCCCCGTTCTGGCCCTGATTCCCACGGGATCCAGCGCAGCTGCCTCCGCGGTGCCGTGGGCACGAGCCGCATGGCTTGGCGAGGCTTGGCCCAGGCAGCCTGCACCCCGCTTTGCCTCCCCGCGACGGCCGCCTGCCCCCTTCGCACCCCCAAACGGTGCCGGGGGCCTTTGGCTCGTCCTGCGTGCCGAGGAGCCAAAATCCACCCCCGAAAGGCCACGCTGGCCTCCGCCGAGCTGCACTCGCACGGGGGAGCAGGAGGGGGGGGCCGGGGGGGCCGGGGGCCGCGCAGCCCTCACCCCGGCTCGTCTCCGGCTCCCGCGGAGCAGGTGGAAGCGAGCGCTGACGCGGGAAGCCCGTCCAGAGCTTCCCCGCAGGCACCGGGGGGGCGGCGGGGGGGAGCCATCGCCCTCCCTTCGGCTTGGCGAGGAAGCGGAGGAGCGGCGCGAGCCCCCCGGCTTTGCGGCGGCCCCCCCGCCCCCCCCTCGCTGGCTTAGCACAGCCCTCCCCGCCGCCTCCCTTCGCCGGGCTGCTGCAATGGACTCTCCCAGCGCGCGGCGGAGGCTGCGGCGCTAGCGCCGGCTCTGGTACCCGCCAGCTCCTTCCTCCCCGCATCCCTGCCGGAGCATCCTCGTGCCCGCCAGGGCCGCAGCCGCCGAGGGCCGAGGCAGGTAAGGCAGAGCGGCGGGGGCTTCTGTGCGGCGGATCGCCCCTCTCCTCTCCCCGCTGCTTTAATTAGCATCCTCCGAGCTGACGGATGAGGGGTTCGGCTTTTCCTTGCCACTCGGTGTGGCCATTTTGTCCTGAAAAACCTTGCCTTCAGCCTCGCGCCGTCTTCCCCCCGCCCCCCCCCGCTCCCCCTGCGCGGTTAAGAGCCCCTCGGCATCGCTCCCGCGCTGTCCGACCCGGCCGCCTCGCGAGCGGGGATCGCCGGAGCCGTGGCTGGGGGGGGGTCGTCCGAGGACCGGCTATTTATCCGGGGGGCTTTTGGGGAGCGACGCGGCTCGCCGGGAAGGCGGGGGGGCAGATGACCTTGGGGACAGGGGGCTTTAAGGCTCCGCTCCCCGGTCGCTCTCGTGGGGGCTGCGAGCCAGCCGTGCCGGGGGCTGCCGAGGTGCGAGGCAGGCGGCAGGGCTCCAGCATCGCCGGCTCCCGGCGGGGGCTCAGCGGGGGGAAACGGAGCCCAGTAACCTTGGCCGGCGGTGGTTGCTCAGCCTAAAGCTGGGTCTAGCAAGGCCGGCAACGTGTGCGTGCAGCAATGGGGTGCTGGCCGCGGGCTATCTATTTTGGGGTGTTTTTTTTTGGCTGCCTTGCAAGATCAAAGCCTGGATGTTAAAATTGCCGCTCGGCTGCGCCGAGGCTGCCCGGCTGCAGCGACACGGCCTCGCCAAGCCGTGACCTTGCTCCGCGCGCCCGCGGCCCCTCTCCCCCGCCGGCTCTCGGGGTCCCTCCGTCCTCCGCGCTTCGCCCGCCGCGCGGATACGTCACGGGCGCCCGGATCGCTCTCCGGCGCGGCTGCGGCGGGAGGCACCGCAGCGAGCCGGGGGCCCGGCTGGCGCAAAATGACCTTGTGGGTGGGAGCAGGCCACGGCTCGGCTCCTTGCCGGAGCCTCGGATGCCGCCGGGGTTTAAGCCGAGGAGGGAAGCGCCGGGGAGGAGAGGGCAGCGGGCGCATTAGCTCATTGGCGCGGCTCGGAAGCGGCCGCCTGGGTTCATTCAGAAATCAGCTGGGTTGGACCCGCCGTGGGGGGAACCTCCGCAGCGAGGGAGACGGACGGACAGACGCATGGAGAGGGACGCACTGGGGGGGCTGCGGGGTCCCCGGCGCTGTGTGCGGAGCCGGCGCCTGCTCCCCGCTCCGCATGCCCCACGGCGCCCGTCCGCCCCGGGGGAGCGCTGCCGGCGCGGCCCCAGCTGCATCGGAAGGGCTAATTTTAACTTGCTGCTGTGCCCTGTCCTTGCTTTTGGGGGGGGGGGGGGGACAGTGACGGCTGCGTCCCTTTCCCAGCCATTGATGTGCTGCCAGTGATAAAAAATAGCCTTTTTTTTGGGGGGGGGGGGGTTGCACTGATCCCTCACAAGGGGGTTCAGGATCTGGTATTTGGCGTCTGCTGGTCCATCCGTGTCACGAGCTGGGGCGGCTCTGCTGGCTTTGGCACGCGGGTCCCCCCCCCGGAGGCCCGGACGTGGGTCGGGGGCAGCGGGACGGCAGGACGCCGGGTCCTTCCCCGGGATCGCGGCCTGGCCGACGGGGGCCGGGGCCTCTGGGGCTCCTCTAGGGTCGCGTTTCCCCTCCTGGAAGGGCAGGACTGGGGTGCTCGGGGCAGCTGCGGTCACTCGTCCCCCCCTCCGTGCTGGGCTTCACGTGGCTCCTGCAGGCAACGGGCTGCTGGCAGCAGCTCCAGGGGCAAAGCCCGCCCGGATGCGGGTCCCCAGCACCCACCCGGGTGGCAGGAGAAGCCACGGGTGCCGCGGGCTCTGCCACCGCCTGCAGCGGGACCTTAGGGAGAGGTTGGCGAGGCCGCGGGCGCGCAGCCGTGGAGGGGGCTCAGGGCATAGCGGGGGTCACCGGCCGCCAGCAACCCTGTGAGCCGCTGCGTCCCCAGCCAGCACCCAGCTCCGTCCGCGGTGGCACGCGTGCCGCTGGCGAGAGCGCTGTCCCCACGCCGGGCTGGAGGCCCCACGGTGCCGCTCCAGCCTGCGGCTCCCGAGGAAACGGGGGATTTCGGCTCCAGGCAGAGGCCTGCTCTTGGCCTAGTTTTCGGCGATGACTTGCAGTCGGGGGGAAACGACGGGGCGAAGCGCTGCCTCATGGCCCGGCAGCCCCGTCCCCCGGGGCCAGCGGTCCCGGGATGTCGGCTCACGCGTCCCCTGTCCCTTGCAGGATTGACCCAGGCGGACCCGCTCGGATGGGGGCCGAAGCCCAGCGCGGGGGTTAGGTGCCAGGAGGAGCCCCCGGTGCTGGGTGCGCGGGGCCCCCTTCCAGGGGTGTCCCCAGGCCCCCGCTGTCAGCAGGGAGCCGCCGCGCCGGGGTTGGGTGCACTGGGGTCAGCCAAGCTGCACTGGCAGCGTCCCCAGGGTCCCCGTGTCCCCGTCCCTGGGTCCCCTCCAGCACCACGGCTGCCCCCTGCCCAGGAGTGCCCCGAGCTTGGGGATGGGGGGGAGAACCAGCTGCCTGGCCACGCCCCCTGAATCTCATTGGCTGAACAGCTGGGCCTCGCCCCCACAGCCCCATTGATGCAGGTGCCTTGGCCACGCCCCCTGAAGCTCATTGGTTGATGGCCCAGCCCCACCTGCCTGGCCCCATTGAGAGGCTGGAGTGGGCTTTTTTCTCAATGGGCTGAGTGAGTTGGGGGGGCCCTGTCAATGGGGCAGGGGGTCCCCATGGCGTGGGGGGCCCGGGCCTGCCGGTGGGTGGATAGAAGGGCTGGTGGGATCTGTCCCACTCTGTACTGGGACCAGTTGCTCTGGCAGGTGCTAGGTGCTGTTGGGAGCCCTGCTGTGGGTCTGGATGGGGGGCACTGCCAGGCGGAGGTCAGGGCTCCGATCCCCGTCCCCGAGGGACACCGGGGTGACGGAGCGGGCCAAGGTCCCTTGGTGGACAGAGCGGGCTGGCAGGGCTGCGCGGCAGGGCCGACGTGGCGGCCCCAACCCAGTCGTCTTTCAGCTCGTCTCGCCCATCTGTTCGTCTGGGCTGATCTGTTCTTCCTCTCATCCGTATCGAACCCTGCCGCTCCTGCGCTTCTCGCACAGAGCTTTTTTTTCTCTCCCAGCCCTGAAGTGCTGATGAAACGACGCTCGTGTGGGCTCACAGCCTGCGTGTCGCTCCCTCCCCCCGGAAACCCTGGCCTAACCGAATTTGGCACAGGGGCTGATGCCTCAAAGATACGAAGTGCCAATGTTTTCTGGCTCAAATAGGCAGCTGGGGAAAAGCGACAGAGGCAGACAAACAAGCGCCATAGCTTGTGCTCAGCCACAGTATTAGACAGCGGCGAATCAGGTCGATGGACTCGGGTCAGTGCACTTTGGGTGCCTAAATCTTACTGAAATATAGGTGCCAAAGTCCCTCTAAAGTGTCCGGTCCTCTGAATGAGCGGAGAGGGAACATGTACATCTCTGCAGTGGAGCTCGGGCCGGGGGGGGGGGGGCCCTGCAAAGCCGGGGGGGGATGTGGGGCTGTTTCCCCACCCCCTGAACCGCAGCCGCTTGTGTCTGGGCTCCTGCAGGTCTGGGCCGGCGCCCGGGGGCCCGCGGCCGCCTTCGCCCGCGCCAAGCGAATGGGTAGCGCTGCAGCCCGGCCTCTCGCACCCCGCCGGAGACCCGCGGCCGCCCCCGGCCCCCGGGCTTGAGGCCGTCAGGGCAGCACCCCCCCACCCAGGCGCGCGCCCCCCCCCCCCGCAACACCCCCCCGGGCCGAGCCGAGCCGAACGACGGGCACCATGGACGAGAGCTTCCGGGACCGGACGGCCTTCATCCGGGGCGCGAAGGACATCGCCAAGGAGGTGAAGAAGCACGCGGCCAAGAAGGTGAGCAAGGGCATGGACCGCGTGCAGGACGAGTACACCAAGCGCTCCTACTCGCGCTTCGAGGAGGAGGAGGACGACGAAGACTACGCGCCGCAGGACGGCTACTACCGGGGCGGCGAGGCGGCCAACGAGGAGGAAGGCGCCTCCAGCGATGCCACCGAGGGCCACGACGAGGAGGACGAGATCTACGAAGGCGAGTACCAGGGCATCCCCCGCAACGAGTCGCTCAAGGGCGGCGAGCGCCTGGGCGGCGAGGCGGCGGCCGGCGGCGCCTTCGACGACGCCGAGGGCCAGCGGCGGAAGGACAAGGAGGAGCTGGCGCAGCAGTACGAGCTCATCCTGCAGGAGTGCGGCCACGGCCGCTTCCAGTGGACCCTCTACTTCGTCCTGGGACTGGCCCTCATGGCCGACGGCGTCGAGGTCTTCGTGGTGGGCTTCGTGCTGCCCAGCGCCGAGAAGGACATGTGCCTCTCTGACTCCAACAAGGGCATGCTGGGTGAGCCGGGGCGCGGGGACGCGGGGGACAGGGGGACGCAGGGGACAGGGGGACAGGGGGACACGGAGGGACCTGGGGGGACACGGAGATACGGGGGTGTGGAGGGACGTGGGGGATGCGAGGGGACGGGGGACGCAGGGAGATGCAGAGGGACAGCAGGAGATGTGGGGCTATGGGAGGGATGGGGGACACCGGGGTACGTGGGGGGACCTAGAGATAAGGGGGGACAAGAGGGGACAGAGGGAGATGTAAGGGGATGTCAGGGGATATGGGGGGAGGGACATAGGGGGACACAGGGGGTATGGAGGGGACAGAGGGAGATGTGGGGGGGCAGAGGATATGGAGGGACATGGGGGACACGGGGGACATGGAGGCAGAGGAGGGGACAGAGGGAGACATGGGGGGACAGGAGGGGATATAGAAGGACTTGGGGGGACACAGGTGGTTTGAAGGGACATAAGGGACAGGGATCTGTAGGGGACATGAGGGGGCATGGAGGGACCTGGGGGCACAGGGAGATGTGGGGTGGCAGGCAGAGAAATGGGGTTGTGGGGGGGCCCGGGGGGAGGTGTGGGGGTGTGAGTGGGTGGCAGCACTGGCTAGCGGGGAAAGCAGGGCCCAGCCATCCCCGGACACCTGGGTCCCCGCACCAGCCCTGGCGGAGGGGATGGCAAATGGAGGCCCAGACACTCCGGCTCCCACTAATCACAGGGCTGGGGAGGACCCAGGCGTCCTGGGCATCGTGCTTCCTCCCAGCTCCTCCTCCTCCTGCTGTTCCCAGAGGAGCAATTGGGGGGGGGGCAGGACTCCTGGGCCCCCTTCCTAGATGCCTGCCTGTCGCCCTTGCTGGCTCACCAGCCCCCCCCTTCACCACCGGGTGCGGTGCAACCCCCAACCCCCCCACTGAGACCCGAGAAACTCAGCGCAGGAGTGGGGGGGGCTCGCAGGCTCAGTGCCGTGCCGACGGCGTGGTGGAGGCCGATCGTGGTGTGAATCTGGCCCCCCCGGTCGGAGGGGGCCCTGCTGACGGCACTGTCCCCCCCCAGGGCTCATCGTGTACCTGGGCATGATGGTGGGCGCCTTCCTGTGGGGCGGGCTGGCCGACCGGCTGGGACGACGGCAGTGCCTCCTCATCTCCCTCTCCGTCAACAGCGTCTTCGCCTTCTTCTCCTCCTTCGTCCAGGGCTACGGCACCTTCCTCTTCTGCAGGCTGCTCTCGGGCGTGGGGTAAGGGGGGGGCAGCACCCTGCAGGGGGGCCCAGGCGTCCGGGGCCCCCCCACCCTCGAGGTCACCCCGTCTCGACGCCGTGCGGGGCCGGGGCGGCGGCGCTGACGCCCGCTCTGTCCCCAGCATCGGCGGCTCCATCCCCATCGTCTTCTCCTACTTCTCCGAGTTCCTGGCGCAGGAGAAGCGCGGCGAGCACCTGAGCTGGCTCTGCATGTTCTGGATGATCGGCGGCATCTACGCCTCCGCCATGGCCTGGGCCATCATCCCCCACTACGGTACGGGACGGCCCCGACGGTTCCCGGGGCAGGAGCGCGGCGGTGGCACGAGTTTGCCGGGTCTCGGCGCGGCGGTGGCACGAGTTTGCCGGGTCTCGGCGCGGCGCGGCGCCCGCTGACGTCCCCATCCCGGCCCCCGCCGCAGGCTGGAGCTTCCAGATGGGCTCCGCGTACCAGTTCCACAGCTGGCGGGTGTTCGTGCTGGTCTGCGCCTTCCCCTCGGTCTTCGCCATCGGGGCGCTCACCACCATGCCCGAGAGCCCCCGCTTCTTCCTGGAGGTAAGGGCCCCCCCCACCCCCCCCCAGCCGCCGCGCGGGGCAGGGCCGCGTCCTGCCGCGGGTGCTGAGCGCCGGGCTCTGCCTTGCAGAACGGCAAGCACGACGAGGCCTGGATGGTGCTCAAGCAGGTCCACGACACCAACATGAGGGCCAAGGGCCACCCCGAGAGGGTCTTCTCGGTAAGACCCCCCCCCCGCCCAGCCCGGGCTGAGCTGGTGGCTGCCGGGGGGGACCAGGCGTCCAGGGCGGGGGGGGTGGGATGCTCAGCCCTGCTTCCCGGGTGGGGAAACTGAGGCAGGCGGCGGGGAAGGGCCCCCCCGGCGCTGCCCGACGGGTCCCCGCGCCCCCCCCCCCAGGTGACCCACATCAAGACCATCAAGCGGGAGGACGAGCTCATCGAGATCCAGGCGGACACGGGCACGTGGTACCGCCGCTGGCTGGTGCGGTTCCGCAGCCTGTCGCAGCAGGTGAGCGCGGCGGCCCCCGGCCCCCCCCCCCGCCACCCCCCCGCCCCGCGCCGCCCCGGCTCCCACCGCCTCTCGCCCTGCCCTAGGTCTGGAGCAACTTCCAGCAGTGCTTCGCGCCCGAGTACCGCCGCGTGACGCTCATGATGATGGCCGTGTGGTTCACCATGTCCTTCAGGTGGGACGGTGGGCTCCGCCGCGCCCGGACGCCTGGGCCCCCGCGGGGGGACGTGGGCGCCGCGCCGGCGGGGCTTGAGCCCGCTCTCACCGCTCCCCAGTTACTACGGGCTGACGGTTTGGTTCCCGGACATGATCAAGCACCTGCAGAGCATCGAGTACGCCTCGCGCACCAAGTTCTTCAGGCACGAGACGGTGAAGCACTTCACCTTCAACTTCACCCTGGAGAACCAGATCCACCAGAACGGCGAGTACTTCAACGACAAGTGCGTCTCCGCGCGCGCCGGCCCCGCGGGGGCAATGGGGGGGGGTGTGTGTGTGGGATCGGCTCCACCGGGCTGAGACCCGGCAAACTCATTGCACGGGTGGGCGGTGACTCAGTGCCGGGCTCTTCTCCCGCCTCCGGCAGGTTCATCGGCCTCAAGATGAAGTCGGTGATCTTCGAGGACTCGCTCTTCGAGGAGTGCTACTTCGAGGACATCACCTCCAGCAACACCTTCTTCAAGAACTGCACCTTCATCTCCACCGTCTTCTACAACACAGGTAGCGGCGGGGCGGGACGGCGCGGTGCCCCCCCCGGCTCCGCCGCCGGCTCACGGCCCCCCTCTGCCCCCCGTCTCCCCGCGCCGGCAGATCTCTTCGAGTACAAGTTCATCGAGAGCCGCGTGCTCAACAGCACCTTCCTGCACAACAAGGAGGGCTGCCAGCTCGACTTCAGCGACGACAACAACGCCTACATGATCTACTTCGTGAGCTTCCTGGGCACCCTGGCCGTGCTGCCGGGCAACATCGTCTCGGCCCTCCTCATGGACAAGATCGGCCGCCTGCGCATGCTGGGTGGGCGCCGGGGGCCGCTGCCTCGGTTTCCCCTTCCGCGGCGGGGCTCGAACCGGCGGCCGCCCTGACCCCGCGTCTCCGCAGCCGGCTCCAGCGTCATGTCCTGCGTGAGCTGCTTCTTCCTCTCCTTCGGCAACAGCGAGTCGGCCATGATCGCCCTGCTCTGCCTCTTCGGCGGCGTCAGCATCGCCTCCTGGAACGCCCTCGACGTGCTCACCGTGGAGCTCTACCCCTCCGACAAGCGGTACGCCGCCCGGACGCCTGGGCCCCTGGGACGGCACGCTCCCAAGGGGCTCCACCCCCCCCCCAAAGGGACCCAGGCGTCCGGGCGCGGGGCGCGCGAGCGGGCTTTTCTCCCCTCTGCCGCAGGACGACGGCGTTCGGCTTCCTCAACGCCCTCTGCAAGCTGGCGGCCGTGCTGGGCATCAGCATCTTCACCTCCTTCGTGGGCGTCACCAAGGCGGTGCCCATCCTCCTGGCCTCGGGCGCCCTGGCCCTCGGCAGCTCCCTCGCCCTCAAGCTGCCCGAGACGCGGGGCCAAGTGCTGCAGTGAGGGGCGGCGCGCGGGGCCCCCCCTCCCCTTCCCCCGGGGGGGGGAATTAGTCTCGTTTAGACACTGTGAACCGTCTTCTTGGAGCATTTGGGATATATATATATATATATATATATATTTTCTTTTTCTTTGGTTTGCACTTCTCCCTCCCCCCCCCCCCGGCCGCCTTCCCTTTGCCCCCCTCCCTCCCCGTTTCTTTTCTCGGTGTCATCGCGCGTGTGAGTATCTGCTCGCTCGGTGGGGGGGACGCGGCGAGGAGGAGGAGGAGGAGGAGGAGGAGGAAGGGTGCCGACGGGGCGAGGCGGGCGCAGGGCCGCGGCTCGGCTTCCCCGGCGTCCGGGGGTGCACGGCGCTTCGGGGCGCGCGGCAGCTCGGGATGCACGAGGCGTTGGGGTGCAGGGCGCCTTGGGGGGCACCTCGGGGGGCACAGCCCCTGGGGGTGGGCAACGCCGAGGTTTGCATGGCACCTCGGGGTGCATGACGCTTCGGGGCGCACGGCATTTCGGGGCGCACGGCATTTCGGGGTGCCAGCACCCCGGGGTGACGCCAGCGGCGGTTCCCCCAGCGCGTCCGCGGCGCGGCGGTGCAAAAACTCCCAGCGGTCCGGGCCGGGCAGGGCGGCCGCGGGCTGCATCTCCATAGCGCCCAATTCGTTAATCTAATTAGGGCCCTGCGGTTATTAAGCTGGGGGGGGGCAGGTGGCACGGCCGGAGCTCGCTCCCCTCCGGCTTCTCGCTCCCCGGGGCTGCACCCGGGATGGGGGGGGCAGCGCTTGCCCGGTGGGTGGGATTTGCACGGCCGGCCCGAGGGTGCAAACCCCCCCCCCGCCAAGGGTGCAAACCCCCTGCTGAGGGTGCAAATCCCCCCACCAAGGGTGCAAATCCCCCACAGAGGGTGCAAATCCCCCCCCCGGGGCGCGGGGGGCTGGTGCACGGAGCAGGCGTACAGCTCCCGCGCCCCGACCCACCCGTTATTTTTCTACTACTTTTTAAAGGTTTTTCTTTCCTAGGCTTTTCCAGTGGATGCAATAGCCGGAGCTGGCGCAGGCGGCGAGGGCGGGCGTGCGGCCGGGGGGGCCGTTTTCCCACAATTTCCCCCCTCCGCTCGCCCAGAGCACAAACGCCCCCCCCAAAAAAAACCAGCAGCGGTTTGCAAAGCACAAAGAGGCGCCCGAAGGCAGCACCGCGGCTCAGGCCGGGAAATTCGGGTCCGTGCACGAGCGCCGGGGAGCTGCCGGTGCCGCGGCCCCCCCAGCCGAGCGAGCAGCCGCCGGGCCGGCCGCGAGAGCGAGCGCGCGGCCTGCTTCATCTCGTGTCCCCTCCCGCGTCCTCCTCCTCCTCCTCCTCCTCCTCCTCCTCCCTCCTCCGTCCTTCGGTGTAGCTGGTCTTTTTAAGAGAACATGCGTAGTTCTGTCTGTATGCAGCGTCGTGCCGTGGTGTAGTTTTTAGATGTTTGTAAAGAATTAAAAAAGAAAAAAAACACCAAAAGAGAGCGAGAAAAACCCCTCCCGCCCAAGCGACCCCACCCTGTGTACGGAAAGGCGAAAAAAAAAAAGGAAAAAAAGCACGATGTGAGGCTGCTGTGGGCTCGGAGCGGTGCGTTTGGGCGAGGCGGGACGAGCGCTTTATTCGGGGCGAAACGGAGAGAAACGGCCGAAAACCGCGGGAAAAGCCCCGATTCTCCCCAATCCGCAGCGGTCTGGACGCCGGGGGCTGCGCCGGCCGGGATGCCGCGGCAGTCCTGTCCCGGGACGGGGGGGCGGTCAGGATGCGGCCGGGCCGCCGGGGCGCTCGTGCTTGGCCCCCCCCAGGCAGGCGGGGCGGGGGGGCACGTGGGGGTCGGCGCCCCACTGCTCGGGGGTGCGGGCGACGATGGCGAGGGCGTGCAGGGGCCCGGCGAGCTCGGCGCGCAGGACGCTGTGCACGAGGCGGTGCCGCTGCAGCGGCGGCAGCCCGGCGAAGCGCCCGCTCACCACCACCACGGCGAAGTGGCTCTCGGCGCCGGGGGGGCCGGCGTGCCGGGGGCTCTCGTCGAGCACCTGCAGGTGGGTGGGCTGCAGGGCCGCCCGCAGCTTGGCGCGGATGGCGCGGGCCACCGGGCCCTCGGCCATGGCGGAGCCCCGCCGCGCCGCCGTCGTCGTCACCGCCGCTGTCACCGTCGCCGCGCGGCTCCGCAGCATCCGGCACGACGGGCGCTGCGGCGGGAGCAAAGCGGGTGAGTCGGGGCTGCGCGCGGCGGGGAGCGTTTTCCCCCCCCCCCCATAAACAGGAGCACAGGGTGTTGCACTAGCAGGGTGCGATATTTGGGGCGTTCTGGGGTTTTTTGCAGAGCGAGGCTGCGGGAGGGAAGGGCTCATCCAGCCTCAGCGTGAGCCCACGCTTGCACGCGCATGTGCACAGGGGGGTTGTGGCTAAGCCCAGGTGTCATCCCCCCCCTTCTTGCACAGCTGTGTGCAATGGAGGGGGCACAGCAACCCGTGTGCAATGGGGGGGGGGGTGTGCACAAGCCTGCCTGCTGCCCTTGCACACCCATGTGCAATGGGGAAGGGTGCCGGCCTCCCACTGTGCAATGCAGCGGGGTGCCCCCCCCAAACCCGACCCCCCCCTTGCACACACGTGTGCATTGCAGCAGGGTACCCCAAATCTGATCCCCCTTGCACACACGTGTGCAATGCAGCGGGGTGACCCCCAAATCCGACCCCCCCCCGCACACGCGTGTGCAATGCAGCAGGGTGGCCCCCCCGAAAAACCTGACCCTTCCTTTGCACACATCTGTGCAATGCAGCGGGGTGACCCCCAAACCCGACCCCCCCCCCTCCCCCCCCGCACACGCGCGTGTCCGGGGCGCCCGGCCCTTACCCGAGCTCCGAGCGCCTCCGCACCGCCGCGCTGAGCACGCTGGGAGCTGGAGTCCCCCCCGCGGTCCGCCCCGTCACGTGGCCCGGGGGCGGAACTACAAGTCCCAGCAGGCTTTGCGCCCCCTCCGCCCCGCCTCGCCCTGCTCCCGGCGCCGGGCGGGGTTCGACGTAAGGGTTAAAGGTAAAGGTAGAGGTAGAGGCAGGGTGCAGGGTGCAAGGCAGCCACCCCACGGGGAGCCGTGCAAGGCCCCCCCCCGCCGGGGCTGGGGGTCCCCGGGGCGAGTCACCCCGTTGCAACACCCATGCAGCGCTGCGCTACACCGGCGTCACACCTGTGCAGGGCTGCGGCACACGCGGCGCGACACCGGTGCAATGCTGCGGTGCAGCCGGGGTGGGAGCAGCGCGGTGGTGCGTTACACCCGCGCCGTGCTGGGTTGCGCCTGATGCAACACCCGTGCAGCGCCGCATCGTGCCCAGCGTAACGCTGGTGCAGTGCGGAGTTACACCCGGTGTAACACCCGCGCGAGGCTGTGTTACGCCTGGTGGTACCCTCGGCCTGACACCCGTGCAGCGCTGCGTTACACCCAGGACGGTGTCAGTGATGCTGCATCACTCTTGCTGTAGCATCCGCACAGCGCTGCCTTACACCCGCTGTAACACCCGTGCAACACTGCACTACCCTGGTGTAACACCCGCACAAGGTGCATTACCCCGGTGTAACACCCGTGCGATGCTGCCTTACACCCGGGAGAGCGTCAGCGTGATGCTGCATTACTTACCCCCCCGTAACACCCGTGCAACGCTGTATTACCCCGGTGTAACACCCGGCAGCGCTGCCTCACACCCGCTGTAACACCCACTCGGCACCGCCTGACGCCCGGCATAACACCCGCTCGGGCCGGCCTGGGCGCTGGCACCCGCTTGCAGTCCGCCGCGTCCCATGGAGGAGCCCCAGCCCAGCGCACGGCCCCCCCCGACCCCTCCTTGGGCCCCCCCAGCTTGCACAGCCCCGGGGGTGGGCACCCATGGGTGCTGGCGGGGCGCAGGATGCAACCCGCCTCCCCGCACCCACAGCAGTTGCACCCCCAGGATTGACCCCCCCCCCCCAGCCCTGCTGACCAGGGCCTGACCCTGTGCCGCAGCCCCCCACCAAAGCCGGTGGGGGGGGGGGGTTCTGCAGGGGGGGGGCTCGGCGCGGGTCAGCGGGGTCAAGGCGCTCTCGCCAGCTGCACCGCAAATGTTCGTTAAGTGCTTAAACAACCGGCCAGGGCCCAGCCGAGCGGGGCGTCACGGCCCGCCGCCCCCCCCTGCCCCCCCAGCCACCGTCAGGCCCCCACAGGAAACCGGGCTTGGGGGGCAGCGTGGGATTTCCTCCGTGTCGGCCGCAGAGGCCTGGCAAACTCATGCCGTGCAGGGCTTCCTCGCCGGGTTTGGGACCCCCCCCCCCACCCTGCCGCCTTGGGGGGGCCCTTCGGCCGCAGAGACCTGCCGAACTCGTGCCACGTAATGCCCCAGCCGCGGCCCCCATCGCGGCCGTAAATCTCAGCAGCACCCGCTTCCCCCGACCCGGCCCTGACACCTGGCCGTCGTGCGGGGCTGGGCCGGGGGCGGCTGTCCGGTGCCCCCCCCCCCTTCACCGCCTCTCCGGGGTCACTTGTTAGTTATTTATTTTTTTTCCGGGAGCGAGGCCAGGAATTGTTTTCTTTCCCGGTTTCCCCGCGGTGGCCCGGCGAGGGGGGCCTGACCCCCGCCACCCCTGCTCATCCGGCCCTCCGCCACCCACCGCCATCCATCACCGGCTCCTCCGACAGCCCCCCTTCGGGGGGGGGGGGGGGGCACCGCTGTGTACAACGGCTGGCGGATGCCCCACAGCTGAGATGAGTTGGGGCGGTCTCGGATAGGCGCGGACCGGCCCAAAATTTCTGAGCTGCCCCCCCCATGGGAGGAGCCCATAAATCCCCCTGGGATGCGTCGACCTCGGCGCGAGGACTGAGCTGTCGGACAGTGAAAGCTAATGAATTTTTGCCTAAAAGGGAGCCCGCGGGGGGATTTATGAGGTTGGTGCCCCCTCCCCGGCACCGGCGATGAAGAATGAAATTTCGCGTGACGGCTTTTACGAGCAATTATAGGAAACAGCTTCTTTACAGTCGCCTTTGCCCAACGGCATCGCCGGAGAGGGGCCGGGAGACGTCTGTGCATCCCGGCGCTGCTGCTGAGCACGGGCGCGCTCGTGTCACCCGCGGAGGGGCAGCACATGCCCGGCTCCGGGGCGCTGAGCCCTGCTGCTCGCGGCCGCCCGATTCGGCTGTTCCCACCTCCGCAGTGTCGGCATCGCGCGTTTCCCGCGGCCTCCTCGGAGCCTCCCGGGCGACACTTCAAATCTCAGCCGGATTTTGTTTTTTTCCCCCCTCCCCTTTTCTCCCCCCCCCCCGCTTGTTGGGATTGTCACGTCTCGGCAGCCGGCGCAGACGGATGCGTGGCAGCTTCACAATGCCTGCGACGAGGGTTTGCTCCCTCGCTCCTTTTTTTTTTTTTTTAATCTTTTTCAGAAGCATGTGGTCACCCTGCTCCTCGCAATTAATTGTCTCCCTCGTTTGCTGCCGTATCGCGATGCAGCTGGGCCCCCTCCCAGCACTGTCCCCTTTCCTTGTCCCCGTCCCCATCCCTTGTCCCCGTTGCTGGCCCTGAGGACATGGTCCTGGCCCCCGCTGGGATGGTCCCCATCCATTTCCCGGTCCCCAACCCCATCACTCCTTGGGGACACCGCCTTGAGTCCTGTCCCCATCCCCTTCTGCATCCCTGTCCCTGTCACACTCCCCCATGGTGACCCTCCGCCTGACCCTCCCTGGGGACACGGACCTGGCCCCGTCCAGGACCATCCCCATCCCCTTCCTTGTCCCCATTGCTGTCCCCGGGGACACACCTTTGGGACCGCTCCTGTCCCCATCCCCTTCTGCATCCCTGTCCCCATCGCTGTCCCCATCGCTCTCCCCCATGGCGACCCTCCACCTGTCCCTCCCTGGGGACACGGCCCTGGGACTGTCCCTGTCCTGTCCCCTGTCCCCCATGGCCACCCTCCACCTCGCCCTCCCTGGGGACACGGCCCCGGCCCCGGCCCGTCCCCTCCGCCCGGAGGCACCTTCCACCTGGCCCTGAACCCACGGACCGCCCAAGCCACGCCCCCCGCCGCTAGGCCACGCCCCCTACTAGACCGCGCCCCCCCTCGGCGCGCTGATTGGGTGCGGCCCTCCGCCTCGCCGGCGTGCCGAGGGGGCGGGGCTGGTGACGTCAGCCGGCGCCGGGAGCCGCCGCGCCCAACCTGTCCTTTTATGGCGGGCAGGTCCTTATATGGGCAGCGCCTACGCGGACACATTGTCGGGGGGCTCCGGCGGCGGCGCCACGTGACCCGGCGCGGGTGCCCCGGGCGGGGCGGGGGTCGCGCAGCGCGGACGGACGGACACGTTGCCCACGCGGCTCCGCGCACACGCCCCGGCGGTGCCCACGCGGCTCCCCGCTCGCGCGCGTGGCACTGACCCCCGGGCGCACACGCAGGGGCGCGCGCCATGCACGGGGGGCCGCGCACACGCGTGCACGCGCACACCCACGCGTGCACACGCACCCACGCGTGCACGCGAACCCACGCGTGCACACGTACATATACACACACACACACACGCTGTCCCGCTCCCCGCCCCCCCGGGCCCCGGCGTCCTCCGCCCTCCCCCCGCCGCTCGGCCCGGCCCCGCCCCGCTCATTCGGGGCTAATTTTGACGGATTTCCACCCAATTCCCCCTGCGGGGGACGAGCCCTCCCTGCCGCCGCCGCCCGCTCCCGGGGGCGGGCCGGGATCTGGCGCTCGGGGCAAGCGGCCGGTTCTCCGTCCGGGCGGGACCCGGCGGGGGCAGCTACGGCCGCCCCGGTGCTGGGGCTGCCGCCGCGCCGGGCCCCCCGGACCGGCCCCCGCCCCCGGAGCCGGCCCGCCCGCCGCGCCGGCAGCCCCCGCTCCCCTCGCTGGGAGGGGAAGGAACTTTTCTCTTTCTCCTCCTCCTCCTCCCCCGCCAGTCCTTCCCCGGCCCGGCGCCCGCCGCCGCCGCTCCTGCCCCGGCCCTCCCTCCCTCCCTCCCTCCCCAGCGCACTCCTCCATCCCTCCCTTCCCCATCCCTCCATCCTCAGCGCACTTCTCCGCCCCGTCCCCGCGTCCCCCTATCCCGAGCGCACTCCTCCGCCCGTCCTTCCCCATCCCTCCCTCCCGAGCGCACTCCTCCAGCTCTCCTTTCCCCATCCCTCCCTCCCGAGCGCACTCCTCCAGCTCTCCTTTCCACATCCCTCCATCCTGAGCGCACTCCCCTCCGCCCCGTCCCCCTGTCCTGAGCGCACTCCTCCTCGGGTCCTTTCCCCATCCCTCCGTCCCGGCCGCTCTTCTCTGCCCTGTCCCCCTATCCCGGCCGCCCTCCTCCAGCTCCCCTCTCCCCATCCCTCCGTCCCGGCTGCCCTCCTCCAGCTCCCCTCTCCCCATCCCTCCATCCCTCTGTCCCAGCCGCCCTCCTCCAGCTCCCCTCTCCCCATCCCTCCATCCCTCGGGCCCCGCCGCCGCGGCCCCCCCAGCCTGAGCGCCCCGCTCCGCCCGCCGCAGCCCCCGCAGCGGCCCCGCCGCCCCCCGCATGGCCACGGCGGCGGGGCCCTGGCCGGGGCCGGAGCCGCCGCCCTGCGGCCCGGAGGCGGCGGGCGCGGCCAAGGCGGCGGCGGGGCCGGGGGCGGCGGGGCCGGGGGCGGCGGAGAAGGCGGCGGCGGCGGCGGACTGCCTGGTGTGCGGCGACAAGGCGAGCGGCAAGCACTACGGGCAGCTCACCTGCGAGGGCTGCAAGAGCTTCTTCAAGCGCTCCGTGCGCCGCAACCTCTCCTACAGCTGCCGCGGCGGCCGCGACTGCCCCGTGGACCAGCACCACCGCAACCAGTGCCAGTACTGCCGCCTGCGCAAGTGCCTCCGCGTCGGCATGCGGCGGGAAGGTGAGCGGGCACCGGGCACCGGGTACCGGCACCGAGCATCGGCATCGGGTACTGGACACCGGCATCGGGTACCGGGTATCGGACGGGGGAACCGAGCATCGGCGTCGGGTACCGGGCATCGGCATCGGGTACCGGACGCCGGGCAGTGCGGGCGCAGCGAGAGCAGGGCAAAGAGCAGAGCAAAGAGGGGAAAAAGAAAAAGTCGAAAAGAGCAAGAGGGAAGCGAAAGGAAAGCAAAGAAAAAAGGAAGAGAAAGGAGAGCGGAGCTTAAAGGAGGAGAAGAGTGCAAAGGAAGGAGAGGGAGGAAGGCAGAGGGAGGAAAAAAGAGGGTAAGGGGAGGAAAGGGAGCAGGAGGGAATGGAAGGAGAGGGGGAAAGAGGCAAGAGGGAGTGGAAAGTGAGAAAAAGAAAAGGCAAGAGGGAATGAAAAAGGAAAAAGAACGGGAGAAAAAGGATAAAAGGAGGTGGAAAGGGGGAAAAAGAAAAGGATGACGGAGTGAAAAGGGGAAGAGGGAAGAAAAAGAAGAAAGGGTAAGAGGGAGTGAGAAAGAAAAAAGAATGGGAGACAAAAAAGCACAAGAGAACAAGAAAGGAAAAGAATGGGGAAAAGAGGGGGAAAAAGAAGGAAAAGATCAAGGGAGCAAAAATGACGAAGAAAAAGACAAAAGAAAGAAAAAGAGAAAGAGATCAAGAGAAAGTAAAAAGGGAGCCTGAAGAGAAAGAAAAAGAAGGAGAGCAGAGAGAAAGAGAAAGGAAAAGAATAAAGAAAAAGTGAAAGAGAAAGAAAGTGAAAGAGGGAGAGAAAGGACTCGCAGAGGGGAAGGAAAGAGAAAGAAAAAGGAGGGGGAAAAAGAAAGAGAAAACTCTCCTGCATTTTTCTTTCATTTTTCCTTTCCCGCTGCTCTCTTTATCCCTCTTTCTGTCTCTCCCTCCGTCCTCTCTTCCCCTGTTGCCACCGCTCCTTCCCCCGGTCCCCTCTCCGGCGGGGCCTGGCCCGGTGCCGCCCGGCGCCACGGGATCCCCCCGACCACGGAGCCGGCCCTTCTCCCCCTCCGCCCCGTCGTTTTGGGGCAGATGCCCCGAAATTGGGGACAAACTTCCCCGGCCGAAGTCACGCTGGGCACCGTGCGCCGCGTCCCCCAGCGCCTCCGAGATCCCTCACCTGCCACAAACCTCGTCCCAAAAACCATCCCCATTTTTTCTTTTTTTTTCTTTTTTCCCCCCCTTTCTCCTCCTTTTTGCGACCCGAAACGTGCCGCCGTCGCTCCCGCTTCTCCTCTCCTCCCGCGAGCGAAGCGAAGCCCCGCGCCGCTGCTCTCCTCGCCCTGAAGGAGAAGGAAACGTGACAGCGGCCGTAAACCGCCGCGCTGCCCCAACACCCTCCGCTCCCAGCCGCGCGGCAAAGGGCTCCGCGGAGGGAACCTGTTTCTTATTTGGCTTAATTAAATCATCAGCGAAACTGCTTTCTTGAACCAGGGAACTTCTAGTTTCTTTGGGGCTTAACTAGGGCTTGATTTATAGGTTCGTGTCTGTGCAGGGATGGGAGCAATTTACTCTTCCCCTCCGTTATATGTGGATCGGGGATGTGCTGGCTTTAGAAAAGCAGGGAATTAGAGGGCGATAATGCAGATATTCTCTAAAAGATTTGGACTTTGGCTTCGGGGAGGAGTGTCCGGCAAATCTGAAGTTAATTAGTCTGAATCGGCCGCTCTAATACGTAGCGTGACCGGGATTAAAATTGCGTTTCAAGCTAACAAGAATATGACATGTGCTGCTACCTTGTCTGACTTCAACCAGCCACATAATCATTTTTTTTCTTTTCCCGAAAGCATCAGCTTTAGAAGTATTTCTTTTTAAGCTTGAAATTGTGCACTAGGGCAAAATGCGATCGTGAAGGATTTGGGTAGCGGCTGGCGCGGGGCTCTCCCAGCCAGATGCCGTCACGCTGTGCCGAAAGCTCAGCCCTGAGCAGCGCGTGAAATGAATTGTCCGGAGTGCTCAGCCCTTAGTGAGGGACCCGGCGATGTTTTTTAGTTTCTTTGTATTTTATTTTTGCTAATTGCATAGACGGAGCGGTGGGTTTGAGCCCCTCGGGTGCATTGGCTGAGCGAAAGGGCTGGAAGCGGCGGGGAGGGCTCAGTGCCGCCGCGGCTCCCTTGGGATCGTGGTTCAACGGCTCGGCCGCGCGCGCGGGGCGGCCGGGGCGGCAGCTTCGCCCTCCTCGCGGGACCCTGCCGGCGAGCCGATGCCGCGTTCGTCTCCCGGAGGAGCATCGCTCCAGCCCCTCCGGATCTGAGCATCGCGGGGGTGTCGCGTGCTCTCGGCACGCGAAGCAGGAGCGTGAGAAAGCCCAAAAGCTGCCGCCGATTTTATTCTTCCCCTTCTTTTCCCTGGCAGAAAATCCTTCCAGTTTAGAGCTGATCAAATTCGGGCTGAGGCACCTCCGTCACCCTCATTGCATGCAGGAATATTCTCAGTGGGTGAAAGGGGTGAAGGATGAGGTTATCCTTCCCCGTCAGTGCCGGCAGCCTAAAACCCATCTGGTGCATCCCCGATCGCCGAGACGTGGGGTTTGCATCCGTCTATTTTCCCCCCTTGTCGTCATGTTGGTCTCATAGGTGCAGTTTTGCTGTTAAAGCCCCTCTCCGAAGGCCGGCGGCGATTTCCAGCCGGGGTTTTCTGCTGCAGGTCGGTGCAGCAACAGTTGGCCGGAGCGGCCAAAAAGTCACTGCTCTGGATTTAAAAAAAATCAGTAAAATTAAGAGAAGGCAGCAAACCTTGGGGCACGTCGTGGTGCTGCATCGCAGCAAAATCGCCGGTGCCTTTGCGTGGAGGAAAACGCCTCGGCGGCCCCACGCGGGCTCAGACCGCGGGATGCCCCGGCGCAGGCTCGGCGGTGGGATTTTGAGCGGTTTCTCGGCACTTGAATCGACATAATGCTGCAAGAGGCGGGAGTGTTTTCTAGCAGCTCCACTCCCCACGCTGCTCCTGGATTTTTTTTTCTCTTTTTCCAATGAATTGCTGGGGCACCGCTTGCTGCGGGAGCTGGAAATGGCTCAGCTGCACCCAAATCCCTTGCTTGAAGGAGAAGAAAGTCCTTCCGCCTCCAGGCGCGATGTGCAACCCCAGCGCGGTCTCGGGGAGCCCCGCGAGCACGACCGAGTTACCAAGTTTGTACTAAAACGTTGCCCGCGATGGGGCAACGATGGAGAGGAGCCGGGTGGGGGGGAAAGTGTGTGTATCCTCCGGGCAGCAAGACCTGCTCCTAGCACATCTTCCTTGTCCTGCCGCACTAGATACACAGGGATTAACTCCTTTTCCAGAAACTGGGCAAATTCCCCGGGATTTCTGGCATCGCTGCTGGTAGCTGATGTTTGTGCTGGGGCTGCCCAAAATGTGGAGTTCAACCCCATTTCTCAAGGCCGACCTGCACCCTTGTCTGGACAGCACGTCCCCGCTTCGATTTCTTCTAATTAAAAAAGAGATTTCTCAGCCATGTTAAAATGATAATAATAATAATAATCATTTTTTTTTCTGTGTTGAAAACACCGCAGCATTTTGGGGGCAGAGGGAGAGGTGCAGCCTCCGGGTTTCATGAGCCGTGTGAAAAATGGGTCATTTTGGCCCGTTCCCGAGCCGAGCTGCCCCACTCCCGCGGGATTGCTGCTGCTTTGGGCTGCTCCGCTCAGGGGAGCCGCTGCTGCGCTTGGCGGGGGCGTTTGGGGTTAGAATTTGGCTTTTTTTTTGTTGTTTTTTCCCCCCTTTTTTTCCCCTTTTGTTTTAATTCAGAAAAGGAAATTGCCGCGAGCGGCTGCTCTGCCCCGGATGGTTTTGTTTGCTGCTCGCCCCGGTGCCCGCTCCCAGGAAAGCACCTTGCACGGCTCAAAGATGCCCATTAAAAAGCGTTTGGGTAAAATATTCCCGGCCGGGGGAATGAATCGGCGGTGGCCTCTTGGCTCGCCCCGGGGTTTCGGGGGCTGCTTCCCGTCATTCTGCTTCCCCGTTCGCTGCTTCCCGTCGCGCTCTCCTCGTCCCCGCTGCGAGGTGTCTTGGCAGCAGCGGGAGGTTTCGCTGTGCTTGTGCATTATTGGTGCTACGTTTTTTGGGTGCGTACCGAAAAAACAGCCTTTCTGGGGTTTTTTTGCCTTATTTCCTGCGCTATGTGAGGCTGGTTGAAACCCACAGGCTGCAGTTGAGCCGCCGGCGGCTTCTCCGACTCGAGGGAGGAACCGGGCGCTGATCGAGGCCGTCCGGCAGGCGTCGGGCGACCGGCCGCTCCGTGCCTCAGTTTCCCTTCCCGCAGCCCCGACGGCATCGCCGGGACGGGGCCCCCGTCTCGCCCGGGAGAGCGGCTGGGAACCAGTCCCAAAAGACTCCTGGGATCCAACCGCTGGTTTTGGCTGAAATTATTTCTTAGCGATGCTACAGGTGACAAAACCCCCCAGCAACCTCCCTCCTCCCCCCAGGGAACAGAGCGAGGAGCCGAGCTGGTGCCAGGCAGGGTTTAGGAAGGGGAGACCAAATCTTGGCTTTTGGAAAATCCCTCTGGGCAGGACACGAGTGATGGGAACCAGTTTGGTCCAGTGGAGCCGAGCCGCGGCTCAGCGTTAGGGGTTTGTTCGGCTGCTGGATCCGGCCCCGCCAGCGCCGGGTGATTTTTGTGAGCCGACGGAGGTTACAATTCGAGGTGGTGTGCGCAGTGGATAAATCAGGCTGGGTGAAGCCTTTATTTTCACGGCGCTCCCTTTATTTTCGCAGCTGTGTTTGGGCTGAAACGGGTCATTTCATCCTCCGGGAACTAAACCCGGTAATTCTGAACCTACCGTTTTGCCCCAAAGAGGTGCAGAAAGGGGTTGCGACGGATCAAAGCACTGGCCTAGCTGCCCTGCGCTGACTTTCAGGGGACCTTTTCCCTCCTGTTCCGTTAAACCCTACGGGGCCGTCCAGGCCCGTCTGCAAAACCCAGCGTCCCTCGCAGCCGGGGCCGCTTTCTCATTGCAGGCTCATAGGAGCTTTTGGGCATGGAGATCTTTTGGAAAACAAAAGAAATTGAGACAAATTGGGGTCTGTTGCTTTTTGCTGCTGTTGTGCTCAGGAAAAGCTGGAAGGGGACAGTTTTTGGGCTGGCGGAGATGCAATGGGGGGTTATATCGGAGGCGAGGAGCGCAAAGCAGCCGGGGTGGGATGCGACTGGGACTGCTGCGTCCTGCAGCCGGGCAGCTCGGAGGAGAGCAGGAACAGGACGCAGGCGTCCCGCAGCACCCTGCACCGAGGGAGGCTGCGGCGCCCGGCCGGCCGCGGCCCTGGGGTTTGGCCGCTCCTGCTGCCAGGAGCCGGGGGAGCTGGGATCCGGCTCGGGGCGGCGATCCCGACCGCTGGATGACACTGGGGATTGTCAAGCCGCATTAAGCTAAGCCTCCCTCAAGGGCTGCCCACGCGGCGGGGGGCGGCGATGCCCGGGGCGAGCGTGGGGCCGGGCGCCGGAGCCCGCTCGGGGCGGCTCGCGGAGGATGTTTCCAGGCCAGTCTGGAGAGGTTTTTCATCCCAAACTCTCCAAACAGGAGGAAAGACCAAAATGGGGGTGAAGGAGGGAAGCTAACGGGTGCCCGTCGAGGCGGTTGCTGGTGCTGGAGCCTGGGCAGGCGCCCAGGACACCTCCGTGGGGGTGGCCCCTCGTTAGCCCCATCTCATTAGCGCTGGATGCAAGGACGCGGCGACCCTGAATGCCTGCATGGGGGCCCCAAAATCTGTTATGCCCTTCCCTAATAAAAAGCTGGCGGCGAGCCAGCGTTGCCTGGGGTGGCTAATGAGTCAACCACCATCTTGCTGGGAGGTGGAAGGGCTGCCAGGCCCCCGGGGTTTGTCCCCAGCTGGGGTGGCATGTCCCCAGCCGGGGTGGCATGTCCCCCGTGCTCCTTTCCCCCTCTAAAGCGGGATGGGGTGACCTGGCCCCCTCTTTCCGCGAGGTGGGGGCGTTGCGAGGGTGATGCAAGGGGGCCGCGCTGCAGAGAGGCCGGGGGAGGATAGCGGGGGGCCGTGGTGCCGGGGCTCCCGCGCTGACCTCCGTGCTCCGCTCCCGCAGCCGTGCAGCGGGGCCGCATGGCGCATCCCCAGAGCAGCCCCGGGCAGTACCCGCTCAGCAACGGGGACCCCTACGCCGGCCACAGCTACCTGAGCGGCTTCATCTCGCTGCTGCTGCGGGCAGAGCCCTACCCCACGGCCCGCTACGGGGCCCAGTGCCTGCAGCCCAGTAACGTCATGGGCATCGAGAACATCTGCGAGCTGGCCGCCCGCCTCCTCTTCAGTGCCATCGAGTGGGCCAAGGGCATCCCCTTCTTCCCGGACTTCCAGCTCTCCGACCAGGTGGCCCTGCTGCGCATGACGTGGAGCGAGCTGTTCGTGCTCAACGCGGCCCAGTGCGCCATGCCGCTGCACGTGGCCCCGCTGCTGGCGGCCGCCGGCCTCCACGCCGCCCCCATGTCGGCCGACCGCGTCGTCGCCTTCATGGACCACATCCGCGTCTTCCAGGAGCAGGTGGAGAAGCTCAAGGCGCTGCACGTGGACGCTGCCGAGTACGCCTGCCTCAAGGCCGTGGCTCTCTTCACGCCGGGTGAGGACCGGTGGGGTGGGGCTAAAGGGGGTGTGGCCAGGAGGGTGGGGCTGGGTGGGTGGGGCTAGAAAAGGCGACGCTAGATGGGCTGGGGATGAATGGGGATGAATGGGTGTGGCTGGGGATGAATGGGGCTGGGGTTGAATGGGTGGGGCTGGGGTTGAATGGCGATGAATGGGTGGGGCTAAGCAGGGCAGGGATGAATGGGTGTGGCCAGGCAGGTGGTGCCGAATGGGGCAGGGCTGGGTGGGCTGAGGCCAAGTGGGGGTGGGTGGGGCTAAATGGGGTGGGGCTGAGTGGGTGGGGCTAAGCAGGACAGGGCTTAAGAGGGCAGGGCAAAATAGAGGGAGGCTGAATAGGAAGGGGGGAGCAGGGTGGGGCTAAAGGGGGCGTGGCCAAACAAGGTGAGGCCAAAAGGTCCTGCCTCCTCTCCTCCGTGGCTCCCCCCACCCATGGGATGGCTCCAGGATGAGGGGGCTGAGGGCCGCAGGGCTGGGAGCTCCCCCGACACCTCTGCGGTGTCCCAGATCCCCCCTTCCGTGTCCCATCGTGTCTCGGTGCCCACCGCCCCAGCCCCACCCTGTGGCACGGGGGCTGCGAGCCCCCCTGTCCCTCTCCTGGCACAGCGGTGCCCAGTGCACATGCGTGATGCCCCCGCCAAAAGCCTCGCTGGAGGGGCCGCTTTGAGCACCCGTGGCTGGGAACAGCCCCGCTCCTCCCCGCCTTCCCCGGCCAGAGCAGAACATGGATCTGCAGCGGGAACCAAGCCCCAAAAACAGAGGTTTCCACCCTTGCAGCAAAGGGAGGGATGGGTAGTAGCGGCTGGGAGCTGCCTCCCGCGCTGAGCTCGCCTGTCCCTGAGACCCTCAACCTCAACGAGCCCCTGCACGGTCCCGGTGAAGCAGTTCTGGCTGTTTCTACCTGTGGAAAGAGGTGGCTCTCGGGGGGCCCATGGCAACTGGCCTCGCGGGTCCGGCTGGGTTGCAAGAACTGTTTTATCCAAAATGAAAACCCCAATGAACCTGACTGTTCGGCTTCAAACGAAGGTTTTGATTTTTCGCTCCCCAATGATTGCATTTGAGCAGTCTCCAAACAAAACCAGTTGAGACTAGATGCTTTTTTTTTTCTTTTTTAATTCTTAAAAAAAATCAAAGCTAAAAGACAGCAGCGTGGGAGGGACGAGGACTAAACAAAGAAAAACCTTGCTGATTTTCCATGCTGGACCGTAGCCCCGGGGGGATCTGTTTGGTGCCCGGTAACCGGGAGGTGGCTGCTGCAGCCACCGACCTTTCGTCCTGCCGGGTTCGAGCCCGGCTGGGGGCCGCGGCAGGGAAGTCTGTTGGGATTTGCAGCATTTTCTACCCTTCGAAGCAAGCCAAAAACAACTTCACCCCAGCTCCCGTGTCCCACCTGGGGGTTCCAGCTGGATTCAGGGGGGTTTTACACCCTCAGTGATTGATCTGTACTTTTTTTTTAACCCCGAAACCTGGAGTTTTGGAAGAGAAAAGCAGTGGGAGACGGTTGCTGCTGCCTCTTGGAGGTGCCCAAATTCCCAGCCCAGCCCATGCTCCCAGGCAGAGCGCCGTGCCTGCGATTCAGGGCGTGCGTGAGCCCCGTGAGGCTCAGCCGGACAACGCTTAAATGTCCAGATTAGCCAGAAAAAGCAAATGAGATGCCGGGAGCCAAAATTTTGCTTTTCCGAAAGGCCCCATTGTTTCCTGCCTGGCCGTTCCCGGTGACGCCGATGCTGCTGGCGGGCTGGGGACTCTCGTGAGCGCCACTGCTAAAGGGCGAGTTGAGCCCCGGAGCCGGGGGAGAGCAGGAGGGACGTCGGCTCGCGTTTGAAACCCCTATGTCTAAACGAGCCCCGGAAAAGCGATGCAGGCTGCACACTGGCAAACCCATCCCCTGGGCTGCCCAGGAGACCGGCCCCAGCGGGGTGACGCTGCCGGGGTGTCCCAGCACCCTGCGGGACGCAGCAGCAGGGCAGCAAGCGGCCGGCACTGGGGTGGCAGGGGGCCGACGGTTGGGTGATGCCCAAGCGCCCTGGCTCCCCCCTTGCAGTGAGTTTCCCCCTCTTGGAGAACCAATTTCCCCAGGGTGATAAAGGCTGAAGCCGTTAGCGATATTTTCCGTGTATTGAACCATTATGTAGAGATATACATATATGTATTTTTTATATATATATGAATATCTTTCCTATAGCATACAGAAATGCAACTTTGGCATCTCAAGGAGACATTTGCTGTGCAGGGCGGCCGGGTTTCGGGGCGGCCGGGTTTCGGGGCGGCCCCGCTGACGCCTCTGCTTGCTCCCCCGCGCCAGACGCCGTGGGGCTGTCGGAGCTGGGCCCCGTGGAGAGCGTGCAGGAGAAGTCGCAGTGCGCGCTGGAGGAGTACGTGCGGAGCCAGCACCCCAGCCAGCCGAGCCGCTTCGGGCGCCTGCTGCTGCGCCTGCCCTCGCTGCGCCTCGTCTCGGCGCCCGTCATCGAGCAGCTCTTCTTCGTGCGCCTCGTGGGCAAGACGCCCATCGAGACCCTCATCCGGGACATGCTGCTGTCGGGCTCCACCTTCAACTGGCCCTACATCGCCATGCAGTGAGCAGGATCAGGCCCCGGGGCGACGACGGGGCGGGGATGGAGCCTTAAAAAGGACCGCGACCCCCCTCCCCTCGCCGCCGCCTCCCCCCGAAGCCTCCCCGCGCGGCCGGCCCTTGAGAACGGAGAACTCGTGACCGCAGTGGCCTTGACAGCGACAGTGATTTTTTTCCCCCCCCTCCCCGTCTCCCTGTTTGAGGGGAGTAAAAAGAAACGGAGGTTTCGGATCTGCGGAAAAGCAGCTCCGAAGCCCAGCGAGAGACTCCGGAGCGGCGCCTCGGCCCCGCGCAGGGCAGTGGGACGTGTCTCGGGCCCTGGGCAAGGGAGAGGTGCGGACTATTTATAAAAATAAAATAAAACCTATATTATATCCTAATCCCTCCACTTCCCTCGGCTGACGAACGCGTGTGCTGGTGGTGTTATTCCCCCCCCCCTTTTCTTTTTTTGAGCGCTCATTGTCTGCGAGACGCCGAGCTCCCCTGCGAATCGTGAGCTGGTTTTTTTTCTCCTTTTTCTGCTCTTAAAAAAAATAATCCAACACCTTTTTTTTCTTCGGTGCGATCGGCACCGTAATGAGAGCTGACGCTTGCTGAACGCGCGCCAGCGGCGCTCCCGCCCTCCCGGGGCTGCGTGCCGGGGCCGGAGGTGGCAGCCAGCTGGGCCCGGAGCCCGCTCGCCCCCCAGCTGCTCCCAGTATGGGCCCAGTCTCATCCCAGTATGGCTCCGTCTGCGCCCAGTGGGACCCGTCTGAGCCCTGTGTGGCCTCCCCAGTCTGATCCCAGTATGGTGCCAGGCTCATTCCTATATGGCCCCCAGTTTGACCCCAGTATGGGCCCCCAGTGTGGTGCCAGGCTCATCCCTGTATGGCTCCCCAGTCTGATCCCAGTATGGTCCCAGTCTCATTCCTGTACGGCCTCCAGGCTGATCCCAGTATGGCTCCCAGTCTGATCCCAGTATAGTCCCACTCTGATCCCAGTATGGTCCTAGTCTCATTCCTGTATGGCCCCCAGTCTGATCCCACTATGGGCCTGGTTTCATCCCAGTATGGCCCCCGGTCTCACTCCTGTATGGCCCCCAGTCTGATCCCAGTACCAGCCCAGTCTCATCCCAGTATGGCCCCCCAGTCTGATCCCTGCATAGTCCCAGTCTGATCCCTTTACAGTCCCCCAGTCCGATGCCAGTATGCTCCCAGTCTCATCCCAGTACAGCCCCTGCCAGGGTGGTGGCAAACGCGTCCCCAGGCCCGAGCAGCCACCGGCACCAGGGCCGCAGCATCCCGCCACCGCCCCGAAACCCAGCGGCGGGCGCGAAGCTGGGGCCGGGGTGTGTGTGTGGGGGGGGAACGGCGATGCCCGCGCCGGAGCCGCCCGTGTTTTATTACAGGTTTTTAAAAGCCCATTAGAGAAAAGTCAAAAGTGGCCTTTTCAAACCAAAGGACACGGGCCCAGCTTCATTTGACCCTTCTATAAATAACGTCCGGCGGGGAATATTTTAAACAAACACCGAGCGGGGTGAGTTATGCGGCGGCGCGGCGCAACAGGAGCCGAGGCGCTGGGAATTAATTCAAGGACGAGCCGGAAAAGGCCACGGGGAAAGTTATTGCCCCGGGGCAGCGCGGCGGGACCCCGCACGCCTGGGAGGTGGTTCGGCTCGCGGCACGCTCCGAGCAAGGGGGGGGGGGTCGGGGTTTGAAGCATTCCCCCCCCCCCCCAGCCAAGTCCTTAGGAAAAAAAAAACAAAAAGCCCTGAAAAATAAAATTATATTGCGAGAAAGCTGCAAATTGAGAATTTGCCTCCTTCAAAACGACGGTCCGAGCCGTCAATCACAGTCAATCAGAGGAGGGCAGGCCTTGGAGGCGGATCGGGGGCCACGCTGGGGGGGGGTGATGGAAATTAAAAATAATAAACAAAAAAAGCCACTTTTAAATACTCGAGTGCCTACTGGAGCAGCGTTTGGGGGGGGGGGCATATCCGTTTTGCACATCAAAATGCAGCCTTTTTTCCCCCTTAATAGTGGCTAATCTGTCCAGGGACAGTACAAAATTGCTGCCTTTCGCATCCACCGGGGCTATTTCAATGGCCTTGTCCCTGGTGCCTCGTCCATTTGCATGTAAAAGCAGCGAGCCCGTCCCCACGGCATCATCAGCGCCGGGGAAACTCTGCATCCCTCCGTCCTGCCCGTCGCCGCGGTGCTTTTGCAGAGCGGCAGCCGCCAACCCGCCCTGCGTTAGCGCATTTTCGGGCCGTGGCGGGAGGAGAGGCGGCTATAAAATCCAAGCGTGCAATTTCAGCTGATTCAAAGGCGTCGATTTGCTCGCTGGTGGCAGATAAACGCGGGGTGAAGCTGCATTAAGGGCGTGCAGGGAGCACTCGGCTGCAAAGCGGGAGGAAGGGGACCCGGCTGCAGACGAGCTCCGGTTTTGCAGCCAGCGGGATCCAGGGTTTAGCCCCGGACGGTGCCAACCTTTGCCTCTTGCTGGGATGTTTCTCCCCTCCGGTTCCCCCTGGTTTTGGGTCACTCACACTCATGCAGGACAGCTGGGAAGGGGATGTGTGTGTTCACCCCATCCCGCTGCCCGGGAGCTGAGGGTGCAGCTAGTGCCAGCCCCGCTGCGGCTAATCTGTGCTGGGCCCCGCTGCAGCCCTGTGCACGCAGCGAACGCCAACCCTGGGGCATCGAGTGCCGCCTCGCCTGCATCCAACGCTGCCCTTGGCCCTCCTGCATCCCTGTGCACGCAGCTGATGTCAGCCGTGGTGCATCAAAACCAGCCCTGCTGCAGCTAATGCTGCCCTTGACCCTGCTGCAGCCATGTGCATGCAACTCACTGCAGCCCTTGTGCAGCTAGTGTCATCAATCCTGCAGCTAATGCTGTCCCTGGTGCACCTAATGCTGTCCCTGGTGCATCTAATGCCACCCTTCATGCACCCAATGCCACCCCTCATGCACCTAATGCTGTCTTTGCCCTGTCGCACCGCTCTGCGAGCATCTAACAGCAACCCCGGTGCATCTAACACCAACCCCGGTGCATCTAACACCAACCCCGGTGCAGCTAACACCAACCCCGGTGCATCTAACACCAACCCCGGTGCCTTCAACACCTCCCGTGGCTCTGCCGTGTCCCGGCTCCCGGTTGCCCTTGCCCCCGCGATCCGAGCGCGGCCGCGGCGAGGCACCGGAGCAGGTGGGCGGCAGCGCCCGTCTCGCACGCGCGCGGTGCCCAACGCACCCCCCCCCCCCCGCACCCCCCCGGCACGGCACCGCCGCGCTGCCGGCTGCTAATTTTAGCAGCCCGGGAGGCGATCCAACGGCGCGGGCGCTGGCGGCGGCAGATAAATTTCTCGATCGATCGATTAAGTAGCTGCTTGGCTGGAAGCGGGGAGCTGCGCCCGGCTCGGGGATGGGCCTTGCAGCCCCGCTCCCCGTTTGGCCGCCGCGCCGGGCTGCTCCATCTGCCACCGAATTTCCTGATTGTCACTGGAATTAAACAAGTGAAAATTGCCTGTCAGGAAAATCTGTGAAATCGAGATTTCTGTCAGTTAAAAGAGCGGTGGCAAAATTCCCTCACGCGATGCTCGGCGGCCGCGAGCTCCTCCCACGGGCTGGCACCGGGCGACGCGCCGGGGCCCGATCCTGCCCCGCGCGAGGGTGCGAGGGGTCGGCCCGGGCCCAGCTTCCTGCTGGGGAGCTGGCGAAAGGCGATGAAAAGCACTAAAAAAGCAGATGGAAATGCAAGCGGGGGTGGGAAATGCATGCATGTGCATGCACGTGTGTGTGCATGCATGCTCGTGCACAGGCGTGCGTGTGCCCGCGCACGGGGCCGCGGAGCCGATCGATAATTCGGAGGTAAGTTTGCGGTCAGTAGCTAGATGCTATGCGAGGGGTCTGCGCCGGGCTCGGCGCCTTAACTCTTTGGCAGCCGGGAGACGGCGAGGAAGCCCGGCCGGGAGGCGGATCGTCGCCGGCAGCGGCTCCTTCCCGGCCGCCGGCCCCGGCGAAGCTGCTCCCTCGGCGGTGCCCGCCCCGCCGCCTCGGCGCCCTGCGGAGCTCGTCAAGGTCGCCTCCGTGCCGCAGCTAATTTACAGGCCTGACATTAAGGCACCAGACAGAACCCGGCTCGCGCGCGCGCTCGGGTGGCGTATATACGACGGGAGGATTTATCGGCCGGCACGGGGGCTGCGGCGCTCGGAGGGGTCCCCGCGGCCTCGCCAGTTCCCGTGCACGCTGCAGAGCCAGGCCCTCCCCTTCCCCACTCTAGGAACCGTCAGACCCCAAAAATGGTCTGCATGGCCCTTTAACTGCCTCCCCATGGCTTAGCTGGCCCCATCCTCATCCTCACCTCTCTCTTCATCCCTATTCCTGGCCCCATGCTCATCCCCGTTCCCATCCTCTTCCTCACGCCCTTCTCCATTTTCATTCCCATTCCTTGCCCCATCTCCATTATCATCCTCATCCTCATCTTCATCCTCCTCTTCTCCCCAACATCATCCCCATCCCCATCTCTAGTTCCATCTCCGTCATTATTGTCTCCCCACCCTCATCCCCAACCCTCTCTTCATCCCCATCCCCTTCCTCTTCCTCAGCCCCTTCTGCATTTTCATTTCTATATCTATCCCCATCCCCTTCCTCTTCCTCATCTCCTTCTCCATTTTCATTCCCATTCTTGTCCCCATCCCCATTATCATCCTCATCCCCACCTTCATCCTTGTCTTCTCCCCATTGTCATCATCATCCTCATCTCTTCATCCCATTCCCATCCCCATCCTCATCCCCATCCTTGACCCCATCCTTGACCCCATCCTCATCTTCATCCTCATCTTCTCCCCATGGCCATCCCCATCCCCAACCCCATCCACAGCCTTCTCCCCATCCTCATCTTCATCCCCATCCCAGGGAAGCCCCTGAATCCCTGTTATCCGGGGGGGGGGAGGCACCGGGACCGACCCTCTCCCCCAGCCCCAGCCCGGGACTGAGCCGCGCTGTGAAGCTTTGTGCGTTCGGCTGCGGCAGAGGCACTTCCAGAGCCGCCATTCCGCCTGGGATAATTGTGCGGGAGGCAGCGCCGCCGGGCAGGGAGAACGCCCTCCGCAAAATATGAGGACTTCGGAAAATCTAATTGACAAGAGAATAATAAGGGTTCGATGCCAAGCTGTTAGCGCGGGAGAAGGAGACTTGGGGAGTCTCCGGCGAGGGAGACGCAGGCACAAAGGGAACGATCGCGCCGGCGCAGCTGAATGCAGACGAGGCGCCGGGCGAGGGGCCGCCGCGACCAACCCCTGTATTAGACACTAGAGAATCCACCCGGCCACCAGCCCTTCCCCGGCCAGGGCTGGCTGCGGCCGGGGAGGCGAAACAGCCCTTTCGGGAGCCCCCCCCGCGTCCCCTCTCCGCCGTCACCCCAATAACCCCCGGCGCCGACCGCGGCGCCCGAGCCCCCGGGACGCCCTGGCCCCCCCCGTGGATTTCATGCCCTTGGCGCCTCCCCCCCCCCCCCGCAGGTCCTGCCCGGGTCCCCAGCGGTTTATAATGAGCTTAATTCCCTGTTGAGTCAACACCATGCTTCAGCACCCCCGGCCCCGGCCCGGCCTCGCGGCCCCGAAAATGCCCCCGCTGGCAGAGCCCTTCGGGGGGGGGGGGGGGCTCCCGCTGCCGAAACGGCGCCTGCCCCCTCCCTGCCCCGCTCGGCTGCCCCGTGCCTCGGTTTCCCCACGCGGGCAGCCCCGGCTGGGAGAAGCCGGATGCCCATATGGGGGGGCATCGGGGTGGGACACCCCCCTTTCCCTTAAAACCCCGTGGCCCCCTCCGGTGCCTCGTTAGCTGGGCGCTTCGTTAGGCAGTGGTGGGATGGGGATGCCGGGGCGTGGGGGGGAGATGGCAGCGCACCGGGGGCACCGCGTCCCCCGGCCACCCGCTCCCCCGTGAGCACGCGTTAATTCACGCCAAATCGCGGCAGCTTTCCGCGGCGGCCACCGAAACGGCTGGTTTTTCGGCCATTTCGGGGCGTTTTATCCTCCTTCTCCATCCCCGGCTCATTTGGGCTCTTCCCCCCATCCCGCGGGTACCGACACGGCCGGGGGCGCGGGGGGGACCCTTCCCCGCGCCGAGCCGATGCCGGGCCCCCCCCCCCAAGCCCCGTGAAAAGCCGGGACCTGGCCAGGTTCGCCGAGGAAAAAGGCTACTCGGCTTTACAGTAGCGGGGACTATAGAGGCCCTGTGTCGGGCCTGACCCGGCGGGTCAGAGGTGAAGGGTTTCCCAGGAGCGTCTTTGAAGAGAGCCATCTTTGATGAGAAAAGCGCCTCTATACAGATGTCTCCCGATTACCATGAGAATGGGGAGCACATGGCGGCCGCGGCGGCCCCAAAGGCAGCTTTAATGGAATGTCATTAAAACGCCCCCGCCGCCCGCTCGCTCGCCCGGGCCCCCCCCTCGCCCCGCCGCAGCCTCCCCCCACCACCCCGGCCGCAGCGAGCGGCCCCCGCGCCGGCAGCATCCGCCGGCCTCCGCCGCGCTCGGCCTCGCCAGGCCGCCTTCCCGCGGGAATTTCCCCGGTTGCGTTCCCGTGGGCATTTCCCCGGTCGCGTTCCTGCAGGCATTTCCCCGGTCGCATTCCCGCGGGAATTTCCCTGGCCGCATTCCCGCAGGCATTTCCCCAGCGGCCTCCGACCCATCCCGGCCTCTCCTGCCCGAAACGATGCTCTGGGACTAATAAAACCGCCGGCGGGGACCGACATCGCCGTCATCCGCCCTCGACAGGCCCGGGAGCCGGTGCCGAGGGCAGCAGCCGCCCCGGCGCGAGGCGCGGGGTTAATCGCCATGAAATCGCCCTGCAGCCCGGCTATTATCCGCCCGGCGCGGCGTCGCGCGGGGAGGGGGGACACGGCATGGTACTGACCCAGCCGCCGGGGCTGGAGGTGCCCGGCCTCGGCCCCCCCGCGGGGTTTTGCTCCCTTTCGGCCCCCCCGAGGGATTTTGCAAACTGCCTTCGGCTCCGACAGCACCGGTGAGCGTGGCCGAAACGGGGACAAAAAAGCAGAAAATGGCCAAACCAGGGTAAAACGCCCCAATGGGGAAATAACGGCCCCAGGAGCATCGTTAGGTCAAACCGGAGGAAATGAAATGGTTTTAGGCCAGAAAAGGCTGTTTCCGTTGTTTCGCCTCCCCCCTTCGCCCGCCGAGGCCGTTTGCAGGCTCAGGGCGCCGGTGCCAACCTCCAGCCCCAGTCAAGGGCAACGTTTCCACCTGGAAATGTTTTTTTTCGAGCTGCTGCATGATGAAAACCCGCTTGTGCTGCGGCCCCCCCGGGTCCCCCCAGCTCTCGGTGGCACCCGGGGGCCTCGATCTGCGGTGATGGCCGGGAAAAACCGCCACCGAGGGAGAAAAAGAGAGAAGGAGAGAGAAAAAAAGTGGCGTCTCGGCTGCAGAAACATCCCCGTTAGACACCCGCGGCGGCGGGGCTCCCGGCCCCCCCGCCGCCCGAGAAAGGTCAGCCCCTGACTAGTTCGTTATCATTAGCTAAGGCCAATTTAATCACCGCGCCTGTGTATAAATCACGGCGGACAGACAGGGCACTTTCCTCCCTCCCGCCTCCCCGGCGCAAAGGTTGACAAATCTCCCGGGCGCCTCCGCCGCCGGCCAGCCCGGCCGGCCGCCCCGCGCGCCCCGGCCCCCGGCTTCCCGGCTCGCAAAGGACGCGGTGAATCAGCCGGGCGCTGCCCATCCATCAGCCTGGCGGCCCCGAGCGCAGGGTCACGGCTGCGAAAGACCAGGGTCGCGCGGCCCCGCGGCGGGGCCAGCCGGGCCGGGCAGCAGCGTGCCGGCGCCCCGGGGCCGGTTAAGCCGTGTCGGCCCTCGCGGTGCCGTTTTGGGGTGGTTTAGGGCTGATTTGGGGCACGCCGTGGCGCTGGATCCCGCCGTTTTCCCACGGCGCTGGACCCCGGTGTTTTCCCACGGTGCCGGATCCCGGCGTTTTCCCGCGGCGCCAGGCCGGGATGTTTCCCCACGCGGGAAAATTTGGGGTGCCCCATGGCCGGAGCCGTCCATCCACCCCCGTCCGCAGCCGGGATCCTGCGAGCAGAGGGGAAACTGAGGCACGGTGACCCCCCCCCCCCCAGCAGCCGCATCCTGAGCCCGCTAGTAGCCAGCGGACGGATCCAGCCCCCCCGAAGGATGGAGCCGGACCAGGCATCAAACTTTTTTCCTCGCCTCCCTCCCTCGCCACCTTCCTTTTCTTCCCTCGGTTCTTTTCGCCCTTTTTCTTGCTTTTTTTTTTTTTTATTTCCATCTAATTGAAGGGGGGGGGGTGGAAGATAAGAGCTGCCAGGGCTAATTACACCTCATTATTCCAAAGGATCTCTCACGCCTCACTTCTCCTCAAACGCCGGCAAAAGCGAGGGGGAGGGGGAGGGCTATTAAGGGAAAAGCCGGGTGGAAAACAAAGTTGGTTAATTCACACGGCGCGGCCCCGCGGCGGCTGCGTGCGTGGGGGCTCCCGGGGGGCCGGCGAAGAGGGACCGGCCGGGGGCTGCGATGCGCCGAGGGCAGGGCCGGGCAGCTGGACGGCGGCGGTGGGGCATGGGAGCGGTTTGCGTTAGCCCCCCCCGGGCATCGCCTGCCCGCTCCGGGCCTCAGTTTTCCCTTCTGGAAAATGGGCTCAGCGCACGGGCAAAACGCTCCGTAATCCCGTGAGGACCCCGCGGAAAAGCACAGCTCCTCGTGTGGCTTCCCCCCCCGTCCCATCCCCCTGTGGCCGGGGGTCCCCTTCGTCATCAGGCCCCGGGGGGGGGTCCGTGACCTCAAACCATTTTTGGTTTTGGAGCCGCAAAGGGCGACTGCTCGCCAAGCTCGAGGCGTTCGGAGCCGGGGCCACGTGCGCCGGCCGAGACACGTGTCGCAGCAGCAGCGTTTTGCAGCAAAGCCCGTCGCGGGTCGGGGCTCGACCGGCCTCGCCGCTTCTCCGTGGCCTCTTCCGCAGGGACAGCGTCGCCTCTCGCTTTCTCCGCGCTGCAAAACGCAGCTCTGCGCCCCGCTCTGATGCGTTTCCTCGGCTAAAGCCCGCGCCGCAGTCACTCGGCTCGCCGGCGCTGGCAGCGAGGCTTTTTTATTCGCGTGAAAAAAGGGGGATTTAATCACGAGCCGGTCCCAAGCAAGAAATTTCCCATTTCGTGTCGCGAGGCAAGGCGAGGTGCCGGCCCTGCCCGCGCGAGCCGAGCGGCAGAGCTTCCCTCCGCGGGCCGGAGGCCTGGGAAGGTTTCGCACGCGGGATAAAGACCGGCGACAGCAGCCGAAGGATGAGGCTCGGGGAGAAACGGGGATTTTAAGAGGCCTTGGTGAATATTGTGGGAGCCGTACGGATAAACCAGCCAATTCAGCCGAGTCTCACGTTTGCTCTCTGCAAAACCTCATTTCCCTCCTCCCATTTCGTGACCCCAAAGTCCCGACACCTTTTAATTAAACCAGGGAGGGCCAAATCCATTGCTTTGTTCCTCTTAAAAAAGCCCCCAACGGCCCCCAAAGTAACCTTTGGCAAAAGCCAGCGAAGAGGATTATAGGAAATCTATAAAATTGCCCTGAAATAAGGACACGGATACATCGCTGCTCGAGACGCGGGGTGGACGGACGCACGCCGAGCTTGCGAGGACGAGCAGCGGCGGAGCGATGCCGTTAGAGGATGCCACCGGCTTTAAACTGTGCCTCTTGCTGGGTATTTTTAATGCTGTATTTGGAGATAACAAGTGGGGGAAAAAAAAGAGGAGAATAAACACTCTTCTCTTGAAAATACAGGTGTTTGTCCATTTTCTCTGTATCCCCCCAAACAGCCACTGAGCTGCAGGATTGCTGCTTTGTGCCTTAAAAAGAGAAAGGAAAAAATGCAAAAGCATGGACAAGTGGCAAAAGGAATTAAACCAAGGAAAGACGATCGTAAAAACCCTCCACTTTTGACGCAGTTTCGTAATGGAGCGAGGGGGCCCCAAATCACCGTGACCCTTTTTGGAGGGTAACTGGATTTTGAGGATGCCCAGCCGGCGAGCAGACAAAACCAGGGGAATTTTGTACAGAGGTTTTTGGGGGTTAAAAAAAAAAAAAATCTTCTTTTCCTTCCCGTAACTCCTTCCCTTGCAAAGCCGAATAACCTAAACGGAGCCCTAACCCTCCCCAGAAATGCGAACGATCCCTTTCCCCCCCCAGAAAAGACCCCGAAGCAGCAGCTCGCCTCCCTGCTCTCGCCGTCGGAGGAGCCAATATCTTTCTCCCAGCCGCTGCAAAACGAGGCGTTTGCAAGAAAGTCGTGGAAACCCACCTTGCCGCCCCGTAACCTTTCGCCTCCGCGCCGGCACGGAGCCTCGTCAGCCCCAGCGAGCGCCGAGCAGGAAAACGAAGGAGCAAATTAGAAAGGAAAGATTACCGTCAATATTGCGTCCGTGGCGAGGTCATTAATTTGCGTTTTACAAAGGCTCGGAGCCGCGTCAAGCGAACCCCCTCCGCGCCGTGCCGCCGACACCTCGGAGCGCTGCTTTTATCGCCGGGGATTTATTTTTCCGCCGCGTCGCTCCAGCACAAGCCCGAGCCAGGCGCTGCTCAGGCAAACGCGGGGCTGCCTTTAAAAAACACGTTCCCATTTAAAAAAAAAAAAAAAAGGGAGAAAATGGAGAGGGATTAGCAGGGATGGAGGCTCAGGTTGTACCTTTTTGTCAGCTTTTCCCCCCCAGCCCGGCCGCAGGACGGGGCATCGCTAATAGAGCCGGGTTTGCGGGTCGTGGTGGTGGTCGAGCCACCGCCGGCAGCTCCCAAACTTTACTTTCCTCTTTGCAATAGTCAGAAGCATTTTGGCAAATGTTGCGGCAACTTTGCCTGCTTCTTGGAGGGGGGGGGGCAAAAAAAAGTAGCAAGTTGTGCAGCGACAGCGCGGCGTGCCCGCGCCACTATCTTGGAAAAGAGCATAAAAGATACTTGCAGATTAATACTATTAAGTAGGATTTAAAAAAAATACAGCAATTGAGGCTGGATAATGCCCTACATAACAAACCGGCTCTATTCTCCGGCTCCTGGAAGGTCCTTGTGTGCCCGGGGGTATTTAGCATGTCTTGAACAAAGCCGAAGGATTTGTATAGAAATCGCACTTTGGGACTTTGCGCGCTCGTTTACACCTGCGGCACAGGCAGCGGCGAGAAACGCCGGGCGATCGCCCTCCGCGGCACCGCGAACGGCCACGCGGGGCAAATCCAGCGCGGCGGGATAAAACCCCTCCAGCGAGTGCCGGGAGCCGCGGAGCGAGGGCAGGGACTCGGGGCTCCCGCGCTCCGCTCACCCCGGCAGAGGCAGATTTCCAACGCGATCGCTGGCCGGAGCGACGCAGGAGACGATTTCCCCCCTCGGAGCATGTTTAAGACATTTTAAAGCATCTTTAAAAACACATTTTTTTCCCCCCCAGTAAATAGCCGAGGCTTTGCGAAGCATAATTGCTACTTAAACTTTCCTGGCCCCTATGCAAGCAATGGATGAGTTTTGCTGCAAATAAATTTAGTTAAGAAACCCGAAAGCTCCCGGATGCGATTACTGTAGAGGATATTTCAAGTGCTTTTTGCTACGGTGTCTCTGGCAGGAGGAGGACCTCCGTGCCCAGAGCGTTTGCACCATCCCGGTTTAGGAGCCGGGTCGATGCTGGAACTGTCCATCATTCATTCGCACCGCGCAGTTTGCTAAATTCGGCACCTAATTCGGGTCCCAAAAAGGGGGATTTTTGCAGAAAATGCAAAGCCGAGGGAGGTGCATCACAGCTCTGGGGAACGGGGGGGCTGCGAGGGCTGGTTTCGCCCCAAAACCGTCACCCCCGGCGAGATCAAGGACCTGCCGTGGGAGGGGGGGGAACGGTGGGAATAAAGGGAACAGGATTCACTGGGAAAGACGTGTCTTATCCCGGAAAAAACAGGCAAAAGACAAAAAGGAGTAGAATTAAAACCCGACGTGTAATGCAAGGCACCTCCACGATTTTAGAAACAAACCGGTGAAAGTATTTTGTGAGATATTTTGAGAAGGAATTGAACATATATTAATGGATAGATTCACTAAATAGATGTAGTAAATCCCCTTTGTCCCTTTTCATGGCGATTCGGGACTCAGTTATTTGTCTCTTTGTAGAAGGCGACTTCCCAAATATTTTCAGTGCCCAGACAGCATTAAGTGGGCCCAAATTCAAACTTTTCCAGGGTCAAGGAGCTTCACCTCCGCCCCCGGGTGCTTCTCGGCAAGGCTCCCTTTTCCTTGCTCTGCAAAGGAAAAAACAAATACGGTTGTTTTTGCGCCAGGTCAGTATTTCCGCCCCAAACCACATTTTTCAGTCCTTTTTCCATTTTCCCGACACGATCTGCTTTGTGGTCATAGGAAAAGGTATTCACCACGCTTTGCTGTTGTCTGTTCTCTGAAGAACTGATTGCATTAAAATCCCTCTTGGAAAGACAAAACCAGCCAGGTGACGAACTTGAGCACGATGCAACCTCTTTGGTGCTGTTTTTTAGAAGATGCCTTTGCCTGGGGCAGCCGCTGCACAGCAAAGCTCGCCGAACCACAGCTGCAATGAAAAGCATCCAGCACCAGTAAGGACGCTGCGTAGCTCCCTAAAATTCATGATTTATCACACCTTTTCGCACTGAGGTCCCTGCCAAAGGGGAGATAAGGCGCCCTGCAACGCGGGAAGCCCTCCAAGGCGGTTTCCCGACCCGCGGTGGCAAACGCCGGCGCTCAGTGCTGAGCACCCCTAAGCCCCCGCTGCTTTTTGGGCATTATTCCCATTTTTTAAAGGCTGCTTGCAAACCTGAGCCATGCCGAGGTCGAAGCAGAAACCGGGGCGGCTCCTGCGATGCTGTTGGGTGCCCGGGTTGGAAGTCGCCTAGAGCGCCCCGAATCCTTTGGGATTTGCCTAGAGCATCTCGGAAAGAGAAAGCAAAAACATCGTGACTCCAGGGCTAAGACACCTCCCAGGCCTGTCCCCGCCAGCACAACGTGGGGCTGCTTTTATTACTGTTATTTTTCCTCTAAGCCAGCAAAAAGAAAAAAAATAGGTGAAAAGGTACCCGGGGTTCAGGGGCTCACGGAAACGGTACCCAGCTGCGGAGCCCGGCCGGGGCTGCCCTAAATCCATCCCGCGCTGCCGCTCGGCCTCGAGCTTCGCGCTGAGCCCAGCAGCCGGGTTTCCCGGCCCCGGAGGCATCGCGGCAGGGTTTAACCCGGGGAGCTCGAGCTTCCCAGCTCCCTTCCTCAAGCGATGCCTGTTGCTTTATTTGCAACTCTTTTTTTGAGCGTTTCCCTCTTTCCGAGGGGAAAATGATAAACGGATGCGGAGAAACCGAGCGGGCAATCGCTCCCCATCGCTCGCGCTGTTAATTCCCGCGCTGGGCTTTACGGCTGCTGTCGGCAGAGCTGCCGCTTTGGCCGCTGCTCGGCTCCCGGCCTCGGAGTTTGGCGCGGGAAAGGCCTTCGGCGGGAGCTGCCGGGCTGACAGGGCTGCAAGCGGGCGGTGACGGACAAGTCTATTAAATTAAAAAAAAAAGAAAAAAAGAAAATCAAGATCTGCCCCTGCAGCCTGCGGGATGTGCCGTGGCCGCTCAGTCGTCCCCACGTTAACCCCTCGCTGGCCGCTGTGCGGGAGTACAAAGGGGACGTGTCCCCCGAGCCCGGCACGCAGAAAAGCTGCAGTCGCTTTTGCATAAAAAAAATAATAATAATAAAATTTATTTGCTGCAATTCCCCCCCCCCCTTTTTTTTAGTATAAAGGAAAAGAAAGCTGCAGATGAGCATTTTCTCCAAGGGCATGAGGCAATTAGAAGTTTGCGAGGTGGCTGGGAAGCCGCGGGCCGTCGTGCTGGGGCTGCCGTGAGCCGGGGCGGCGAGTTGCTGATGGAGAAACGCGTCTTTCGGAGGCCGCCGGGTGCCGGCTGCCTGCTGCAGGCACCAAATCTGCTGCTGAGCTGGGGCGGCTCAGCGGCTGCCCTCGGAAAAGGTGCAGATTTGGGGTGTTTTCCAGCAAAAGCAAAGCAGCCGTGATCTGTCCGACACTGTTCTTGCAGCTCCCCAGCGCCGTGTCACCTAGCAGCTAATGCAGCAGTGTTTGAAGCGTTTCATCCCTACGCGGCTGGACTAGGGGCACCTCGTTCCCATCCCTAGGCTAAACATCAGCTGGAGATTATCAACATATTGCTGGAAAATATTCAGAGATAGAAAAATAAACCATGTCCTCCCCCCTCAAACATTGCTTTAAAAAATATCCCCAACTGAAAAAAAAAGGGACAGTAAAACCGAGACTATTGCACCAACAAATTTTGAGCCAGTTCTTATTTAATCACAGAAATCTGTTAATCATTCCTCTCTCCTTTTGCCTCTCCTACAACAGCCCCGCAAGCCCGCGGCAGCCTCCCACCCCGGAGCTCCTGCTCCTCCGTGTCCCAACGCTGCCTGCAAGAGCCCCGAGCGACTCGCGCAGCGGAGCCGGGGAGACGGCCGGGCTCGAGGGGACGGGGCAGCCTGTCCAGGCCCCCAACGGCACTGGGGAAAGAAAGAAAAGAAAAGGAAAAAAAACCCACAATGTAACCCTCTAATCTCTGCGGATTCACACCTTTCGCAGCGTTCCCGGCGGCACGGGCCGGTTCCGGACACCGCGAGAGCCGAGGAGCCCGGGGAGCCGAGACCTGCGGTTTGGGCACCGGGATGGAGGGTTTGAACCAGCCACTGCCCTCCGAAACAGCCGGGTGATGGCTGATGCATGGGAAAGCGGGTGATGGAGAGCAGGAGGAAGCAGGGAGAGGTGCTCGGGGCCGGGTGTTTTAGTGGCCGCGCTGCCGGCGGGAGCAAGGCGCTGCCCTCGCGCGCCGAGGGTTTTGCAGCCGTGAGTTTGCACAGGCGCCGTCTGCATCGCCCGGAAAGCCGCGTGCCGATGCTTTTGCACGTTGACGCACGACGTGCCGCGTGCTCCGCGAGCCTCGTGCGAGCTGCACGCCGTGTCTTATCCGTGTTTTATCCCACTGTGGTCCCGCGTTACCTGGGATGCGGCAGGCTGCGGAGAGCATCCTCCCTGGAGGCAGCTGTTTCCGAGCTGGAGTTCAGCAGGTCGGGCAGGACGCTGGGAGCCCCCAGATTTCTCCCTCCCTTCCCAGCCAAAGCGCCGTCGCGGAGAGGAAACCCCGTCGAATCCCGTGTCACGGACACAATTAAGCCGCGTGCGAAAGGGCCCCGGTGATTTACGGTGCTTTCCGATCCCCCGCCCTGGCGGCGGGGGGGGAATTTCTCTATTTCCCTTCCTAGACAGTCCCATAAATTGAAGGTTGTTTTCTTCCCCCCCGGCAAACGCAGCCGTTTCCAGGTATTCTTGGGCTGATCTGGTCGCGGCTGACACCCGCAGGAGCTCGGCTCCAAGTCCGTTTCCTTCTCCTGTTTGGGAGCGAGGAGAAGCCTATGAAGGACAGACGCCGTCGGAGACCTCTCCCTGCTCCAGCCCATCTTCACCCCAGGCCTCCGCTTCCTTCCAAAGAAAAGCGAGGGGTTTTTTTTGCTGCAGCATCCAAAAGGTCACTCAAAATCCCTCCCAGGGCGTTTTGGTGCTGGGAAGCGGCGTTATTCCCGTGTGCGGCAGCTCCTGGCGCACGAGCTCTGGAGACCCCGGCAGCTGGAGGCAGAGGGGATGCAGACGCCCTCGCGGCTTGGGAAGGGTGGGAAGCCTCCGGAGGATGCCCAGGGTGGGTTTTTCCCAGTCCAGCAGCTCCGTGTTACTTAGCAGCTGCGCCTCGGCGTGAGCCCCCGCCTCGAGGGCCCCGGGGTAACGGGAAAGCGCAGGTGAGGAAACTGAGGCACGGCTACGCGGGATGACAAACCTGCCGGCGCCCGGGCGGTTGCACAGCCCCGATGCGAAGAGCCCGGCCTCTCGCGCCTGCTTTTCCCGTGCTCCAAAGGCCTCCCGGGCACGGCCGAGCCGAGCAGCTTCCGACGGCGGCGGCGCCCGCAGCAAAGCCGGGCTCAGCCCCGAGCGCTGCTCCGAGCACTGCAGTGGCCCGGGGGCTGCGCGAGGGGACGGCCCGGGGGCTCCGCTGACACTTGCAAAGTGCTGCTGCCATCTCGTGGTGTCACATCCCCTGTCCCCCCCCGCTTGGCCGGACCTGGCGGGGACCCCTGCGCCCCGACCCGGCTGCAGCGGTGGGTGCACGGGGCGGGCAGGAGCAGGCACGTGTGCGGAGGGGACACACGCACCCAGCAGCGTCCTTGCAACGGGGCCACCAGAAAGCACCCCGGACCTCGCTGTCCCTCGGTGCTCCGGGCTAAGCAGAGGCCGGCACACGTCATTTCAAGGGGATGGGGAAACCGAGGCCGAGGCCAGGCCTGGGGGCTGGGGAGGGAGCTCGGTGCCTTTCGCTCCAGGGTCGGTGCCTGGATGTGGCCGAACCCTCCCGGCCTCTCCGCACGGGGCAACGCGCTGGCGAAGGGGCTCCGGCCCCATCTGCTCCGAGCTTTTTTTAGCCCCTCCACGGCCAGCGCTGCCCGGCAGCTCCCTGCAGTTGCTGAGCCCGGAGCAGGTGCTCGGGGCGGGGGATTTTTCCGCACGTCGGCATCTGGGGAGCGTCGGAGCAGCGTCCGCAGGGACCGGACGAGGGCGGGAGGATGGATAACTCCCGCCGGCCACCCGCAGCTTTCCGCGGGAGATGGCCAAGGGGTGCCAGCCCTGCTTGGACGGGCCACTCTCATGGGGCAGCTGAAGGACACAGCTCCCAGGCTCCTCCCCGACCTTCTCGAGATCTTCCCTCTCCAGCTGTGGCACCAAGATTCCTGGTCCTCTCCAAGTCCACCCTCCTTCTGGGTCTCCTGAGCTTCCCAAGCTGAGAAGAAGGAAAGATCCAGGCTGGCAGAAGATGGAGGAAGACTAGCTTAACTCAAGACCTGCATCTTCATTGTTTTTTCCATCTAGCTCTTTGCAGAGCTGGGAGAAGAGCCATTTCTCCCGGGCACAGGTCCTCTGCTTGGAGCCCGTGCCCCGGCAGCGGGAAGGCCCCGTGGCCAGGCTCTCCTACGCTCCCGGAGGCAGGTGCTGCTGGAAAAGGAGCCTGCCTTGAATTTCTAGCAGCATTTTTTCCTCCTGACCTGGTTGCTTTTCCCAGAGCAACCTTGGAGTCTCCAGCTCCACGTGGTCCTGCCGGGACGTGGTTCATCTCGCAGGTGGTTTGCTGCAGCACAGCTTCGAAGCGCAGGAAAGCGTGCCACGGGGAAGCCTTCGGCTCTCCCTCCCTTTTCTCTTCCCCTCCCCACCAGAATCCAGCTTTCGGGATCAAAAATACTGCTGGCTATTTTTAAAGCCTCGCCTTCGCCCCTCGCTGCTGCGGCTCGCGGTGACGGATCGGGCTGTCGTAAAGCTCAGCTGTTTGCAGCTCCCGCTGCCTCGAGCCCGGGGCGTTAACGGGCGCAATTCCCTCCTCGCCGCCCGCGCTTCTGCCCGGCAGAGGAGCCGCGCCGGAGGGGCGTCCGGGAGACCACCCTGCCACCGGCCGCACGGCATCCGCGGGGTAAGTGGAGCGCTGGGATCCTCTGCGGAGATTCAGGCTCTTTTTTTTGGGGGGGGGGGGAGGACCACGCCAAACACCGTGCGCGAAGGAGAAGATCGAATCCTTCAGGCGGGCACCGTGCAAACGTCCCTCCCGTTGCTGGGTCTGCGCCTGGAAAGCGGTGAGATTCCTCTCCCAAGGAGCTGGCAAATCCCTCCGGTAAATCCCAGGCACCTGCACCTCTTTTTACACCGATCCCAGTGCCCAGCTCCGATGTCCCCTGCAGCCGCAGCTGGCTGTTGTGCTGCGGTCCGGGGGTGACGTGCCCTGCTCATCTCATCCCCCTGCATGCAGCTTGGATGATCCGGGCTCCTTTGCCCGGGAGAAGCCGGCTGGGCGCTCTCCGAGGGTGGGTTAAGCCAGGCACGTTGCAGAGCCGCGCGGATGTGCTCGCTGCCCTTCCCGGGGGAGCGGGGCTTGCGGCGGGAGGTTTGCAGCGGCTGCTCGCCCCCGCAGCTCCGGCGGAGGCCGATGGGCTCCTTCGAGACCGATGATGCCTCGTTAGAGGCGGTTTTCCGAGTCTCCCCCTCCACGCAGGCCATTCTGGGTGCAGACTGGTGCCACCAGTGTCACTCGTGGCCGTGGGTTTGCAGACAGCCGGCACCAGCTCAGAGCCAGGTGGGGGCTGCTCCGCTGGGCACACTGACACCCCCCAGCTAAACTCGGCTTAAACCAGCCCCTCGCCAAACTCGTTGCACTAGTGACCAGGCTAGACGAGGGCTGGCACTGACCTGCAACGGCGCTGCCTCAACGCTGGCAGGGCTGACGCTGCTCCGGCCACATCTGGCTCGGGTCGGATGAGGCTCCCCTTCAGCGATGCTCACAGATTCCAGGTCTGCCCCTTCTCCGGGGATTTCTCGGCTGCCACGTGCCGAAGCGGCAGCTCCCCTGCAGCACGCCAGCTCCTCGCCAGAGCAGGATTTTGCTGTCTTTCCCCTGCGATCTGCAGCAGAGTTTGGGGGCGAAGAGCAGCATCAGCCCGCTGTGACCCACCCTGCGGGAGCAGAGCCCCGGGCTCCCCTCCCGACGCAGCCCAGGGCTCGGGAAACCCTCGCCTGCAGGGTTTGGGTGATGCCGACTGCTCCTCGGGCCCCGCCGCGGCAGGGTTTGGCATCCAGCTGGCAGGACGCGGTGCTTTGCGCCTCCTAAACCTCCAGCTGATTTCGGCGGCGGGAAGGGGGGGGGGTCGGTGTCCCTAAGCGGTTTGATCACAGATGCTTTTGTCTTGGTACCGAGACTCCCTGCCAGCTCGGGAGAAGTTCCCAGCCTCCTCGGCCGACACGTCTGCGGCCCCCGGCTCGGAGAGCTGCTGCGCGTTGACAGCGTTAAAGCAATCAGTGGCTCGGTGTCACGGCACATGCCCAATTTGCAGTGCTGGGGAGATGCACTCAACACCCAGTTGGGCTACGAGGCAGAAAAAAAGAGACCCCAGGACCTGGCCTTAACAGCAACCTGGGTATCCTGATCCGGTTCCTCCACTCGGAGTTTCCCAGCCCCGTCCAGAGGCTCCCGGCGACGCGGGTGGGTGGGATGCCGAGAGGCCTCCGCTCCCTCCGAGCCCAGATGGCACCGTCTGCTGTTCCCGGAAGAATTCCCACCTGCCGGCCCCGTCCTGGCCCCCGCGTAACCGATTCCCTCGGTGGGTGTCCGGCCGGGGGCTCGCCCCGGGGAAGCGCGCGGCAACAGATGGAGAGGACACCAGGCTGGGATGGGCCTCGGTGGCTACGCTGGGATTTGGGGGTTATTTATTTATTTGAAGCAAGATTTTTTCCACTCTCCGGTTATCCCAGCCCCTTGTTACCAGGCTACAGAGACCCAGTGCATAAACACGGCGCAGGCACAAGAGCCACCAAGCCCCCACGTGTCCCAGCAGCAGAGACCTGGGTGTCCCCAGCCTCTTCCTCCGCTGGAGGCTGCGGAGGCCAAGCCCCGCTGGGGTTTCAGCCCAAACCCACATTTTCTTGTTTTCCTTTCCTGTGGCTGTAGATTTAAGCTTATTCTACAATAAGTAGCGGTTGTCTGTCCTTCCCTCCCCTGTTCTCTGGGAGAGGAGCAGTTCAGCAGCCGCTATGACCCAGTCAGCAGGTCAGCAGAGGGTCAGAGGGGGAAAAGCCCTTTTCCCCACCATTAAACAAGAACCCACGCTTATTTAGAGGCAAGCTGCAGAAATCGGGAGCGATCCTCCCGGGAGGCACATCGCGGTACCCGTTTTGGTTAAACCTGGCAGTTCAGTCTCCCTCCGCATCCTTCCCCAGCCTCGGAGGCCGGCACGAGGTGCAAATGCGTCGAGGGCGCTGCGGATCTGCAGGGCTTCACCTCTCACAGTGAGGAGCAATGCCTGGAAAACAGCAGGAGTTCAGGTTAGGAAGCAGGGAGGTTTTTCTGAAATGTTTCCAGAGGGGTTTATCGGTTCTTTGGCTCCGGGGGCGCTGGGGGACCTGCTTCCATCCTCGCTCCAGCCCCAAGGGCCAGGCATCCCAGATGGATGGATCCCCCCGGGAGAAGCCTGGTAGGTGCAAGTGAAGGATGCCAAAACCACCTTCCTTGGATATTCAATTTTCTTTGATCCTGGCCCAGTACCCGAGCTATAACCTTCCCTTTCTCCTCCCTGCGGTGATGGGGGTTCACACGGCCGCTTGCTGCATCCCAGCCCTTGCAGGAGGCTTTTGGGAGCCCGCGTGGCCGGGCGTCCATCGACCCCGGCCACCTTTGGCCCGTGCCGTGTTTGCGCTCGAGACTCAGCGGGGCGCCTGGAAGCTGTTTGCTGCCCGCTGTTGTCCCCACGGGATGAAACGGGGCTCCTCCAAGCACCGTGGCCAGCCTGGAAGCCGGCAAAGCCGGCTAATCCGCTAATGAGCCCGTGCCTCAGTTTCCCCAGAGGGGAGCAGAGCTATGCAGGAAACGACGGGGCCCTGGGGGGAAGCAAAGTCACAGGGACTCGGTCTGCAGCCGGTTTGCAATAGGAGCCCAAAAGGGAAGGAAAAGCGGATCACGGAGGCAGCAGCCTTGCCCAGCGCGTGCCATGCACCCCAGGGAGCTTCGCCCGGCCGGGCAGGTCCGGGGGCTCCACCGCCTCCGCCGGCCCCCCGGCCGGGCACGGCCTCCCTCCGCACCACGCGCCTGCTGTTCTTGGCCGGGTTTGAGCCTGTCTAAATTTAGGCGGCTCTATTTCGACACCCCTCCGCTGCCCCGCGGGGGGAAGGTGACAGAGCAAAGGTAGCGAGGGAGGAGGAGCGGGGACCTGGCCGCCCCGCGGAGGGGCCGCACCAGCCGCACGGCACCCCGGCCGGGCTCTCCCCAGCGGCACCCGGGACTTTATCCGGCTGCATGGCCATGCCTGGGACCGTGGGTTGCGTTTTCCCAGCTCTCCTCCCATGGATCTCCCTGGCTGTCACCAGGGGTAGAGCCAGGTGACAAGGACAAGCCAGCCCGGGTGTCCCCCAGGGGAAGAGTCCCCACGCCAGGAGCCAGGTCATCTCCGGAGGAGGCCGACACAGGTAAGGGATGAGGGTCCGAGGAGAGGGGAGAGCAGGACAGCAGCACCCAGAGGTGCCCCGGGTGCGGGTGGTCCCAGGAGAGCTGGGCAGAGGGTCTGCACTGCTGTGCCCTGCCTGGCAGAGCCCAGGAGCCAGCGTCACCTCCGCCTGCCCCGGGGCCTCTAGCCACCACCTCTCTCCTCCTAAATCCGCAGGGATGGGGACGTCGCAGAGAAAGTCCCCCCGCCTGCGGGGTCTGCGGCGGGGCCCCTCCATCTCCCAGCCCCAGCCGCTCTGCTCTGCTACACATTAACCAGGTGTTTATTCCTGAGCATCACAGAGCAGGACAGGTCCCCCCGTGCCACCTCCCCCAGGGGGTTTGGGGCAGCACGGAGAGGTCTCTAACCGGGTCCCCACGCCCCGGCTCCTCTCCTCCGGGGCACTCGGCTCAGCTAGTCCTCGCGGGCGAGAGCAGCTGGCAGCCGGAGCATCGCCAGCAGAGCCGGAGCGTGTTTTTGCTCCAGACATCTGCCCCCTTCAGCCATTAATCCAGCTGGCAGAGGCGCACGGGGGCAGCCAGCGCTCGGCTACGTCACCGCGCCAGCCCGCACGACTCATGGCATTTTTTTGGCTGCTGCAGCCACAGCGAAGGGAGCCGAGAGGTGCCAGACAGAGCTGGTGGGACTGCAATTTCCCATTTTTGGGGAAGGATGAGAGTCTGGCCTCTTTTCCTGCCTGGTTGCAACTTGCATGTAAGAGCAGCCACAGCATCGCTAACCCGCACTCCTCGGGCACCTCCGCCGGTCCCAGGCACATCCCTGCGGGCAGCCGCCTCCGGCAACCGGCATCTCACGCAAGCTCGGAGGGAGAAACACCCATTTCGCACACAGCGGCCTCCAAAGGACCTTTGCGAAAGGCTATCTGACTAACAAGTGACTAATAACCAGCTGTTAAAATCAGCCCCCGAGGACAGCAATACGCAGCCTCGATGAAGCAGAAGGGAAGATAAATTTAACCGCGGCTGCACTCCTCCTGCCGCGGCCAGCTGCCTGACGTGATTAAGCGTGCACCGAGCGGGTACGTGCTCCTGGCAGTCCCCCTTCGGCCAGCTCGAGCCTCCCAGCGCGCCGGGAGCCAGCAAGTGCCTGTCCCAGCTTTGGGAGGAAGAGCCACATGTTGCACGGGGGGTTCTGGCAGAGCAAGCGGTGCCGCATCTCCCAGTGATGTTGGTTGTGGACCTCGTGGTAGCGACGCTGAGAATTTGGCTTTTCAGCTCCTATCCCCTTGGATGCCATGTTGCACATCTTTTATCTGACCCTCCCCAGCCAGTGTCACAGCTGGGGACAGCAGCGTGCTGGAGGCAGCCCATGCTCTACCCAGCATCTAGGACAGCTTGGGCCCTTGCTGCGCTCATCGGCTGCTCTCGTCCACACCACGAAGTCTCTTCAAGCCTGCAAGGCTCACCGAGCCCGTTTGAGGGCAGATGGAAGTTTTAACTGCTTGACACACTGAACTACATCACGCAGCTGCCTCTGGCTGCAAGATGAGAGCTGCAGGGGCTGAAAGCAGCTTAAAAAAGAAATCAAGGCCTTTGGGATGCTGCCTGAGAGGCTGCCTGTCCCCAGGAGCAGCAGCGATGCAACCAGGCCCTGCAGGACCTCATTTTGCAGCTGCCTGGACCCTGGCAGCTCCATACCTGCGGCTCTGGGCACCTCCTGCCACTGCTCGCGTTACGTGGTGCATCTCAGACCCTGTCTCTTCCTTGCTTCCAGGTGACCTGCTGAATGAAGCAGAGACGAGCCAGCGGGTGAGCAGCTCCCCCAGCTCTGGATGGATTGGAATGGGGAAATCTGCCGGCAGTGAGAGCCTGGGGCAGCTGGAAACCCCCTGCTTCTTCCTGAGAGCACTCTTCCTCCTCCTCCTCTTCTGCCAGCATGGTAAGGAACCAGATGGGCAGAGTCATGCCAGAGCCACATCCCTGGCAAGAACAGCCAGTGGAACTGCAGCCCAAGGGTGCAGGGAGGGTAAAGCCATGGCAGGAGCCTTTCATTGCAATCACGAGGCTCAGGCACTCCCAGGGCACCACTGTCCCCAGCTCAGGGGAGGGAAACACAGGCAGCACTTCCCATCACCATCACCTGCCCTCACAAGGAGGGCATCCCCCTGCTCCCCAGCAGCTTCCCTGGGAGAGCCCCTGGCAGATGTGCCTATCTCCAGAGATAAGGCAGGGACAGCAGGGCACAGTCACTGCTCCACTTGACCAGCCACATCCATGCTCTTCCAGAGCCACTTCCAGCAAAAGGCACCAGTCACATCCATCACTCAGACCCTCACTTTTCTCCTTGTACACCAGAGCCTCTATCAGGAGGGCTCAGACCTGCACATCCTAAAGCCTAAACTCACTTCCCAGCACCCAGACAACAGCAGACTTTGATCCACTCCCTCCCCTAGGGCTCCCCAGCCCAGAGAACCCCAACAGCCAGCACGCACGCACGCACGCACGCACGCACGCACCTACCTACCTACCTACCTACCTACCTACCTACCTACCTACCTACCTACCTACCTACCTACCTACCTACCTACCTACCTACCTACCTACCTACCTACCTACCTACCTACCTACCTACCTACCTACCTACCTACCTACCTACCTACCTACCTACCTACCTACCTACCTCCTCCAAGAGCAGATCCCTTCTCCCTGGTGGGCAGCTGCCCCCTTATACCCCTCTGTCTAACCAGCTGAGTGGTCCCTGCTGGGCTGGGCTCAGCTGGCCCTTCGTTAGCCCTTCTGCAGCTGTGGCACCAGGCATTGCCTTCTGCGGCCCTGAGAAATCCCAGTCGAGGACTTGGGTCACCTTGGGGCAGTCCAACCCATCACGAAAGAGCAAATGCACAGCCTGGCCAGGCTTGAAATGGCAAGAAGGGGTTTCCCAGCTCAGAAATTCCCGTTTGGCCGCTGGCATGCCCTGGGGCAAAGAATCTCTCTTTGTGCCGCGTCCCAGGGTCACAGTCGTAACTGGCATCCCGGCTCGTGGCCGCGTCCGTGCCCTGGGTACAGCCTCACATCCCAGTTGCTCCAGTGCATCCCTTTGGCCCGGTGATTTCACCCTGGGCTGCCCTCTGCACTGCTTTCTGCAGCAGCAGCCCTGGATCCCTTCCCTTCGGGCACTCCAAAACCAAGTCATTTAAATTAGCCACCACGTCGCTTAATACAGGGAGACGGGTGCTTGCACAAGCGTCCCCATTGTGAGACCAGAGCGGGCCAGTCGGGGGGAAGCGGTGGGAGGAGAGGGGGCTGCCCCTTCCCCAGCACTCCTGCCCTCCTGGGATGCCCCGGGCCATCCTGTCTCTCCCAGTTTCTTCCCAGTGCAAGATCCTGCGCTGCAACTCCGAGTACGTGGCTGCCACGCTCAACCTGCGCGGCTCCAGCAGGAACGCGGCGTTCTGCAGCGCCCTCCGCTCCTACTCCCACTGCACCCGCAAGACGGCCCGCACTTGCCGGGGCGACCTGGCCTACCACTCTGCCGTCCACGGCATCGAGGACCTCATGATCCAGAACAACTGCTCCAAGGAAGGTCCCGTCTCACCACCCCGGCCCCGGCCACCGGCCCCCAACCACCAGGGCTTCGAGTCGCTGGATATCTGCAACTACGAGAAGAGCTTCCTCTACAAGCACGGCCAGCCCCCCGGCTACCAGCACTGCGCGGCCTTCGGGGACCCCCACATCCGCACTTTCCATGACGACTTCCACACTTGCAGGGTGGAGGGCTCCTGGCCTCTCTTGGACAACGACTACTTGTTTGTGCAAGCAACCAGCTCACCGGTGGCCAAGGGGTCCAACGCGACGGTTACTAGCAAGGTAACGTTCTCGCCTAGGGCTTGGCAGCAAATCCGTTCACCTCCGGGATGCGGGAATGGCTTCAGGCAGTCCCTGCAGGGATGATCGCCCTGTAACAGAGATGATCGCCCTGTAACAGAGATGGCAGATGTCCCCGCATCACCTTTTCCCTTAAACCACCACCTATTTCACAGAATCACAGAACAGTTAAGGTTGGAAGGGACCTCTGGAGATCACCTAGTCCAACCCCACTGCTCAAGCAGGGTATCTCAATGCTTAAAGTGAGGATGTGCCTCACTAAAAGGGCTGGGGAGGGTAGCAGCAGCTTCAGCTAAATTCCCATGGGATCAGGAATTAATGCTCCCAGCAACAAGTGGGATGGAGGTCCTTGAGGGGACCGGAGAGACCTGCGAGCACTCCCATTGCCTGGCAGGACAACACTGCTGCCTGGGGACGGCTGCTTAAATAGCTTCAAGGAGAGAAGGACACACGTTGCTTTCCTAGCAGGACCGCAGCAACGTGGGCGAGATGGTTCGGGGCGGAGGGGGATGCTCCAGCGAGGGGAGCCGGTACCTGGGGTGGGGACACGGCCGTGATTCCCATGGGGGAGCCTGACGAGACGGATCAAACCGCCTCTGATCCGCTTTCTGTGTGCAGCTCACCATCATATTCAAGAACATGAAGGAATGCATCGACCAGAAGGTCTACCAGGCCGAGATAGACAACCTTCCCGCTGCCTTCGAGGACGGCTCGGTGAACGGTGGCGAGAGGCCGGGGGGAAGCAGCTTGGCCATCCGGGAACACGCGCCCGGGCGGCACGTGGAGATCCGGGCCGAGTACATCGGCACCACCATTGCCATCCGCCAGGCTGGGCGGCAGCTCTCCTTCTCCATCCGGGCAGCCGAAGAGGTGGCACGCTCCTTCACGGAGGAGCAAGACCTGCAGCTCTGCGTGGGCGGCTGCCCCCGCAGCCAGCGCATCTCCCGCCGCGAGTGCTGCCAGGGCCGGATGGCAGCCGAGGCAGCCCGCGCGCTCTGCAAGGAGATGCTGCCCGTGGAGGACGTCTACTTCCAGTCGTGCGTCTTCGATGTGGTAACCTCAGGGGACGCCAACTTCACCATGGCGGCTCACGGGGCCCTGGAGGATGCCCGTGTCTTCCTTCCCAATGCTGAGAAACTGCACATTTTCCAGGCTGGGACAGGCTGCTGGCACACCTCTTCCTCTTTACTCCTCCTCCTCACCTCTAGCCTTTGGGCTACTCAGTTGCACTTTTAACTCCTGCTGGCTGGCACTCACTGGCATGACATATGGCGCAGGGGACACATCCAAGGGACCGTCCAAAGGGGTAACACGAGAACTGCTGACTCAAGAATCGCACCTTGTAGATCAAGAAAGACGTCTTAGCTAGGATCGAGTATCTGCAGCATCGTGGAATTGGAGAGCCAGGTCTTGGGAGGGGGGAGCACAGGAGATGAAGGACGGTGAAATACCTGTTCGCACCTACTGTTCTCACCGGTGTGGAGGCCAGCATCGATCCAGGCTCCTTCCTCTCCCACAAGGCCATTCAGTTTTGTATTTTGGATTCTGATGCGTTTTTTTTCCCTAAAGATCGGGACATTGCAAGCCGTATCAAAGAAAAAGAAACACACGGGGGTTGAACGCCTGCTCACTTGTGCTGTCCTTGGTATTATTCTTTTGATCCCACCACTTGGAAGAGGTATTTGGAGAACCTCCCTGCCCCAAGCCTTTGCGTGCTCCTAACAGGCACAAATTGGTACCTTACAAGACACTGGTCCTTTCAGTACGCGTGCTTTACACATTTATTCCAGTGTTACTACAGCGGACTTTTGCTAAGGAACCTTACAGATTTAGAAAGAATGGTCTCAGAGCCCAGATCCCAATTTTTAGCAGTCAGAAAACATTGTTTTATGGATTTGGGGCTCCTTGACCTACCTGCTACTGAAGTCATGTTAGAGCAAAGCCAGGTCATTGGAGTGACATGACCAAGGTCTGAGATTTCCTTTACCACAAGAGCTAGAAATCAAACATTTTATACTATATTCTCCTTTCTCCGGAGTAGTAATTGATGGTTAGTAACTCTGGATCAGTGCTAATTTCTAGCCCTCTGGTACTGCAAAACATCAGGTCTCTGAAATTTCATCTACTGTTGCTATTTTTCTTTGTTGTTGTCTTGGCACCTGTCTAGGACTCAATATAGCAAGTTCTGGACTTTGGACCAGTGTTGAGTTTCAGGGAGGTGGGAGAGAGAAAATGACCCAGCATTCCTCTCCCTTGGGCCCAACTTTCTCTGGTGCTGTCACAACCCAGGTCCAATGCAACCAAGACTGTTGGTATGGCTTGAAAAAGCGAATTAACAGCAAAGATGCTGAACTGGCAAAAAGCGATTTGGCTGTGTCGATGGGGAGGTGAACTATTAGAGGATGTACATAAATATTGAGGTGAGGCCAAAGTAGATGTTTAATATATTTAAGAGGTTTTAAGAAAAGTGGATAGAGTTCTATTTGTTAACAAATATTTTTCATATGCAAAGACTTTTTTTTTTTAATAAAGAGGGCTCACATCAAAACCTTTGCTATCCTTGTCCCAGGGGAGCCTAAGAGGAGCCCTGCAAGGCTCCAGCCTTGCAGAGGGTGCTCTAGGGGAGAAGTAAGCTGAAGGATCTGGGCATGCTGCGTTGTGAAAGAGTATTGCAAATCATCCAGGTAGGGAGGAGCGGTCAAATAGTAAAGCAAGATTTTACAGCTTCTCAGTATCCCTGCAGTTTCTTTGGTCACTTTTTTTTCTCTGGCTCATCTGGACAAGTCCTGGACAAAGAGGGAATAGGGAGAAGTTTCTCAGCTTTATCAGCATATTCCCTCCTCCAACGTACACTCAAAGCACACGGGAACTAGCGTGAGAGTTTCTCTGTTTCTTGTATGGTGATCTCACTAATCCCTGAACGTTTTGACATTAAAGGTGTCTATTTTTGAAGTCCTCATTTCCTGTCATCTGTCTCTTATTTCTTTGGTCGGCAGCAGCAGGTGAAGATAATAATATCTCGCCTTCCACCCACTGCTCCTTTTACTCTGGAGCACTGTGTGGTCTATATATACTCGCTCTGAATCAGGGAGGAAGCCAGCCCGCCGCGCTGCTACGCTCCACCACTTCGCAGGACGGGAAAGGCCACCGTTTGCAGGTCCCTGCGGTAGCAACGATCACCTACTCAGGAGCCCTGCGCAGGCTGCGGGGTTAATGCTCTTGGAGATCCTTAGAGAAACAGGATTGACTTTATCCAGTAATGAAATTATCTGCTTCCAAGGTGCAGAACGGCAGGTCTTTAACAGCACACAGCAATGCTACGCAAGCGCTAGCAACTAATGCAGCGGGGACAGATTTTATGATGCAGAATATAACTATCCATTAGATTTTGGCTGGTACATCTAGTCAACAAGCACAGTGTGGGGAAAGGGTGGTTACCCGACCAGGACCTCGCTGGTCGATGACTCTTGGCAGCGTGCTGGGCCAGGCTCGCCCCCAGGCTCAGCTCTTTGCAGCTGCACAGTGGTATAAGGGGGATGGAGGAGCCCCCGGGACCCGGGAGCAGAGGCGATGCTGCGCGAGCCCTGGGCATGGCAGGGAAGCAGCGCGGCAGAGCGGCCCGGCTCACGTCTCTTAGCACCGTGCCGGTGCATTGGCTCTGCCCGAAAGCGGAGCGCGGTGAGCGCCAGCACGGCACTCTGCAGAGGGGCTGGTCTTCAGACACGCTCTTCCCAGCTTGGGAAGCTCCCCATCCGGAAAGGGGGCAATGGACCGGGCTCTGAAGACTTTGTTCCCATTGGAAAGAAAACCGGAGCTTCCTGGGTCTGCTGTGACAGGCAGATTCAAGGCCTCTCACTCATCACCCGCCTGACAAACTCCAAAGCCCACAAGAAGGGCTTTGGCCAAGCTCCAGAGCTCCCTGGAAGCAGTAAGACCACCATGAGCAGCTCGGGCAGGTCTGAAGCTCCAATTCGGGTTAGAGCAGGCACTGGGTAGTCAAAGCATGTCACAGCCACGGCCACCACCTTCCTTACAGGTAATGCGGGCACTTAAACCTGAGCCGCAGCCTGGCTAATAGCCAGCAACTTGGAGGGAACGTGTACAGTGTTAACGGGTTTGAGCCTGCTCTCAGAATTGTTCTGTACTCTGCATCCTAAATTTAATGATTTTGGAAGAAGCAAGACCTTTCAAAGACGTGCTAAAGTCTCTAAGTAGAAGAGAGACCTTTCTACCTCTGACAGATTGCAGTCTGAAATAAAGAAGTGGAACGTAGGCGTGGATCCAAGCCCCATTGATGTCAACAAGAGCATTTCCATTGACGTCAGTAGACTTTGGATCGAGCCCTTAGTTTCCTAGCATATGTCACCTGCTAAAAAAGACACTGGCAGCACTGGTCAGCGTTTGCAAATGCAAGCCTAGTTTTGGCCATTCTGGGTCTGGATGCCCAACCTGAGCGGTTGGAGAAAGGGAGTTCCCAGCCTTGTGGGAATGCTGCACGGGCACGGATGGGACAACCTGCTCCCCTTACATCCTGTCTCACCCTGATTTCTAGTAGATAGCAAAATGCCAAGGCCCTGGGGCAGGAGGTTTAGCAGCCAAAGCTGAATCTTCATTAGCAGCTGCTTCTACATGCCATAAAACAACCTGATCACCAGAGGTAGCCAGGTTTGCCAGCTCCCGCTGTTGCAGTGAGGATACAAAGCTGTGCAAAGCAGAGCTGCCACACCGCTAATCCGACGCTCCAAAGCAGAGCTGTCCAAATCGGAAGCAGGTCTTCAAAATGGCAGCACTGATTTAAAAGACATCCAAAAATTCATGTTTGTCCGGTGTGTTTCACACCAAATTGTGACATGTTTGTCAGTGAGATGTTAAGGCCAAGACGCGAGCTTCCTCCTCAGAGCTCAGGGGTGGAGGCAGCTTCCCCGTGCTTGCGACAGCCACAGGCTCCCGCAGGAGATGTGAATGAGGACGGCTGCTGCTGAAACGGGCACGTTTTGGGGCGGATCGGCACCTCCCGGAAGGGCTTTCTGCCTGACACTCTCCAGGCATTTGGCAAGACCACTGTAAAAAGAAATAAGCTGTCAGCGACGTTTGGCAAGCTAACAGCGGATGAACAGGACCCAGATCTCCTGAGGTCCATCCTACAGCTCTCCTCGGGAACTGGCATATCCCTGTTTATCCAGATCCTGATTTCCACAAGTTTCTTTCAGCCTTTTTCTTCTTCTTGTAGCCAGGTAATACACAAAGCGAAGATCAAGGCTCATCCTCACCTCTACAAATTTATAACCAGCACGCTCCAAATTTGCTCATATCAGCCAAATTTTCACACAGCTCCACTCGCCTCCTCTTAAACTCCCTTTGCACCCAGGACTGGGCAGCCCAAGGCACCGATATTATTAGTCTATCGCGCCTGTAACCCAAGCAGCCAGCCCGTAAAGATGGACGGAGGAAAATCGTCCCTGTGGTTCAGCAGCCGCCCGTCATTCCCGAAAAGGCCTCTAGATGTCCATGCACACCAAGACATGGAGGCAACGCTCTGGTGGTATCAGGAGCCTCTACCAACATCCACAGCCCTGCTCAGCCCAAGGGATTTCCGTCCTCACCCAAAATACCACGAAACGCTCCCGTAAAGGTTCTAGAATTTGGCCTGGTTTTCTAGAGACAACAAACACGTGAGATCAGTGAGGGCGAAGGTGGTATGGGAAGGGACTTCCTAGCTCCCAGTTTTAGCCACCTCACCTGGGTATCTAAATTAGGGACCTTGTTTGGGGTCAGCATCTCCGGGGGGGATCCTCTCACCCCCCTCACTGATGGGCTCCAAGCCCATCGGCACTGGCCGGAGGCGAGGACGAGGCCGTCCACCACGCACGGCCCAGGGAAAGCTGCGCGTGGGTTTGCCTCAGCTGCTGAAGAATAAGAAATTTTCCTCCTCCCTTTGCCCCTTCCAGCATCCACGGGCCCCTGCCAGGGCCTTTCAAGGGACAGATGGAGCGGGGATGGAAGGCCAGGAAATCTTTGGCTATACAATACTTTTTCCTCTGTTGAAAACAATAACATCTGCAAAATGCAACACCAAAAGACCAAGAGGACCAGGCGGATCGGTTTTGCACAGCGACGAGCTGCAGGCGTTTTCCTAAAAGGCGGCGCAGGGCAAGGGAGCCAAGCGCGGTCACACTCTCCCAGCCCGAGCAAGGAGGCAGCTGGTGCAACCGAGTCGTGTGCCCAGAGCAGGTGAACGGGACTTCCCGAACTCCGCACTCAGATTCCTCCTTGTTTGTGGACGGCTCAGGCACAGGCTGCTGACGCTCGGCTCTGGCTTTCCCCTCTTCATTGCAAAAGCTCAGTCTGGCAAGATTAGAGATGAAGAGATAACATCGCAGTAAAAAAAACACATCCACCAGAAAGAGCTGTTTTCACATTGCACTCCTGGCAGGAGCCGGAAACGCAGGGCTCTGGGGAAAGTCCTCACGCCAGACCCCCGAGGAGGCTTCTCCCCGCTCAGCTGGGACGAGGAAGGAGAAAAGGGGATCTCAAACTGTGATACAGATGCCATAGGGCATTTCAACACAGCACGCAGCCTACACAGCACCAAGAATCACTGCCGGCGGTGACACAAGCCGTCGCTGTTGCTCATGGATGAACCCGGCAAAAAGCCGCCTTTGGAAACCTGCAGTGGGGATCTGCACTGCGTGGCCGAGAGCTTTCCAACTCGTTTCATGTAGGTCCCTGCAGAGCTCCTGAAGAGCAGCCACGTCCACCCCTACCAGCTGGGGCTGCAGTACCCCAGCCGGGCTGTGCCCCGTGCCTCAAAACCCGGCCCCGCAAGCCTTAACACCTCCGTCAGCACTTCCATTTTGATGAAACTCAAAGCGAATCGCTCCCCTCGCTTCCCCGTGTCAGCCCTTCTGCCACATTCCCAACCCAGACCATCCCGGGTGGCCCTTTACGCTGCCCAAGTCGTGCTGAAGGCAGCCACAGCCAAACCCACGCAGCGGGAAGACAAGCGTGGGACGGCGGTGGCTTTCCAGGAGCCACGGGCGTCCCTCGGTCCCTTGTTTTCCGGCTGCAGGGACACACACCCGGCGCAATCAGCGTGGGATTTTCAAGCGCCGCTGGCTGTATGTACACAGGCCAAGCACGGTCTCCATCCCAACCCCCGGTTAATCCCTTCCCACCCTTGCCAAAGGAAATGCCTTTTCCGCCCCGGCTCCCGCTGCCGTCCGCACGACAGGCACACTCTGTCCCTTTGCTCAGGCCATCGGGAACCCCTCCACGTCCCTCTCTTCCCCTCTCCGCCTCGAATTTGCTGGAAGCAACCATATATGGCGAAAAACGGAGGAAACGGCCCCAAGAAGCTCCCGGGAGCGCTGCACAAGGCAGCAGCCTCCGAGCAGGCAGGCCGCAAGCTCTCTCTTCTCGGGGGTGGGAGCTGGTTATCTGGGCTGAGGCCGATAGACGGGGCAAAGGACGGCTGGCAACGAGAGGAGTGTGATTTCTCCAGGCAACGGCGGGCCGTGACTCCCTGCAACCGCGGCCAGGAAATAAAGGCTTTCATGAGTGCTCCTGTGCACCGAGGCTGTGCTACGGCCGGGATAAGGGCAGGATCCAGAAAAACCCTACGCTGCTGGTACGGAGCGTGGCACCAGAAGGGAAACGGGGAGAGCCGCCGATTCGTGCTGCCCGGTTTCTGCCTCACCTAATCGTTTGCCCATGATCCACTCAACACTGGTGCCAGTGAGTCACCTCGGCGCGTAGTTTCCAAGTCAGCCCATCCCTGCTCTTCGGGGCTGGGTTATCCCCGACACATCCCATTAGTCATGCAGCTCTCCCCACCGTCACCAGCCCATGGCCAGTGTGGAGAAGGTGCTGGGCCGCTCTGCCCATCTGCCTGGACCACAGTGGCCCCAGCAGTGACTCTTCTCCTTCCCTGTGTCCATCACCAAGCCTGGAGGGATCCTCCAAGCCGGAGGAAGCTGAGCTGATAGGGGGGGCCGGGGCCTTAAAAAAATTACTAAGTGGAAGGGAGGAAGCGCCCGAGAGCTGGTGTCTGCCCAAAAACATAACTGGCTTCTCTTCGATATCCTTCTTTTTACAGAGATGTGACATTTCAAAGCTTTTGTTTTACAAGCTACAATTCCTCAGTGTTTCCAATCCCTTGCTTAACCCAGGGCGCTGCTCGCGTGGGAAACCTCGTGAACCGGGTCTCATCCTGGGGAAGCTGTTCCTCCTCCAGCGGAGGGACCGGCGAGGCCTTTCCAGCTGGATGGAGGTCAGGGGAGCAAAGGGCAGAAGCTGATCCACAGATGAAGAGAAACCTGGAGGGGGTCCAGGCTTTGAAACGTGCCTTGGACCATCTCTCTGGCAAGCCGAGGACTTTATCGTCCTTTGACATCGCTGGAATGTGTTTGACAGTCGGGGCGAAAGCCGCCGTGGGCAGCAAGAGCCAGGCTGGAGACCTCTCCTTCGGGAGACCGGCACCGAGGGAAACCGGAGACGGGGAGCGCAAACATGGATCCCGAAGGAACGCAACGGCGCGAGCGGGCCCGGGACCAAGCCGAGGTCTTCGGGATCGCGTATCCGCAGCTGGCACGGCTGCAGAGCCCGGCTCGCTCCGCCAGATTAGAGCAAATCCGCAATTCCCATGGGCCCGGGGACCTTTCTCCCAGAGAGGGACAATGGGCAGAGCTTGCCAGGAGCCGGGGCGGCAGGAAGAGGCGCAGCTCCTCCATTACGCACCGCTCGGCAAAGCCAGTCTCTCGCGGCGAGGAGATCCGTCCCGCCGCTTGGCAGGCGACCGGCTTCTGCCGGTTTATCGGCGCAGTTTATCAGTTTACGCCAACAGGTGTGAATTAACTTTGAGGGACGGCGAGGAGGGCAAAGAAATAAAAGCAGGGCGCGCGCCAGAACAGCGCGGACAAACAAGTGCCGTGTCGCGGGGCAAAGGACAACCCAGACAACACCTAACAAAAACACATCCCTTTCCTCCTCGGCGAGGGGGCAAGGTCGGTCTTCGGAGCCCCCCCTCCGCGCTGTTTCCATCTCCGCCTTTTTATTGCTCTTTCAGTGGCTCCACAAACATCGCCCTGCCATTTCCTCCACTCCCCACGCCTGTTTTCCTGAACTGCGAAAGCATTAATTGCTCTTAAAACGGGTGACAGAACAGCCGGCTGGGGAGGAAGGCATGCTCAGCGCACGAAGGGAGCCCGTGGGCGTCCGGGGGTGCGGGGGCTGCTCGGGACCGGGCTCGAAACATCCTGAATCGGAGCGGGGCGGGGGGGGGGGAAGGGTGTAAGATGTCCCCTTTTTGGCTGATGACAGCCCGATGAGTAATTCTGCGAAAACGTGTGGCGGGGAGGGGGACACGGGGGCCTGGGGGGGGGAGATGGGGGTTTGGGGGGGTCACAGGCAGTGACAGAAGTGGGGGACACCCTGGAGGGACCGAGAGGGGCTGAGCTGCCCCCCCCAGCGTGAGGTTTTCTCTTCCCTATCCCAATTCAACCCTTATTCGCCCCAAATGATCGGGGGGGAGCAGAGGGGGGCTGTGGAGAGGCCTCAGCTGCCTGATGGGGGGGGGGGCGGCTGTGGAAATGCCCCCAAACAGAGCTGAGAGGGGGTTGGGGGGTGGATGCCTTCAGTGGGGTGAGGGGAGCACCGAAGCCCTGTGGGGGCTGCCCTAGTTCAACCAGTACCGCAGGACCCGCCCCAGTACAGCCTGTACTGGGCGCTGCCCCCGGCCCGCGCACTCCGAGGGGGCTCAGCCCCCCCACCGCCCCGCAGAGAACATTACATCCTGTTCCCCGCTCCCCATTGGCTCCCGCCGCCCCCCGTCCGCACCCGCCATTGGCCAGCCGCGCCGTCACTCCGTCCCCCTCCCCCGCCCCCCGCCCTCCTCTCCTGCGCACACGCTCGCCTCTCCTTCACAAGCTGTCCACGCTCCGCAGGCGGCGCGCCGATTGGCCGGCGGGGGTGTAAACAAGTCGGCGGCGGCCAATGGGAGCGCTGATCACGCGAGCAGCACGCTTGGCCACGCGCCCTCGGCGTGGAGCGCTTGGCATCAACAAGTGCGGGAGGGGGCAGAGCGGGAGGCGGAGGCTATAAAAGGCCGCTGGGCCGGGGGGCCGGGCTCAAACCGTTGAGCGCAGCGAGCGGAGCGGCGGGCTGCAGCAGCGGGAGGCGCCGCGTCTCTTCTGCTCCACGTCCCTTCTGCTCCGCAGCCGCTAGGAAGGGAAGGGTTGGCTTTTGGGCTGAATTCTGACTAAAAGTCAACCTTTCTGAGGTGTTTTTTCGCCTCAATTGTTGCCGTTGAGGGGGAAAAAAAGCACAAAACCTGCCCGGCGCAGCTCCTTGCCTCCTCCTCAAGAGCATCTCCCAAGCCTCGCCTCAGCCATGGTGATGTTCAAGAAAGTGAAGACCTTCCTCGTGGCCTTCAGCGAGCCCGAGAAGGTCTACAGCAGCGGGGAGAAGGTGGCAGGCTGCGTGGTGGTGGAGGTGGCCGAGGTCACCCGCGTCAGTGCCGTCAAGGTGCTGGCCTGCGGCGTGGCCAAAGTCAACTGGGCCAAGGGCCCCCAGCAGTGCAAGCAGGAGATGGAGTACCTGCGCTTCGAGGACGTCCTCACCCTGGAGGAGCAGCCCACCGGTGAGGATCTGGGGCTGGGAAAGGGGGAGAGGCGGTGGGGCAAATGGTGGTGGGGAGCAGGCAGGAGAGGGCTCGAAAGCGGCCGCTGAAGAGCGGCTTTTCCTGCTGGTTGTTCCACTGCAGCAAGGGGCTGGGCTGAGTCTCCTGGTTGCATCCGCTCGGGGTGAAGCAGAAGCGGCACTCAGAAGAGCTGTTGCGTTTTGCTGGCGGGAGGAAAATGGGATTGAACTAAGTGAACTGGTTGAACCCTTGGAAACGAATGAAGGGCAGAGCAGGGCTCGCCTAGGCTGCGTGTCGGAGCTGGAAAACTTAGGGCCGGTGTGCCCTAACTGGAGCGCGAAACAAAAGCGCGATGAGGCGCTTGCTGGAGCGTACAAAAGACGTTAGGCGTCGATGTGGCCGGCTCGACTCGCCGAACAGGCGGTGATGCTGTGTGCCTGCAGGGAACAAGTACCAGGGCTGGCTTTGGGTGTCACCATGGCAGGAGGTGCTTCCGAGTTGAGTACAGTGGCTGGTACAGTGCACGGGACAGGTGGTGGGAGAGTGGCGAGTCCAGATCCTGCCCGAGCCAAAGAGTCTCAGTCCCTTTGCTGCCTTTATCACCCTCCGTGTTTGGCTGGCTCTGGGGAAGGCAGAGATAGGCAGTTGGCAGAGTGTCTTGGCAGATAAGGGGGATGAAGTGAAATCCTCGAGATAGATAGTTGGGGAAAGAAGCAAGTACTTCGTATTCCCAGAAAGTGGAAGTAGAGTGGGGTAAGCAGAGGTGGCAGAGTCTGAACAGAAGCCGACTAGGACTTCTTGTCCTGGTTTCAAATGAGGATGTTGAAAGAAGAAGTGAAAGTGTAGATTAGCAGTCCTTCCCTGCCTTGAGAGGACACCAGGTTCTCAGCCTTCTTAGGGGACAGGCGTGGGTGGCTCTTACCAAACACCTATTAGAGCTCTTAATGCCTGCGATGCAGACTTCATCATAACCTGTGTAAGCAGAACAGTGGATAATGCTTAGAGAAACGCTACTGGACTTCATCTAATATCTGCCTTCCCCTTTTCTCTTCTCAGATGGGGATGGCTCTGTAATCCTGAGACCTGGAAACAAATACGAATACAAATTTGGATTCGAGCTTCCCCAAGGGTAGGTATTAGACAAACATTGTCTTCAAAAAAAAAATTAAAAAAGCCTATCCTTACATTCCTATGGAAAACTGTCCTGTTACCTCAGATGTGTCTAACAAGGGTCTCTCTCCATAGGCCTCTGGGTACCACCTTCAAGGGAAAGTATGGCTGCGTGGACTACTGGGTGAAGGCTTTCTTGGAGCGCCCGTCCCTTCCCACTCAGGAGATAAAGAAGCGCTTCGAGGTTATGGATCCTGTTGATGTGAACACTCCAGAGTTACTGGTAAGCGCCAGTTTATCTTCCACCTCAGAGAGGTTTGGGTGTCAGCATTAAGGGGGATACAGGGACCCTTAGGTAGGGTCAGTCTGACCTCTGTGGCTAAGACTCCCCCTAATAGGCTTTACTACTCAGCACAGATTAAATACTTAGTAGTTAAGAACTCTCCAGAAGGCTACACGGAGACAAGTAGAAGTGAGGCACTGAGTCTGCATTCAGTTAACTGAAAGACACTTGCTGTCATGGGGAGCGGCAGTGTGAATTTGAGGAAGCTTGAGTCACAGAACAGAAGAAGGCGAAGCTCAGAGCTGGAAAGGAGCAATGGGATGGGAACAGTGAGCAGGTTTCATCTGAGTAACGATCTTATTTCTTTTCAGTCTCCAGTTGCTGCCAAGAAGGAGAAGAAGGTGTCCTGTATGTTCATTCCTGATGGCCATGTCTCAGTCAGTGCTCAAATCGACAGAAAGGGATTTTGTGAAGGTGAGAGCCTGTCCCCTCTCTTAAAGAAGGGAAGGAGGGGGGGAAAGGGGTGACGGGGACAAGCAGTAGCTGAGCAAAGGGGCTGCGTCAGGGGGTGTTCAATCAGAAGATGAGCTAAACCGACAAGTATACTGCAAGGAGAAAGTTCTGACCTTCCTAATGGAAAACATCGTTCCCTCCTCAGGTGATGAGATCTGCATCAATGCAGACTTCGAGAACACTTGCTCCCGGATCGTGGTGCCCAAAGCAGCCATCATTGCCAAGCACACCTACCTGGCCAACGGGCAGACCAAGGTCTTCACCCAGAAGCTCTCCTGCGTCCGAGGCAACCACATCATCTCGGGCATGTCCGAGTCCTGGCGGGGCAAAACCATCCGTGTCAAGAAGCTCAAGCCGTCTATCTTGGGCTGCAACATCCTGCGCGTGGAGTATTTCCTGCAGGTGAGCGTCTCCGATTGCCGCTCTTGTTCCTGTTGCGGTTAGTGGGTAAGCTTTGTCTGCTGTTGGTTTGTCATCGCTAACAGCGCTCTGGTTTGTATCTTGCAGATCTACGTCAGCGTCCCAGGCTCCAAAAAGATCATCCTTGAGCTGCCCCTCGTCATTGGCAGCCGGTCGGGCATTGGTAGCCGCAGCTCCAGCATGGCCAGTCAGACCAGCTCCGAGATGAGCTGGGTGGACTTGAACCTCCCTGATGCTCCGGAAGGTGAGTGGGGTGCAGTGGCTGCGAGCAGTCCTTGGTAGACACTGCAGATCGTGGTGGGTGAATACAAGAAGGATCTGCGTTGATCTTGAACTCAAAAGTTGCTCCTTTCCTTGCAGCACCCCCATGCTATCTGGACATTGTGCCCGAAGACCACCGCCTGGAGAGCCCCACCACTCCCCTGCTCGATGACCCCGACAGCTTCGACAGCCCCATCTTCATGTACGCTCCGGAGTTCAAGTTCATGCCACCGCCCACCTACACGGAGGTGAGCGGCAGTGTCAGCGCGCTGACACCCTGCCACAGGAGATGACGGGAGCTCTGGCAGAATTGGTTTGGTGGGTGTAATTCTCAAAGCGTCTAAATGGCCTCTCTGCTTTCTTCCTCAGGTGGATCCCTGCATTGCTAACAACAACGTGCAGTGAGCGACACAAGGTTGCTCTCCCACTTTTTCTGGACTCTAAATCTGCAATGATTTATATCCAGCAGCAGCACAGACCAGGCTCTTCCGAGGAGCCCTGCTGCAGGAGAGGGCCGCACGAAGGGCACACATCACTATAGCTCCCGGGGAGGCTCGGCTCGGCGCGTGTGGACGAGGTGACGCCTGTGAGTCTCCGTATTCCCTCACGTGCTGACTGCCTTGACTCGTACCGAGAAATTCTCATGTGGCTCAGGGGTTGTTTAGGACCTTGCTTACAGCCAAAGTCTTCCAAAAAAATAAAAAAAACCCCACAAAACACAAAGGTGCTTACGTGGAACCGGGCGGAAGATTCTTGTGTGGAGTGGGGAAGGTGTAAACGCCTCAAACACCTCAGTTATGAATCCTTAGAGGCAGATTCCAGCCTAAAGAGACCTCAAAAGATGTCGATGTGGCAGAAATTACCATCACGATGCCTTGAATCTGATACACTGTCCTCAAAACCAGATGAATGTGACCTGTTTGTACATGTTTGTTTCATGTCTGAAAAGGCACCAGAGTGTGCAAAGATTGTAACTGAACTTGTTCCTCTGATGGGGGGGTTGTTGCTCTCGCTTAAGCTAATGCCTTTAATCTCAAAGCTCCCCAGCACCCAGGGCAGCGTGTCCCATGGTGAAACTGCTGGTTGAAGCACTCGCTCTCTCCCCTCTACAGAAGGGGCTACACTGAGAAAACAACGCACATCCAACAACCTCCGAAAGCAACAACCCTGTTAAGCAGCTTGTAGTCTAATGAGTGCTACTTTGCATGCTAATCTGGTCCCATTTGCTTGTTTAGAATTGAATTTGGAAGCTCAGCTCTGCAACTGAGCCAGTTTGTGTCATGTGATTCTCCTCATAGTATTTATCTCGAGTTAAACTTTCTGAACCTCCTAACCCGTGTAAGCTAACGCTCCCAGGGCGCTGGGAAAATCACTCTCCTGTCCTGTTCGTTGTACTCGATTCACTTCTTCGTGTAGGTGACTGACGCACCAGCCTCCCCCCAGTCATGGCTTCTTGGTTTCGCTGGCCTTTGCAGCACTGCTGAGGCCTTGCCAGTGGTATCTGCACTGCGCTTCCCTGTGCATTCCCTTTCCTGGCTCTCGGAAGGGAAGTCTCCCACCAGTACTGACCAAAGCTTCATCTCACGGTGCCAAATTGTCCCGTCTCATGTGATGTCTAGATGCCAGGACCGGGGCTCGTGCGCACACCCCTGCCCTGAGCAGAATCACCGAAACCAAATCCATGACTGGGGGCGGCTCTTGGAGGGGGGCGAGAGCGTCGCCCCCCGCCCCGGGCGCGTCGCGGCTGCCTGCTCCCCCCGCGGGAGAAAAGCACTTTCTGTGACGAGGAACCCAGCGCTGCGCGTCCATGTCTGATGGCTCCGGCAGGGCCGAGCTCTTACAAATCACAACAGCTGCCTCTGACTGTTAAGACACAAATTGATATTAATGAATTCTTTTTCTACTGTTATTTTGTATTTGTTTTTTGGGGGGGAGGGGGAAAAAATCTATATTTTGTACCGCTGAGATTCTATAAACGTTTTTAATAAAGGTTTCTAAAATTGAATTGTTTGCCTTTTTGCCTTGGGTGGTGAGAAGGAGGAAGCTGGTTGCTGAACCGGGGAAGTGCTAATTCCAGAGCAGGAGGGGAGACAGGGGGAAAGGGCGGATGATGGGGGTGAGGGGGAAGGTGTGGAGCCCAAAATCCTGAGGCGGGGAGGAGGTTGGAGGGTTTTGCCCTCGCGGGGAGCAGCTGCCCGTGGCCTGCGACCTGGGTGGGTCCCCAGCAAGCGCTGCCAGAAGGTCACCTTGGGGGTGGCCCAGCCTCGCGGTGTCCTTGGGGCGGTGGGTGTGCGGTGGGTGTGCAGGGAGGTGACGTTTGCACACCCGGTGCTGCACAGTGCCCATGAAACGGTGCCGAAGCCGGTCCCGCTGCCCGGCTGCGGCTGCATCTGCGGCGCGCGGGGGCTCGCGCTGCTCCCGTGACCCAGGAATGCGAGCGGAGGAATGCGGCCGCTACCTGCCCGCGGGGCCGCGGAGCAGAGCAGGGCCTGGGCCAGCGCAGCCCTGCTTCCAGGTGTTGTGCAAACTGGAAACAGCCCTCGGTCTGCCAGGCAGCAGCCGCCCGTCAGCTCACCTTCGGGTGGGGAAATAAAACCTGGATCTTGCTTTGGGACTTGGCATCGCCAGTCGTAGAGGGTTTTTTTAAAAAAAAACCCTTTTTTGGCAGCCAACAGCGAGCAGGAGCGCAGCTTCGGCGCTTTTCCACGGCCGCTGCAGGAGGAATTTCCCTGCTGACCGCCAACCACGTAGCCCCCCGACCCGCCGGGGTGGGAACGGGTCCTCGCCGAGCCGGGGGCTGCAGGGGGCCATTTCGGTTCGGCTGCAAGGAGAAGCCAGCGGCACGCGGCTCCCGCTGCCGCAGAGACACGTGCGGCTCAGCCGGGCACCGCTCGGGGCGGCCACCGCCCTGGTGCAGCCGGAGCGTGAAATTCGGAGAGGGGAAAAAAAGGAAACACCCCTTGGGAGCACGCCGGGGGGGGATATTCACCGTGCTAATGAGGATGAGGATGATGAGGATGATGCATGTATCACACGCCTCCGCCAGCATGGGGAAACTGAGGCACGCCGCGGCCCGAGCAGCAGTCCAGCCCGCCGGGACTGGGATGCTCCCGGCAGGAAGAGCCGGCCGATGGGCACCAGGGTGGGAAATTCCTGCCGGCAGCCAAGCCGCACGCGTGGAATAAGCCGGCTTCCTCGCTGTTGTAGCAACCGCGGCCGCGGGGGCCCCGTCCGGCTCCGCCGGCCTTTTTGGGGATGTGGGTGAAAGTTAATGGAAAGTCGCCGGCGTGGTGACGCTACCTGCTGCCACCGCGTTTATCGAGGAACGCGGCAGCGACCTTGGTGGAGGGCTCCGCTCGCGCCGCCGTGCCTCAGTTTCCCTGCGCCCTTATCGCTCCGCACGAGCCCCGGCCTTATCGCGGCTGTCCTGCCCCACGGGGGCTCCGGAGCCCGGTCCGACCCCCCCCCCCCCCCCGGCAGCACCCCGGGGCGGTATCATCTCCGGCAGCGGTTTATCAGCCCTGCTCTGCTTGGAAATCCCATGGAAATGGACTTTTTTTCCCCAGTAAAAAGCCATTTTCCATTTCTTTGAAATGCTTTTTTTTTTTCCCCCCCGCAAGAATAAGACAAGAACTGTCCCGCCCCCCCCCAACCCCCAACCAGGGAAAAGGGAACTCAGATTTCCCCTTTCGAGGGCAGAACCGCCCCGTTCATCGGCATTTTCCTCCAAAAAGAGGCGCTGGGCGATGCAGCCCCCCTGCCCTGATCCGGCTCCTCCGGCGGCCACGGGTTTTTCCACCCCCGTGCCTCAGTTTCCCTTCCCGGGGGGGGGGCTGCGGCGCAGCGCCCGGGCCCCCCGCCAAGCAGGCTGAGGGTGAGCCCCGCTGCTGGCCAAGTATGGGCAGAAAGGGCCGCGGCGCTGGGGGCGGGGGGGCCGCTCACTGCCCGCGGGGGCCAAGCGAGCCAAACGCTGCTGGGCCACTCCCAAAGCCCCCCCCCCCCAAAAAAAAAAAATAACCCTTTTTTCCCCCAATTTTGCAGCCACCTTTCACAGCCGCCCCAGCACCCGGGAGGCTCTGCCCCAGCATCGGCTCCACCTGGGGCAAAAGGCTGCAAAGGGGGGGGGGGACAAAAAGCAGCCGCGGGGGGGGGGAATCTGCCGGAGCCTGTTTACTCGTTCCTCCGGCCCAGCTGTCCCGGCCCAGCCAGCACCAAGCCTTATAGAGAGGGGTTTTTTCCCCCCCCCCCCACCCGTGCTGGCTCCCACCCCGCTTCCCCGCGGCGCCCAACTCGGCGAAAGGTCCTGGCCGGCTCGACCGGGCGCCGCTTCGCTCCCGGCAGCCAAAATCGGGAGTTTTTCCTTCGAGCAAGCGCCCGGGGCGCGTTGCACCGCGGGACTTGCCCCCTCCCCGCTTTTTTTTTCCTTTTTTTTAATTTTTTTCCTCTTTTTTCGCCCCAATGTGCCGTGGGAAGCCTGTCGCCCCGGGGGGGCCACGCGGCCCCCCCCCCCCCCGCTGGCATCGCGGTCCCACGGGCTATTTCGGTCCCCTGCCGTCACCCGCTTCGCTTTGCCGCGGCGGCCAAGTGGGGCAAAGGCCGGGCTGCAGCGCGGCTGCGCGAGCCGCCGGGAAAAGCGCCCTGCTTGTTTTTTCTCGGTTGTTTTTCTTTCCCGCCGCAGCCGGCCCGAGGGCTCCCAAAGGCGGCTTCGACCCCGCCGACCGCCTCCACGGGAAAAGCGGCCTCACCGGCAAGGCCCATCCGCCCCAAATCCCCCGGATTTAGCCCCAGAGATGCTCATGGAGCAGCTCCAGGGATTTAATTCGGAGCCGACCTTGGCTCGTGCAGGAGCCGGCGGTGAAGCCCGCTGGATTCCTCGGTGTTTCGGTTAGTTTTAGCACCGTTCGGAGCAGAAGGGGTGGAAAAAGGCATCGGTGGCCCCCGGTGCCGGGCACCGGCCGCCCGGGGCAGCGGAAACGGCTCGGCAAGGTCACGCTGCTCCAGATCCCCCAGCCGACACATCCCATATCCCGCAGCCGGCACATCCCATATCCCATATTCCATACTCCATATCCCCCAGTGGGCACATCCCATACCCCCAAGCTGGTAGACCTCCTGTCCCCAAAGCAGTGTATCCCAAATCTCCGAGCCGGCACATCCCATATTCCCAAGCCGGCACATCCCCTATTCCCTATCCCCAAGCCAGCACATCCCCTATCCCCAAGCCAGCACATCCCATATCCCCAGGGCAGTGTATCCCATATCCCTGAGCTGGCAAAACCCTTATCCCTGAGCCAGAACATCCTGTATCCCATATGCCAAAGCTGGCACATCCCTTATCGCCAAGGCAGCACATCCCGAATCCCCAAGCCGGCACATCCCAAATCCCTGAGCCAGCACATCCCGAATCCCCAAGCCAGCACATCCCATATTCCCTATCCCCAAGCCGGCACATCCCAAATCCCCAAGGCAATGCATCCCAAATCCCTGAGCCAGCACATCCTGAATCCCCAAGCCAGCACATCCCAAATCCCCAAGGCAATGCATCCCAAATCCCTGAGCCGGCACATCCCGAATCCCCAAGCTGGCACATCCCCTATCCCCAAGGCAGTGCATCCCAAATCCCTGAGCCAGCATATCCCTTATCCCTGAGCCAGAACATCCCATATCCCACACCCCCAAGCTGGCACATCCCCAAGGCAGCACATCCCGAATCCCCAAACCGACACATCCCAAATCCCCAAGCCAGCACACCCCATATTCCCTATCCCCAAGCCAGCACATCCCGAATCCCCAAGCCAGCACAACTCCTATCCCCAAGACAATGCATCCCAAATCCCCAAGCCGGCACATCCTGAATCCCCAAGCCGGCACATCCTGAATCCCTGAGCCAGCGCCGGGCCTGGGGGAAACCGAGGCGGGGGGCTCCTTCCCAGCCCCAACCCCCGTCTCCGACTCATCCCATCCCTCATCCCCGGCCCAAGGCCGCCGCTGCCGGCCGCGTTTTTGGGGCCCCTCTCTTTTCCCCCCGCGGACACCCCGGGGAGGGGACAAAAAACCGGGGCGGGGGGGGAAGAGGGAAGTTTTGCAATTTCCCCCTTTCCGCTGCCTCCGGCAGCCGCAGCTCCGCGGAGCCGCAGCTTTTTTTATCGCCGGGCTGCCGGCAAGCGGGCGGCAAACAGGAACCGCGGCGGGCGAGGGGGGGGCATCGCCACCCCCATCACGCGCCCTGCGCGTGAGCAGCCCCTGCGCAGCCTCCGCCTCGGCCCGGAGAGAAACCCGCTGCCTCCCCGCCGGCGCGTGGGATGAGTTCGGCAGGGCTCAGCAGATGGGGAGCCCCGGGCTGGGTGGGACCCGGCGTCCCGGGAAAAGCAGCAGCCTCCTGCACCCACCGTGCACCCCCCAGCCACCCTCCTGCACCCACCGTGCACCCCCCCAACCACCCTCCTGTGCCCGCCGTGCACCCCCCTGCACCCTTCCTGCACCCCCTTTTGTACCCCCCTTCTGCGCCCAGCCTGCTTCCCCCCTGCACCCACCGTGCACCCCCAACCACCCCCCTGCACCCACTGTGCAGCCCCCAACCACCCTCCTGTGCCCCCTGCACCCCCCTCCTGTACCCCCATCCTGCACCCACCCTGCACCCCCTCCTGCACCCTTCGTGCATCCCCTGTGCCCCCACCCTGTGCCACCCCTGCACCCACCCCACATCCCTCCCGCACCCCCTGAGCACCCCCCAACCACCCTCCTGCACCCACTGTGCACCCCCCCCTCGCTCCCCCAAGCAGGCAGGAGCCCAGCGCTGGGGGGGTTAATCCCCCCCAGGGCAGAGGGGGCACAAGGGGCTTCGCGCCGGGGAGACGGGGTGCTCCCTCGATAACCCGGGGGGGCCGGGGGCCCCCACCTGCAGCCCCTCACTTGCCCCCCCAAACTGTGGGCCCCCCCAGTGCGGCGCAAACCAGCACCGCCCGGACGCCTGGGTCCTCGCCGGAGCCCCGTGCCGGGCCCGCACGTGGCAGCGGTGCGCGAGCGAGTGTGCCGCAGCGGGGTGAAAGCCGCCGGCCGCGGGGCACCCAGCCCGGCGGAGGCACGCAGCCGCCCCGGGGTGCCGGGGACGTCCCCGGGGCCCGGATGGGTCTGAACAGCTCCCCGGGCGCCAGCGCCCTGTTCCGGGAGCCGCCGGCGGGTGTAAACACGCGGGAGCAGGATGTGCTGGGGGGGGGGGGGGGGGGCAGGCCACAAGCAGGACGATTTGGGCGGTCTCAGCACGGCAGGGAGGGGTAAGCGCCGTGCACCCATCCTGCGCCCCGGAGCTGCGTCCTGCTCCCGGCCCCTCCACCCCGACCCCCCCCCGGGGTCCAGCCGCGCCGTCGTCCCCCCCCCGCGAGCGTTCAAGGCCACGGCACCAACCCAGCTCGAAAGAGAGAAAAAGATCGCTTTAATCAACCAAAGCGATTAAAACAACAAAAAAAAGACCCAAAACATTAAAAAGCTGCGAAAGGCGCTGCTTTCGGGGGAGGGGCTTTGGGGGGGGGGGGGCAGCGCCCTCGCAGGGCCGCGGGAGGGGGCCAGGACGAGCCATGGCCCCCCCACCGAGCTAAAAACACGTCAAACGTGACCTAAAAACACGGCGAAGGGGGGCGGGATTTGGTCCGGGGGGGCAGGATTTGGTCCGAGCGGCCGGGGGGGGGGGGGGGGGGGGTCAGGCCCACCTCTGCCCCCACCCCGGGAGTCCGGTCGCGGTCCCGTGCAGGGACCTCGTCCCCAGCGCCGGTTTGGGGGGGACCCGGGATCGGGTGGCCCCCCCACGCCGGCGCGTCCGTCCGTCCGTCCGTCCCTGGAGCACAAGTGCCACCTGGAGGCAGAGCCCAGCCGGTGCCCTCGGTGCTGGTGCGCGGGGCTGGGGGGGGGAAGGGGGGGCTGGTGCCGGCCGAGGGGGCCCAGGCGTCCGGGCCGTCAGTACACTGCCTCGTCCATGTTGTCGTCGCTGTCGGCGCCGAAGTCCTCGCCGTTGTCGAAGTAGGACATGATGTAGTCGGTCTCCTGGGGACGGCGACCAGGTGGGTGACGGGGGCCCCAAGGCGCCCGGACCCCCCCGCCAGCCCCCCGGGATCTCACCTCCTCGTGCTCTTCCTCATCGTACTCTTCCTCCTCCTCCTCTTTGCCTTCCTCCTCCTCTTCCTTCTCTTCCTCCTCCGAGGTGACTTCCTCCTCCTTCTTCTCCAGGCTCTGGGCGTCGAGGGCAGGGAGACGCCGGGTGAGCGGCGGGAAAAGCTCAGGACCCCCCCGGCGCGGGACCCCCCCCCCGCCAAGCCTTCGGCCTCGTTACCTCCAGCTTCTTGATGGCCTCCTCCTTGTCGAGCGCCAGGCGCTGCTTGCACTTGGGGAGCAGCGCGGCGGCGGGGGGGGCGTGGGGGGGTCCCGGGCGCAGCCGCCGCACCCGGATCCGCAGCTCCCGCGGCAGCCGCCTCCAGTCTGCGCGGCAGAGCCGAGCGTCCCGTGGGGGGGACCGCGCCGTGCGGGACCCCCCCCCGAGACCCCCCCCCGCGCCCCCCGGGACCCCCCCGTACCTGGGCTCCAGTCGATGGCGCTGTCGATGGGGCTGGAGACCTGGTACTTGTCCGAGTAGCGCTCGATGTCTGGGGACGCGGAGCGGGACGGGTCACCGGGAGCCCGGTCCTGCCCCCCCCCCCGGTCCCCCCCGGCCCCCGGTACCTCTCCGGGGCGCCCCCGGCTTGACGAAGTAGGGCAGGTTCTTCATGGCGCCGCGCAGCTCCTGCTTGAGGGCCAGCATGTACTCGAGCTCCTCGCCGCCGGGCAGCGGCGCCGGCCGGGACTCCAGCGGCTGCGGGCGCGGGCGGCTCTCAGCGCCACCGGTGCGATGAGCGCGCCGGGGCTCAGCCGCGCCCGCCGCCGGGGGGGGCTCCCCGGTTGGGGTGGGGGGGGGGGACACGCGACTCACCGGGAAGAGCGGCGAGGGCTGCAGGGTGGGCGGCGGCAGCGCGTCCCCCTTGGCGATGCCCACGGCCTCCACGTTGAAGGTCATCTGCCCGCGGCCCCGGCCCCGGCCGCCTCGGCCCGCCATGGCCGGTCCGCCCGGGGCGCGGAGCCGGGGCCCGGCGGCGCTGCGCGGGGACGACGGCGGCGGCCTGAGCGGGGCGGGGGACGCGCGGGGCTGCTCATGGCGCGGCCCCCCGCCCGGTGCCCCCCCCCCCGGACCGAGACCGGGCCCGGCCCGCGCAGCGCTGCCCCCTCCCGGCCCCCCCGGTCCCGTCCCGCCACCGCTCCCGGGCGCCCCGCCGGGCCCTACCTGCGCCGCGCATGCGCCTGCGCGCCCCCCCGCCACGTGCGCCCCCGCCGCCGCGCTCGGTACACAACGTTTGGAAGGGGCGGGGCCTGCGCGCGCCGCCGCATTCGGGCGCGGCGGAGCCAATCAGAGGGCGGGGAGAGGAGGGGGCGTGGCGCGGGAAAGGAGGGGGCGTGGCGCGGGAAAGGAGGGGTGTGGCGCGGGAAAGGAGGGGGCGGGACGAGGGGAAGGAGGGGCGTGGCGCGTGGAGGAAGGGGGCGTGGCGCGGGAAGGAGGGGGCGTGGCCGTACCGGAGGGGCGGGGCGGAGGGAGGGAGGCTGAACGGGGAGCGGGATGGAGGGATGGGTGAAGGAAGGGATGGAGGGATGGGTGAAGGAAGGGATGGAGGGGTGGGTGAAGGAAGGGGTGGAGGGGTGGGCGGGGGAGGGTGGGGAGAGGTCGGGGGTGGATGGAGGGGTGGAGGGAGGGATGGGAAGAGGAAAAGAGGGAGGGAGAAAGCAGTGGAGGAGGAGGGCAGGGGTGAGAGGGGCCCCTGGATGGGCCAAGGAACGAATTAGGGATGTGGATGGAGGGATATGGGCGTGGGTGAACTCCCCACCCCCTGCCCCATAGCCCCCGCCCGCTGCCCCACGGCTGCCGGCCCCGCTGCCCCATAGCCCCCACCCTGCTGCCCCATGTTCCCTGGCCCTACTGCCCCATTGCCCCCGAGCCCCATAGCCCCCAGCCCCACTGCCTCATAGACCCCAACCCAACTGCCCCATAGCCCCCAGCCCCATTGCCCCATAGCCTCCAGCCCCATTGCCCCATAGCACCCAGCCCCATTGCCCCATTGGTGTCAGCCCCGCTGCCCCATGGCCCCCATCCTGCTGCCCCATGATCCCCAGCCCCACAGAGTTGTGCCCCCCAGCCCTATGGTGTCACGTCCCCCAGCCCCACGGCGCCGTGACCCCAGCCCCATGGCGCCGTGCCCCCCAGCCCCCCGGCACCATCCCCATCGCGGCTCTTCCCGGCGCCTCCCGCGCGGCTGCCGGGCGCAGTGGGCTCCGCGCTGGCACCTCCGCGCTGTGATTCATCCCCGTCCCCCCTCCTCGCACGAGCCAAAAATAGCCATGCGGGGGGGGGGGGGGGAGCCCTCCACACCGCCCCCCCGCCACCCCCCGCCGCGGGCCGGGATGGCGGCCGCCACGCCGCGTCCCCGGCACCGCCACGGCCAGGGCACCGGGACGCCGGAGCAGCGCTGGGGGAGACCGCGCGCCGGTAAGGGGGGCGAGGGGGGAGGCAGGAGGGAGAGCTGGGGAGGCCGGGGGGGGGCCTATGGGGCAGCCCCCAGGGAGGCTCACCCGACGCCGGGGCCCGCTGGGACCGGCGGCAGGCAGGGCCTTGCCGGGGGCTGCTGTGACCCAGCTTTGCAAATCGGGGTGGAAAAGGGGGGGGGGCTGTTTTTCCCCCATTTTCCTGGCTGGCCGGGGAGCCGGAGGAGCGGGATGAGCTGCAGTAACCATGGGAACCGGGCAGGCAGGGATGCGGGGGGATGTACAGAGGGATGAGGGTACCGCCGGGATGTGGGGATGCTCACGGGGACGGGGGTACACAGGGATGTGGGGATGCTCACAGGGACACGGGGACGCTCATGGGGATGGGGGTACGTGGGGATGTGGGGATGCTCATGGGATGGGGGTACACGGAGATGTGGGGATGCTCGCAGGGATGGGGGTACGCGGGGATGTGGGGGTGCTCACGAGGACGGGGGATATGCAGGGATGCGGGGATGCCCACGGGGATGGGGGTACCACAGGGATGTGGGGATGCACGTAGGGATGGGGGGAAGTGGGGATGCACACAGGGATGAGGGTACCGCGGGGATGTGGGGATGCACACGGGGACGGGGGTACACAGGGATGCTCCCAGGGACAGGGGTACGCAGGGATGCAGGACGGGATACAGGTGGAGGTAGAGGAGGGGACGGGGGATGCGGAGGCACGGGGGGGGGACACGGGGCACCACATGCAGTCTGCAGGCAGCGGCAGGGCGGCCCCGGGGACGCAGGTGCCACAGGCTGGGCTGCGACCGCTGGCGGGTGGGAGGGGGGTGTCCGGGGGGGCCAGCAGGGCCCGTGGGGCAGGGTGCACATGGGTGGCAGCGCAGGCAGCCCCACGGCTGTGGAGCGAGTTTTGGGGGGGGCAGGCAAGCCTTGCAGCTGGGGAAACTGAGGCAGGGAGCCAGGGCTGCCTGCCAGGAGGGAGCTCTGGGATCAGCACACCCACGCAGTGGGGCTCCGTCTCCATGTCCCATTGCAGTGAGCGCGCGGTGCTGCGGGATCACCATATCCATGCGACCTCCCCTTTCCATGTCCCAGTGCAGTGATGCTCCAGGATTGCACCTCCATGCCATGTCCCCTCTCCGTGTCCCATTGCAGTGAATGTGCAAAGCTCTGGGACTGCCATATCCGTTCAAAGTCCCCTCTCCGCATCCCGTTGCAGTGAGTGTGCGATGCTCCGGGATCACCATACCCATGCCACGTCCCCTCTTCATGTCCCGTTGCAGTGAGCGTGTGATGCTCCAGGCTCAGCACATCTGTGCAACGTCCCCTCTCCGCATCCCGTTGCAGTGAGCGTGCGATGCTCCGGGATCACCGTATCCGCGCGACCTCCCATCTCCGCACTCCATCGCAGTGAGCGTGCGATGCTCCGGGATTGCTGTATCCGTGCAACGTCCCCTCTCTGCATCCCGTTGCAGTGAGCATGCGATGCTCCGGGATCGCCGCATCCGCGCGACGTGCCCCCTCCGCGTCTCCTCGCAGTGAGCGTGCGATGCTCCGGGATCGCCACATCCGTGCAACGTCCCCTCTCCGCATCCCGTTGCAGTGAGCGTGCGATGCACCGGGATTGCCGCATCCGCGCGACGTCCCCTCTCCGCGTCCCCTCGCAGTGAGCGTGCGATGCTCCGGGATCGCCGCATCCGTGCAACGTCCCCTCTCCGCATCCCGTTGCAGTGAGCGTGCGATGCTCCGGGATCGCCGCATCCGCGTGACGTCCCCCCTCCGCGTGCCGCCGCCGTGAGCGGGCCATGCCGAGCCCCCCGCGGCGCCCGGGCGGCCCCACCGTGCTGCCGGCGGACGGCTCGGCGCTGCTGCGCGCCGTGGCCCAGGGCAAGTTCCGCCTCACCCGGCTGCTGCTGGAGGGAGGCGCCTACATCAACGAGGGCAACGCGGCCGGGCAGACGCCGCTGATGGCCGCTTGCCGGGCCCGCTACGCCGACCCGCTGGCGCAGCCCCGCATGGTGCGCTACCTGCTCGAGCGCGGCGCCGACCCCGACATCCCCGACAAGACGGGCAAGACGGCGCTGATGCACGCCTGCGCCGAGCGGGCCGGCCCCGCCGTGGCCGCCGCGCTGCTGGCCCACGGCGCCGACCCCAGCGCCCGCGACTACGCCGGCGCCTCCGCCCTGCTCTACGCCCTCCACCGCGGCGACCGGGAGACGCTGCAGGCGCTGCTGGACGCCTGCAAGGCGCGGGGCAAGGAGGTGATCATCATCACCACGGCCACGTCGCCCCGCGGCACCAAGACCACGCGGCAGTACCTGAACGCGCCGCCCTCGCCGGCGCCCTGCGCCTCGCCCTCCGACGTGGAGGTGCGCGCCGCCCCGTCGCCGGCCGGCAGCGAGGAGGAGCCCCACGTCTTCCGCTTCCCGCCGGCCGCCCCGCCGCCGCCGCCGCCGCCGCCGTCCCGGGCCCGCGGGCGGCCGCTCCAGCGGCTCAACTCGGAGCCCTGGGGGCTGGCGGTGCCGGCGGAGCGCCCGGCCGCCGGCCTCGAGGCGCTCGCCGTGGGCCCGCCGCGCCGGCGGCACAGCCTCGAGGGCCGCCGCGCCGCCGAGCCCGACGGCGCCCGGCCGCGGGGCGAAGCGGAGCGGCGGCCGCCGGCGCCGGGCTCGCCGTGGCGTCGCGGCTCCGGCGCTCTGCCGCTCGAGCCGGCCGCCCTCGGCCGCGCCGGCTTCTTGCCGCCGCTGCCCGGCGGCCCCCGGGCGCCCTCGCCCGCCCGCCGCGGCTCGCCCAAGGGGCGCCGCAAGCTGCTGCGCCGCCACTCCATGCAGACCGAGCAGATGCGGCAGCTCGCCACCTTCCAGAGCGCCCGGGGCGAGCCGGGCAGCTAGGGTGCTTCCCTGGCCCGGACGCCTGGGCCCCGCGTGCCTCGGTTCCCCCGTGCCCGGCGGGGAGGGGGACGTGGCAGCAGGATGTGCCTCACGGGGCCCCGCTGGGACCGACGGCGGCCGGTTCCCCCACCCGGCCGTGAACCGCCGTCCCGCGGCTGCTCTCACGGACAAGCTCCTTCCCGCTGTGGTGGCTCTCGATCTGCCGGGGCAGTGGGTGACAGATACAGCTTCACTTTACAGACAGCCTGGCAGGGCTGCGTGCTGGAACAGTGTCTCCTAGTGGAGGTGGTGGCAGCGTTCACTCTGAACCCTACTGATGACTGTGCGCATATCAAAATTCTTCCATTGCTGTCATCAGCAGAAACATTGCACGATCCCAAATTGCTCAAGGACCAGCAGCCCCTCGGTCCCCTGCATCCTTTTTCCCCTCCCTCCTCGCCCTCCTGGCAGCGCTTTTCCCTGCGGACCTCAGCAGCAGCCGCATCCAACAGACCGCGCTCCCGGCTGCTGCAGACAAGCACATCTCCTGCTCCACGTCGGCTGAGAACCTGCCCCGCATTTCAGGGCCAGTGTTCGGGGCGCCCGCGTCCCCACCGGTCCCACGTGCTGCTCGGGGTGGGGGTGTTGTGAGCAATAACGGCCGCCGGACGCCTGGGTCCCGGGACAGCCCCTCCCCGGCGTTGGCACACCAGGATGCTGGGGCTCCCGCGGGGCTCCTGCGCGGGCAGCAGCGTCACCGGGGGGTAGAGCGGGGCCGGGGGGGCTCGTGCCATTGGTGTCCGGTGAATAAAAGTGCAGCACAACTCACCCCGTATCCGTGTGTCCGTGCGTCCGTGTGTCCGTGGGGAGGTCCCTCTGCAGCGGGCAGCGCCGTGGGGCCGGCTTGGCTTGCCACCAGGTCCTGGCCGGTGAGCAGGGTGCACATCTGGGTGCCAAAACATCTGGGGACTGGGGTCAGCACATCTGGGCGCCAGGGTGCGTGCGGACCAGCACAGCTGGTTGCCAGCACATCTGCACACACGGATGCTTGCGGGCTGGCACAGCCGGCTGCTAGGATGCCCGAGGCCTGGCACATCTGGGCACGGGCACATCTGGGCGCGGGCACATCTGGGCACCCCCAGGTGCCAGCACCCCCAGCGACAGGGACCCTGCGAGGAGGCCGGCGGCGGGTGCAAGGGCAGGGGGGCGGATCCTGACCCCCCGAGCCGCGGCGCGAGGGGCAGCGTGGGGGCTCGGGGAGGGGGGACACGTCCGTCCCCCGGCGCAGGGCCCGGGGCTGGGGAGGGCTCCGGGGAGGCCGCGGGGGCGGCGAGGCCCAAGCCCGGGCCCGGGCGGCGCTGGGGGGGGGCAGCGCCCGGCGAGGCCCCGCGCCGCAGCGGGAGGCTGGGCTGGGCCGGCGGCACCGGCTGCGGCAGATGCGCGGCCGGGCAGCACTGCAGAGCGGTACCGCGCCGGAGGGGCGGCTGGGGGCCGGGATGCTGCCGGGGGGCACCGCTGGGGCTGGGGGGCACGGCCGGGGCTGGGGGGGGCACCACCATGGGGCACTGCTGGGGCTGGGGGCCGTTGCCGGGGGGCTGGGACGCTGCTGTGGATGGGGGACGCGGCCAGGGACGGGGCACTGCCAGGGGACGGGGCACTGATGGGGGCTTCGGGGGGGGGGGACACTGCTGTGGGGCAGCACTGGGGCTATGGGGCACCGGGATGGAGGGCGCTGCCGGGGACCCTGCGCAGGACTTTGGGGGGGGTGCAGAGAGGGGGCACCTCTGGGGACACCTCCCTTCCTGGGCATCATGTCCCCCCAGGGACAAGCAGGGCCACCAGCGCCGGCTGGGACAGGGGCAACCCCCCCCCCGGGGGGGGGGCTAAATCCCCCTGCCCCATCCCTGGAGGTGGGGGGCTGTGGGGACTTTGCAAACAGCCCCCCGGCACCAAGGGGGGGGCTCCCGGCAGGGTGGGGGGGCGGGGACAGCCGTGTCCCCCAGCGTCACCTCCGTCCCTCCCCACGCCCCCCCCGGCTCTCCCGCATCCTCCACCGAGCAGCGCCGGAGCCTCCCGGCAGCCGAGCTAAAAATATCCCGCCGGGGCGCATCCGTACGGAGCCGCGGTGACGGGGGGGCTCCTGAGCCCACGCCGGTTTTGTGTCCCCCACAGGGCCGGGGCTCTCGCCGAGGAGGAGGAGGAGGAGGAAGGACAGCGGAGTGGCTGATGGCACCCTGAGCCGTCCCCGTCCCCAGCCGCCGCACGCAATGGGCGCCGGGTCCCCCCCGGCGCCGGGCTGAGACCGGACACAACTCGAGACATAGCGGCACCACCAGGAGAAGCGGGGCAGGCGCCAGCCATGCGGGCGGGGGCCGGGCGCTGGCAGGGTCCGAGCGCAGCCGGGCTCCGGGGCCGGCGGGCGGCATGAACGGCAGCGGGGGCGCCTGGCCGAGCCGGAGCCGCGAGGAGGCCGCGCCGCTGCCCACCTTCTCCACCGCCGCCAAGGTGCGGGTGGCGCTGACCTGCCTCCTCTTCCTCTCCTCGGCCTGCTGCAACGGTGCCGTGCTCTGGACGGCGGCCCGGGCGCCGGGCCGGCGGCCCCGCGTGCGCCTGCTCATGGCCAACCTGGCGGCGGCCGACCTGCTGGTGACGGTGGTGGTGATGCCGCTGGACGCCGCCTGGAACGTCACGGTGCAGTGGTACGGCGGCGACGCCGCCTGCCGCGCCCTCATGTTCCTCAAGCTGGCCGCCATGTACGCCTCGGCCTTCGTCACCGTCGTCATCGCCCTGGACCGCCACGCCGCCATCGTCACCCCGCTGGCCGTAGGCCGGGCCGAGAGGAAGAGCAAGGCGATGCTGTGCGCGGCGTGGGCGCTCAGCGCCGTGCTGGCGCTGCCACAGGTGGGGAGCGGGCGCCGGGGGGGAGGAGGATGGAGGGAGGAAGGGCGCTGACGGCCCCCCCCCGCCTTGCAGGCGTTCGTCTTCCGCACGGTGAGCCGGTCGCGGCCCCGCCGCTTCGTGCAGTGTGCCACGGTGGGCAGCTTCGCGGCGCACTGGCAGGAGACGCTCTACAACATGTTCACCTTCGCCTGCCTCTTCCTGCTGCCCCTGCTCGTCATGGTGCTCTGCTACGGCCGCATCCTCGCCGCCATCTCGGGCCGCTTGAAGGACGCCGGCGGTGAGCGGCCGGGGGGGTCCGCGCGCCTCCTCCCTCCCTTTCTCCATCGCTTTTGTCCTTCTCCATCTTCCCATCTCCCTTTCCGCCTTCCTCTCTTTCCGCAGACTCATCCTTTCTCCCATCCCTCCTTCTCTCCATCCCCTCTCGCAGGACCCCCATCCCCACCCAGCACCTTGCTGCACAGCAAATGGTCCCCGACGCCCTGGCCGGGACCCAGCGCCCCGCACGGGTCCCCTCTGCCCGGCTCGTTAACCCGGCGCTGCTAATTAACCCCCGGGCAACGCACCCGCCCTTCTCTGCCCCGCAGCCTCCTCCCGGGAGGTCCAGCTCCGCCGCTCCTACAACAACATCCCCCGCGCCAGGATGCGCACGCTCAAGATGTCCATCGTCATCGTGCTGACCTTCATCGTGTGCTGGACGCCCTACTACCTGCTGGGCCTCTGGTACTGGTTCTCGCCGGAGATGCTGACCCGGGAGAAGGTGCCGCCGGCGCTCAGCCACATCCTCTTCCTCTTCGGCCTCTTCAACACGTGCCTGGACCCGCTCGTCTACGGGCTTTTCACGGTGCACTTCCGCAGGGAGATGTGGCGCGCCTGCCGCTGCAGCCGCCGCCGGCACGAGCGGGAAGCGGCGTCCGCGTCCGCGCTCTCCGGCTCCTTCCGCGTCTCCACCGCGGCCGTGCCGGCCCCGAGAGCCGGCAGCAGCCTGGGGAGATCCGGAAAGTACGAGCTGGAGGTGATGGCGGGGGCGGCCCTGCCAGGCCGGAGGTGCGAGCTGTGCCGGGGCAGGACGGTGGAGAGCTTCATGTGACGGGGGACCCCGCTCGCAAAAAAAGCAATGCAGGGGACAACGCAAGGCCTCCGCGCCTCCACGCAGCCGCTCACCAATAAACTCAGATTATTTTCTCAGTGGGAGCCTGTCTGCGGCTACCAGCAGGCTTGCGATGAGCCGGAGCAGCCTCTCGGCACTGCCTTTCCCCGCTGGGCAGAGGGACGGCGCAGGGCAGCAAGCAGACATCACGCCTTCGCGCACGCGTGCTCGGAGCCGCTTGGAAAAGCCCCGCGTCACGGCGTCAGCTCCACCTCAACGCGCGCGGACGGAGCCGGGCGCTCTCCCCACCTCGGCCATTCCCAGCACGCGCTACTCGATCCCCGCAGAAGTGATTTTCCCACCCGGTGCTCAGCCCCACCATCACACGCCGTTCACGGCAGCGCAGGGCGATTTAAGTTGTAGCAGCCTCCAAGGCAACGGTGCTGGCAGCACGTTATCCTACGGGCCAGGTGTGCGAGGAGCGATAAGCCAGAAGCGAAGCCTCCGGTAGGCAAAAGCAGGCGGAGTAAAAACTGTTGGGGTAAAAATACCTCCGAAAGATGCTGCTGGGCTTTCTTGAGGAAAAACATATCGATTTCAAAACACGCCTTTCATCTGTGCTAGAGGCACAGGTAGAACTAAGCACTAACAGAGCTGGAAAGCCTGCTAATCTGAAAGAGAATAACACACAGCTAAATAAAACTATCTTTTTCCAAAGACTGTTTTAAGGTAAAATGGCTCTTTCTACTAACCAGTTGTTCTACTGCCAGCCCCCGGCTCAAAAGCAGTGACGGTTACATCAATTGATTTAAGGAAAAATCTAAAATTAGCAAGGCAGCATGATCAGTTACCATTTCTCAGAATGTTTAATGAAGGACAAATAACGAGAGGACAATTTTACACAAAATAAGAGTTATTTAAAAGGCTGTAAATGAACAGAATTCATTTGCAAACATAAAGTTAACAGAATAAACCCCTCAGGAGCTTTAAGGAACATTTGCCTGTGGTATATAAAATAACTTCTCTCCAAAAGAAGAGCAGTCAAAATGCTAGGTCACTTTCAGGCTTAAGAAAATGAAAAGACTAAGAAATGTTTAAAAACTTTGCGGTCTGATAAGCTAACCGAGCTCAGGAGCTTCATTCACCACAGATACAAGTGAAATCAAGCCCCAGGAACATCACACGCGGCTTCTTCACTCGAGTTTTCTCGTTTGAAAACCAAAAAACCTTGCAAGAAGCACGCGTTAAATTTGCTGAACTGATTAACTGTTTTACCTCTACAGCTGTTCCTCAGGTGCCCCGTCCCCAACATACAAACCCTCCCCTTTTTCCCCAGGCCCCCCCAAAGTTTGGGCTCGTAACACACAGGTGGAAGTAAGGGTCGATCATCGACGCCTTCTGTCCGGACTTCTGCTCCGTCGGCGCCCGCCCCTGCAAGACAGGCAGAGCGGAGCGTGGATGGGGGGCGGTTTATAGATATTTAGAGACCACGCGAAGGTTTCGGCCCAAGATCAGTGCCCGTTTCACAGCTCCTCTCTACTGCACAGACAAGCTGGTCCCCAGCACGCCAGGGTCACGCTGCAACCGTGGCTCAGCTCAAACTTGCAGCGTTTTCCATAGGAAAGTCAGCCAGCTTCACCAGGGCCAAGGTTTGCGCTCCCAAATGCTCTGGGGCATTTGCCTCCCACCTCCTCTCAATCCGCAGGTCTCCAACCCCGGCCGGGGCTCACAAATGCTGCGACATTTCCAGCAGCAGCTCAGCTTCATCCCCGCCTCCCTCAGCAGGACAGAGGAGCTGTGGCTGAACCCCTCCTCCCACGCGGCCCTCCGGAGAAACCCCTCGTTTTGGCTTAACACGGCCAAAACGCCCAGATCCTCCTACCTCCTCTTTCCTTTCGGGGGCCCTCTCACGAAACACCAGTCCACGCTGATGGGCTGCCCCATCAGCTCCTGGCCGTTGAGCCCCTCCATGGCTGCCTGAGCCTCTTTGTACGTCTCGTACTCGACCAGAGTATATCCCTACGGGCGAGAGGGAGCAAGCGTAAGGCAGAGCACGGGCAGAGGGGCAGCAGGGAGCCCAGCGAGAGGCTGGACGCATGAGAAACCCTTCCCCGAGCTCGTCTCGCTGTTCGGGCAGTTGTGGTAGTGCTGAGGAAAAGGAAATTGCGTGTTTGTGTCCCCATGTGCAGCCACCGAAGCAGCCGAGACGGCTCAAGGCCCAAGGCCAGCCCACCCTGCGCGTCCCCTCCTACCTTCAGGTAGCCCGTCCGTCTGTCGAGGTTCAGGTGGATGTTCTTTATCTCGCCGTACTCCGCAAACTTGTCGTGAATGTCCTCCTCGGTGGCCTCCTCGTGAACCCCCGTGACAAAGAGAATCCAGCCCTCGACCGCTGCAGCGCACCGGGAAAAGCGGCAGTCGTGACACCGAAGGCAGGACGCGCTGCCACCTCTGCGGTGGCAACGCGGGACGTCTCAAGAAGGGCCCTCCCCCCGCGAGAGGCAGCTGCTGGAGCAGCTGGAAATCCCTGGGCAAGTCACAGCTACGCACAGAACGAGCCATACGCGGGTGGCAAAGGGAGCTGGAGGCCCAGAGACCGACTTCGTGGCTTAGCCCGAGACAGAGGCCGGAGGGGAAGGGAAAGGCTCGGCCCTAGCAAGGTCCGAATCCTCACACGGAGCCAAATAACGGCCCCAAGTTTCCCCACTGTCTCCCCGAACCAATGTGTCACCTCCCCCCTTGAACACGCCCGGAATCGGGTGCTTCCCGCGGGTACTCACATCGCTGCGGGCCCGGCTCATCCCCGTCCTGTTCCACGCTGTCGTAATCCTCGCGCACCCTGGCCCTCGAGCCCTCCTCTGGACACGCAACAGGAGAAGAGGAAAAAGAGAGCTGGGCGACCGCTGCTCTCTCTCGGGAGCGCAGCAGGGCACAGACAACCTTTCAGGACTCCCCAAAAGCACAGGAACAGCCAGGTTTAACACCGAGTCCTCTGCACGGGCAGGACGAGGCCACCAGCCTGCACACACAGCCCTGACAAGTCCCCTCTCTTCTGCAGGAGGCAATAGCAAGGCCGGGAGGATTTGGGTTGTGGCTTGACAAAGTGATCCCGCTCCCAGGAGACGCTACGTTCCCATGTGGAGCTCCTGCCCTGATCCCACTCTCCGAACCGCCCTAAAGGGGCTCTGAGACGTCACAGCACGCAAACGACTGATCCACCGCACCCAGCAGAAGGGACCAGCTCCTCCGGGACCTCGACTGAGCGGTTGCAGGGTGAGCGTTTAGCTGAAACCAGGAACCCGAGGCCTGGGAGGGGAAGGGCCCGAGAACGCGGCAAAGCAGTGGCCAGTGCCGGGGTCCTGCGGGCAGAGCCGTGCCGCCCCGCTCACCTGAGCCAAAGCCTCGGCCCTTCCTCTTCTTGGCCTTCTCCTTCAGCTTGTGGATGCTTTCTGTGGGCGAGAGGGGCGTCGGTGAGGAAAGGCACCCGCGAACAGACCGGTATCGGGGCGGGGAGGGGGGACTCGGGGCCAGGCCGGTCCCCAGGTCCCGGCTAGACACCGAGAGGGGGGAAAGGACCCGAACGGGGCCCGAGGCCAGGCTGGTCCCCACGTCCGGGCTGGGCACCAGCCCCGCTGTGACAGGGCCCCACGGGGAGGGGGCGGCCCGAACCGGGACCCCGGAGCAGGCCCGAGGGGAGGAGCAGCAGCCCGGGACCGGGCCGGCGGCGGGAGCGGGCAGGATCCTGCCACCCCCCCGCCCTCACCGTCGCCATCCTCATCCATGGCGAAGTCCTCGCCGCCCGCCTCATGCAGATCCAGCACGTCCGCCATCTTGCCGCCCTCCCTGCCGCCGCCGCCGCCGCGCTGCACGCCGGGAAGCGGCCCGGAAGCACTACCTGATGCCGCGCCGGGGGCCTGCAGGGCGCCGCCATCTTGGTGAGGGCGCGCGGCGGAAGCGTCCGCGGCGCCATCCTGGTGAGGTCGGCACTTCCCGTCCGGCCCCGGACGCCATGTTGGGAAGGGAGGAGGCGTGTTCAGATAAAGTTTCAGGGACCGGGGAACCGCCTCGCTGCTCAACATAATGTAAAGCAAAGTTATTTTTAGCCTGGTTTCCCAGGGAAACGGGGCTTCCACCAGCACGCTGCACACACATCTGCACGCACTTCTGCACCTCTGGCCCTCTTCCCATCCGCCGCCTCCAAGACCCCAGGACGGCTTCGGAGAAGCTTCACGGGGCCAAGACGCTATTTCCGCAGGGAAGGACTGCAGTGCGAGCTCAGCCCTCAGGGGATCAACGCACAAACTGCAGGAAAAAGGAAAAAAAAGAAAGAAAAAGGAGCTTCTGTTCTGGGGGGGAACATGCCGACGCTGTTTGCTGTGCTCCCACAACCCTGAAAAGGCAGCAGAAGGGCAGAGCCAGTGGGACACAAAGGGGACCCGATGGGTGGGAAGGATGCAGTTAAAAAAAGGCCTTAAGGGCCTTAAGCTGTCCCAAGCCGCCATCTCCCTCCAGCGGGGAAAGTGAAGGGAAGAGCTCAGGCAAGGCCGGCCGTGCCCCGTCGCTCCCCTTGGCTGGGGAAGCACCTCTTGTGCAGAGGAAAATCAGCTCGCAGCAAAGCCCGGCCGTGGAGGCTGCTGCTGCTGCCAGCTGCTAAGGCCAGGCCTGCCTGGCTCCAGCCCCAGAGTAACAGGCCATAAAGCACTTTCACAAGCAGAAGAAAAGCTGGAATTAAAGGAGGACAAACACTGGTTTAGCGAGAAACAGCACGTTGCCCATACACTTCTGGGGTGGAAACTGCAAATGCTTGTTTGTCCCGGTGTCCAAACTACTGCCTAGGAAAGACTCAAATGACAGGTCAAGGGCAGGATTTGCCATCTCTGCAAAGAAAATAAAAGAGAAGCCACCACAGCTACCCCAAAATCTATTGCTTTATTGTATAAAATTATACATACAAAATGCAACGACGTACTGAATGTTATGACATACATGGAAAAAGGCAGGGACGGCACGTGAAAGGTGATTTATCATTTTAGCTTTGGATTTAACTATACGCACGAACAAGGATGACAAGAGCTTGAACCTTGAGAAAGGCAGGATATTAGTGACGCTGCTGCCACGAGACAGACTGAAGGCCGGTCCCCCCTGCCCGCTCCCTCGGGATTTGGGGAAACAACGTTCCCAGAATACAAAGTAATTGGAATAAAGAAAAGTTTTATACACTTGCTGCTATTTAATATAAAACTGCCCAGGGCCTGCCTAGGCTTAGTGTTGTTCTAACCCCCCAGAGAAGGGGAAAGCGGTGACACCCCCAACTACACACGCTTTGTGTACGGGTACGTTCAGGTGACAGAGGCTTAGCTGGGGTCGTTCATCATGAGGCAGACTCTGCAGCCACATCTTAAAACAAGCTCGACGGCTCCAGCAGCTACTTGTCCCACCTTTCCCAAAGAAAGCAAGCCCACAAAGCTTTCCTTGTCCCTAGGGCAGGGGTGTTATCACCTTCCAAGTAGATCAGGAGACAAAAAAACAGTGTCAGTGCTGCCAAAACACGAGTAACAGCGTATCAGGTTTTCACTGTACCTTCCCTGCTGCCAGGACATCCCATTTTACAGACTTGGGCTTTGACAATGGAAACAACATAATCCTCCCAGATTCATTTCAGAGCGGCTGCTGGCAGTAGCGAGGCATCTGAAACAGCTTGCGTACGGTTCAGCGCTGCAGGACAGAGGAGCGTTACGGAGACAGGCTTTGCTAAAACCATTAAGATCCCTGCATGCAAAACACCAGCGAGCACTGCAAAGAGCAGCATGCGCGACCGCAGCTATGCTAAGAGTCCCAACACGTAGGGCACAAACTCTGCTCAGCAAGAATTCCTCCTCCCCAAGAAAGTCTCCAGGGGGAGAGTTTGTTTGTTAAGTGCTGCTACAGACATTTAAGTAAAGAAGTTTCTAACTGACAGGGCCTTGTACCACAAGCAAAAAGCCACTATTAATTCAGACAGGGTGTCTGAAAGCAATTCTAGATCCAAATCCCTGCTGCACCCAGCTGCAGGCAGGCAGAAGGGGGTGCACGATGTTTCCTGAACGAGCACCAGGATTCTTAAGGCAAGACCTCACCCGCTCCAGCCCATTGATCTCTACAGCTCTAAATGACCGTTTTCAACTTGCAAAGTCCAAGTGGACCCTGACAATTCCACGTGAGCCAAGAACGGGACGTCTCAGAACTTTGTTGGGTCACGTTTTCCATCTCACGTTGCTGGAGGGACGAGAAGTAGCTAGGATAAGATGACAAACCCTGGTCTGTAATGCAGGGGAAAATACTGGTGCAAGTCAAAGCAACTCGAAAACCTGGAGATACATGGTTGGGTGCCAATCCTGCTTACACCATCTGCCCCAAAAGTGAAGTTTCTCAAGAGTTTCCACATTTGCAAGATCAGGCCATCAGATAAATCACCGCTTCACATGACGTACTGTAACACTATACGCAGGTGTGGAAGTGCTAATAGAAAAACGTTAGACTCCACACTACTTCTAGAGCAGGTGATTAAATCCAAATACAAGGTCTAGATATTACCAACCTGTAAAAAAAAAAAAAACAAAACTCCACACCATTTACAATCACATTTATAAACGCATTAAACATTAATACTGTTGTGTAAAAGGCTGCATATAAAAAAATATATAAAAACAAAATAGGCTTGTTAGGACAAGAATACAAAACTAGAATACCTACAGATAATGCGGTTTTCTTGATCTTCATTTCAAAACAAGACTATTGCTTGAATATCCACGGGCCTCTAAGTTCACACATACTCTGTAAGAGGCTGCTTCAGAGAAAGGAGAGGGCTGAGGGGTGGTCATCTATGGAAATAGCAAAAGCTACCCGTCAGATTCCCACGGGCTTTGTACCTCTACCCAGAGTATAGTCATGGGAGGAAAAAAGAAAAAAAAAAGAAAAGAAAAAGACCAGAGAACACTCAAAGCTGAATACTGTGTTGAAGAAAGAAGTCTGTCTTTAATTTATAGTCCCACCGAGACATCGCTGGCTCTTCTGGGCTATATTTTAGAAAAGTAGGAAGTGATACAAGAATTACCTTGAACAAATCACTACTTTCTTGGACTGTGAATTTGAGCTACAGGAACACAAGTGTCAGGAAGGGTATTTTTAATCTAAACATCATACAGATTTAGTACTGATACGTATACAAAGAGCAGGGAACTATTCATTTAAAAAAAATAGTGCATATAGAGATTCTCAACTCAGCAGTGTTTTGTTCCAACACCATTATTGAAAATGGAGCAAGCTCCAAAGCAGGGAGCCTCTGGCTCCAAGAGAAGCACAGCTCTTGCACGCACTTTCTCTCCCACTCTGCAGTTTGAGGCTATACTATATAAACACTGCCGGCCAGAGGCGCCAAACCTATAGCCCACACCTTCATTTTGTACAGCCTAGTGCTTCCCTCCCTCCCACACCAAGTTCTCACCAGGTAACATTAAGGTGTGCTGTGTGATCTGCTGAAGATACCCACAGAGCTACTCAGCCCTCTGCTAAGCAGCAGCTCTCCGATCCACCAGTAATCCTAAAGATTGTCCCTGCCAACTATTTCTCGGGAGCTAGGCTGCGGAGAGCGCTGCGTGCTGTAAATGAGGCACAGCCCCTCTTGGCACAAGGCTTGGACCCCGTTACTCTGGCTGGTAGAAGCAAAGCACAGTTGAGGCCAAGCCCTATCTGAGCTTTTGCTGCTGAGGCTGGGTAGATCCTGTGTTCTGGTTCAGAGGATTAAACACAGTTCTGGTTAACAAAGACTTGTATATACAAGGCTCTTCAGGCAGAGAGGCTGCACAGCTCCCCCCTATTATTGCTAGCTAAGTCTGAATCTCTGGCAAGGCTTTTTAAATCTTCCTTCAAAAGGCCAAGTCTGACATTCAGTTTGGAAGCTACCCTGGAGAGAACAGCGTGTCCATCTCTTATTTCCTGCACGATTTTCAAAAATCCTCATCTCCCCAGGTTAGTGGGGAAGCCAAACAACTCCAAGGCTTGATTTCTAGTCAAGTAAACTGGCCACTTCATACCACCGCCAACTGCTGGCGCTTGGGACAGCCCTTTAGCATCTCCATCCTCCCAGACTGGGCGAAACACCGTAAGAACCCAAAGAGGATCGAAAAAGAGCATGGCAGGAGGCTCTGTCTGGTGCAGACTGATTAACTGCTAAATCCAATCCCTTAAGTACCACAGAGTTTTATAGTTTGCTATTAGGTGCATTATTTACTTTGGAAATGAACTATGTCCTACCCTGCGAGTGAAAGACCAGAGCAGGAACAGATCCAGACACCTGACAGTTGCAGGGTTAACTGTGAATCCTGCCTCAGCTTGGAACTGGAATTCTGTAGAGCGATCCCCAGACTTAAGCCTGACCAAACCAAAATCCCAGTTTTAAACCTCTTATGTGCTTTGGAGTACTCCCCAATGCAGCTCTCACTGTAAAGTTAAAAAGAATGCATTTTTTTTTTTTTTTTTAACTACTGTGCTTATCAAGAAGGAGTTTTGACAGAACTCCCTCTACTACAGAAGCAGAATAAAAAAAGCAGGTCTGCACAACATGCATCAGCTCCGAAGAACAGAAGCTTCTTGAAGAAGTGCTACATTTCCACGTAATACTGCCAATTACATAGTACCCACGTACAGGGAGGTCTTTAGTGTTAATACTGAAAGGCTGCATTTTTTAAATGCATTCTTTAAAGTGACAGAAGGAACTCTCTAGCAGATAGGAAGCAGAGGAGTAGATTTAGAAGCAAATTTTAAAAAAAGAAGGTATAAAAATCTGTACAGGCATTTTTTAAAAAAAAATTTCTTTAAAATGTGCAAATGGGCCACAATTCTGGAAGAGGCATTACATGCGTTAAGTGACATGGGACGGAGCCCGTCAGTGTGGAGGTGTTAGTAGGCCTGGGGGAGTAGAACGACTTGCATACAAAGTCTAGCAGTTGGAGGAGTGCATGCTCCCCAGCTGGCCAGCTGCCAGCATCAGGATGTCTTTCTTCTCCTTATGGAAACGCAGCTCCTTCCCAGCCAGGCGGGCTTCATCCAGCTCCCTCTCCGTTGAAGCCAGCTCTCTGGAAAGGGCCCCTGGGCTATTCTGCTCCCTGTTCACCCAGTCCATGGCCATCTGGTTCCTTATGTCATCGTCCAGAGCGCGGTGGGAGTAGTGAGCCAGTACTTCCTGGTGGTAATGGACATATGCAGGGGAGCTTAGGAAAGACAAGTCGCTAAATGGGACACGCATCATTAGTAGCAGCTGGCCGCCTTGCCAGCTAAGGAGCTAAGGGGGCTTAAGGACGGGGCTGCGCATCCTGGCGCGCCTAGTACAACCGCAAAAACACAGCTCGAGAGAGACACCCGCAGCCCAAACTCACCTGCCGTGAGCACTGCCTCTCGCGCATGGCTTTGAGGCTGCCGTTCCAATGCAACAGCTGGAAGACTGTCATCAGCTCCTGCAAGGGCAAGAGGTGGTCAGGCTCAGCGGTGACGCGGATTCTGAACAATAACAGCTTCTCAGGAATCCAGAAAACAGTGCCAGAGGTGCGCACATGCACGAGCACACACAAGAGGACATTTCGCAAGAGGCTACGGCATTACGAGGAACAAAAGGGCGAGTTAGTTTCTAGCTACTGGAACAAGGGCTGAGAAGGACTTTGCACCACCACACCCAGTCCTCGGCAATTCCAAGGAACACAAAATAGTATTGATTTTTTATAACTTCAGGAGTCCATAAACAAAACACTTCCAGCATTAGCCAGCCAAAATTTACATTAAAAAGAGGAGAAGCCACAGAAGGGAGACTGAAGGCATCATCAGCATCCTGGGAGCCAGGAAGCAAGGGCAAAGCCTGGCTCACACCACGGGACAAAATCCTCCTACCACATGAAAGGATTACAGAGGAGACAAAGATGCTGATGCTTCATTTTGCCCCAAGGACTTCAGTATTCTGCATGCGAGACTCCCTCTGTCGTTTGCAGCCTCAAAGCTAAACCAGCAGTCAGAACGGGTGACAATCCAATGTTTTGCAAGTAAACATTTCTCTCTCAAGGCCACACAAGTTCTTCTTCATAAGCTCACAGCAACTAGTTAGGCTTTCCCAAATACAAACACCGCCTAAGGAATATACATAACAGAGTCACCCTGTGTAAACAGGACCATTAATATAAACACTTCTGTCTTCCGCCTCCCAAGTATTTCCATTCAAGGGAAACAAGCCAGGCAAGAAGTCAGCTTCAGGAACAGTTTGCCTACAGCAAAGAACCCCAAATACAGCAACGCGACAGACTTAAGACGCCTACTTTGAGAAGCAGCCAAGCTTTGCTTCAGTATCCAGAACACAGCGTTGTGGTCTATTCCTCCTCTTTTAAAAAATCCAGTTCCTCAATAGATCAGTTTGTGCAATCACAGTCAACTAGTCTGTAAAATACTCAGTTGAAGTTGCTTTTGAAGCCTATGTTTAATTTAAAAGGATCCATGAATCTCAAAACACTTTGATAACAACGTGTCTGTACGTGCTGGGACAGACATCCCACTTGACAACAAGGGGAGAGCTCAAAGGTTATCAAGTTAAATGTAGACTTCAGAGTGCTCTGAGCAGCCTTATTTACCTGGGTGCCCCGGTCCCAGGTAAATATGAGGTGACCCATAGGAGTGGTTTCCTCACAAGGGCTGGAATAAAGCCCAGAAAAATCTCTGTTCTCAGTCGTCTGTTCTGCACTAACTCCTTCTGCTCCATTAACCAAAACTGATAAGTGTTATAACAGTTTCCCTCAGCAGTTTGTACTTTTCATCTCACAGATGTTTTGTCATAACGAGAGACAGACCGAGCATATTTCAATAAGATAGAAGACTGCTCAGATACTGCTGTGGTTTGAGGGCATGTAACGACAGTAATCAAGACTCCTCATTCTGCAATCAAAACGTCTTTGGATGAAAGATCTTCACCAGCTTCCCTAAGGAAAGCAAAATCTTCCCCATTCTATCAGGTCAGGGTAAAAAACACAAATGCAATGGCTCACTTGAGGTCCCAAGTCCTGGGCTGCCAACACCAATACTATTTAGATAATTTGGAGCAATGTATGACACTGAAAATACTGGATCATGAGAAAGCACAACTCTTTCACAATACTGAGCCATGCAGTTATTAAAAAGCATTTACAGCAAGAAGCCCAATGCGAAATATTGGGCCACGTATACCAGCACTTGAAAATGTCACAAATCCTCAGCTGTATTCTAAGCAGAAAGCCCCATCTCAGACTGGGCACGTGCAATATGAAGGCAATACTGTGTATATGTATATTTTTTGGAATATAAAGCACTGTAGATATAGCTGAAAGATCAAACCAAACCCCCTTTGAACCATATAATTAATGAAGTTACAAACAGTACCTGGAACTCCAGCATTGACTTTCCCTTGTTGGATTCCAGCATGAAGCGGAATGCACCAATTCCCGTGTTGGGATTATCAGCTTCCTCTCGATTACCCTGCGAGAGATTTCACACAAGAGCTGCGATTCCTGAGCGAGCGCAGCCCGCCTGTTACCTGCCACTTCTGCTGCGTCACCTCCACAGATCTCTGCTGTAGCTGCAGGCAGAGCCGCTCGCACTCAGACTGCTTCCACGTTTTTCCCCCTCTGACTACATTGTTTAGTTTTCTGCCTCCAAAGAATCCCAGCATTTCAAAAAAAAAAAAAAAAAGAATTTTTTCCCACTCTAATTCAAGATCAGGTTTTTAGAAGGATACCTTGTGCATCTACTAGACTGGTAAACTGGTCTGCCAACACAACACAATTCAGCCTTGAATACTTGCACCATTCACTCCAGCTTTCACAGAGTAACAGGGTCTACTCTGCTTTTGAAAACGCCATTTGAAACTGGATTTCTTCTGCAGCCCACTAAGGGAATTTCAAAGTTCATGTAGTACTTTGGGTACCATTAAATGCCATGGGATTGCACAGCAAGAACTCCCTCCAGGATATGGTATAATTAGAGCAGTAAAAAAAAGAATGCAATGCTCCCCTCACTAGAAACTAAAGTTTCTGGAAAACATGTGATTTAAGCAAAGCTAACCAAAGTAACCAATCCAGTCGCAGAAGAGACAAATGATTCAACATCTCAGTCTTATTATCCTGTCCTGCCTGAGCTGAGAGACAGCACACTCACTCGAAAAAAGAAGTGTCTAGGACTGTGTAGGAGGGGAGGCAGGAGAACAAGAATTAGAGCAATAGTGGAAGTTTTAATACTCAGAAGTCACTGAAAAACCTGTCATAAGGATTTCCAGATATAAGAGAAAGCTTCTCTTCCCATGTTTTGAGTTTCTCCTCAGTCAATCTGTCCCCACCAAACGCAGCCATATAGGCATTTAAAAGCCTTACGTTGAAAGATGCCAAGGCCTCTGAAACACTCTTCTCAATGAACTCATCCGTGATCCTCCGAGAGGGATGCTCGTTAAAGACAGAGTTCATTAGCGCAATCTTCGCAGCACTCCTTCGCGCTTCAGCTTTGGTTGGACAGAACTGAGGAGGTGAGAACACACCGTCAGGACCGAAAGGCAGCAGGAGGACGGAGATCAACTAGGCCCGACGCACCAAACTTCCCCCAGACACACGAGATAGCTATTAGGTGGCAGTGTTGTGCAGTGGTGGAAAGCTGTGCTCTCAGACATCCTGAAATCATTAGGAGCTAGTTTTAAACCACAGCTATCCCAACCATGCTAAACACAAAAATGAAACAAGCAGCTGAACTCAGCACATAGTATCTGGATTGGGAAATGCCACCAATCAGATCATCAACAAAACTAATTTGCTTAAAACCAAAATGTAACCAAATTACTCTAAACACAGGGACTGCTCTTCAGGATGGGTAGACCATTTAGCTGCTGGAACTGTTTCTTTTGGAAACATTCTTCAAACCAAGACTAGAGAGCAACTGCCTAAAGCCACTACGGCAAAGGAATCCGAAACGCAGTCAGGACCCTTTGTGATTCTTGGACCTTAATCTTTCGGGTGAGGTATTTGGGTTGGACATTTTCCTTTTAACAGAAAAGGGGCAGAAACTATTGATCAAATGTTACAATTTGATTTCTAGATTCTTTTGGCAGCTTGAGAAGACGTTCTGGGTCAAATCCAGAGCCCTCGCAAGGAACTGTTATTCTACCAAGTTGTCCAAGCTTCATCCTGTAAATATACCACACTGCTCAATCCCATGAAGGACAGCTAAGTATTAAAAACAGTCAGTCTAACACTTAGTCTTCCCTCCTACCATGGATCTTACCTCAGCACTGCTAGGGTCCAAATTAATCTCTTGTAGGGAACACAGCACATATAGCCAGGCAGCATTTACAGCCAAACTTTCCAGGATTGGAGTAGGGTGGAATTTTATAGGGGCAATTATGAACATTTATTAGCCTGCTTGAAATTACAGTCAGAGCCACGTCCTTCTCATGCCTCAGTTTAGCAGAAAATGTTTACACTCTGCCCACTACAGGAAGACATTTGAGCGCTCATTCTGATGGGAAAAGGAACAGTAAGGGCACCCAGGTTAGGCTGCTTCAGAGAGCACGTTACATAGCGGGGACAGCCTCTAACCAAGCGATCCTACCTGGAAACTGCCAAAGCAGCTCCCTCCTGGTAAGGTGACATAGCAGACGTAAGGGGGACTGTTGGATGGGACCATCTCATACACCACGAGGGCTCCATTCTTCAGATCAGCTCCACGCGACTGCTTCATCTGCCAGAACTCCTGAAGGGCTTCCACGACGTTCACTGGGAAGACAGAAATAGAACAGAGTTCAGAGGTGAAAAAAGAAAAAAAAATAGCGCCTGGGAGGCTGGTTTCCCTGCGTATCACCCACAAGGAGCAGCCACATCCAGAAAGAGAACAGCACGAGTGTTAGCGCACTCCAGCCTACACAAGCAGGGCCCTGCCCAGGGAGCTCAGCTATGTCCGGTGTTAGGAACCGTCAGCTTCAAGGGAAGCTCTAGGTGCACGGTGTCAACCCAAACACATTTCTCGCAGCAAAAAGAATGTAAAGAGAACCAGTGAGTTATACAGCATGGCTTCACACACAAAAGCTCTTTTCATTCCAACAAACTCAGGGAAAAGCATTTAGATGAGTGCTTGAAAAAAAAAAAAAAAAAAAAAAAAAGGTGCAAGTTAGCAGGGGAGCAAGGCATTTTTCTTTTCCAAGAGGGCTGTCAACAGGCTCAACAGGTTTGCTCACCTGTCTCATGCGATCCTCAATATTGACATTCTTCTTACATTCAAGATTAGAAAAATACCGTGAAGAAAAAGTAAAGAAAAAGCATAAAGGCCAATGACTAAAATAAACCAGCTGACCTGCCTGGGTGCTGTGATGCCTGCAGAAACCACCTGCCCTTACACCAAACATCGAATACCTAGCTGGAAACAGTAGGATGGAGATGAAAAGAGTGACCTAAGGGGTAAGGCTGGCCAGCTGAGGCCTTTAGGCACAACTCCACTGTAATTTGGGTGGGAGTATTGAACTGCCACATAGTGACTGCAGAATAGCACAGAGGAGAATGGAAATAACTGGAGAATCATGTCTGTGTCATTCAAAATGGGAAGACGTGTAACCAAACGGTGAATCACAGGCTAAAAATCAAGATTATTATTTTTAGGCTGTTTTTTTCACCCCTATTAGGAAACCAAAGCCTAAAACATTAACCTTGACTCTGGTAATTACAGTCCTTTCAAGAGGAGTCATTTTTATGCAGGCATCTGGCTGTTCCAGAGCACTGAACTTGCCGTATTCAGTGCAAGCACACATCCAGCTCTAACAACCCAGCACCCCTGAGAGGACAGCTATTCCACACCATACGCAGGCAATCAATGCAGACAGCCCTCACGACACTCAGTTTGCAGCCCAAATCCATGAGATTACGTTGTTCTTATTCGAATAAGCACGGAAGAACTAGAAACGTTAGTTGTAACACTAAGCCAGCTGTCCTGTAATTCTCTCAGCTTTAAACACTAAATATTTTGAGAAGGATTCCCTTTGAGTTGTTCTACGTTTACCTGCTCTTTACTTTGTCAAGGTTTGGGCAAGAGCAATGAACCTCACAGCTTCTAGTGCTCCGAGTCCCGTCAAATTTGTCCTAAGCTGCTTTCTATGCTGAATAGTTGGACATGTAGCTGTAGGAAAAGCCTGCCCTTGACTCTTCTTCAGCACTCCTTCTCCAACCCCTTCCCATCTCAGCAATCAGTTTGAAGCAAGGCAGCCTGCAAAATAGATTAGGGCAACTCCTTGCTAATGCAGGAACATCTGTTAAAATGCCTCCACCCCAGCATTTACTCGCTCATTTTCAACAAAACAAAAAGCGAGCCTAAAAAACACCATGCAAGTTCTCCTGCAAGGAGCTGCAAGAGAATTCATGTAACAAGATGCGGCTCCTGTTTTCCAAGTCTCCCAGGATAAGATAAACAGGGAGGTCATTTTGAGGACACACACAAATATAAGATGCTAAATCCATCATAAGCCGCCCTGCTTAGCTTCTTGGTTGCCCACACAGTGCTGTAATGCTTTAGGTCTTCAGCCAGGCAGTTTTCAGGGAGATAAGAGGCAGTAAGTTCAAGCTAGTTATTTGTTTCAACTGCTCCCTGTAAAACGAAGCAAGGCTTCAAGTCACTAGCACAGTAGTCCCTCACTCAGCTTTTCACTCCTGTTTCAAATGCAGTCTTTTCAAGGCATTTGTTAATAAAGCAGTCACTTTGAATTATTTTCAAGTCTAGTTTCTTTTATTAAACATGCAACACAGGGGCAGTTTTCCACCGAAAGCTGATAAAAAGCCATACAACCGATACACGGTTCCTTGCCAGGTCTACAGTGCACCAGTACACGCAGAGACTTCACACACAGGCCAGCAAATTTCTCTATTGACAGTATAAGTCATGCACACAATCCCCAACAGGGGATTTGGAGACAATGCTTGATTCAATAACGGCTTCAGAGACCATTTGGCACAGGGCAACCGAGACTGCAGCAACGACCACACACCAGTAACTGCAGCGAAAGCTGAGCTACGTCAGGCAATGCAAATTCTCATGACAAACTCAATTACTCTGAAAATTCAGAGAAGTTATAGCTTAGCTTAATTTAGTTAAGTCTGAGAAGCCGGTGTTAAGAGGAGGTTAACAAGGAAACGCTATGCAAGGAGCACACACGCACAGAAGTTGTGTTTTCAGTCCAAGACAAGGGTCCTTCTATGTCAGACACTGGCTGTTTGTAACACGGGTACTTTGTGAGCGACTGGTGCAATAGGTCAGGCAGCTGAGAAGTATCCAAAAGAGGTTTTTTCCACAGACTGGAATCATTGCTGCCAGCTGCCACAGGAAAAAACAGTTTAAGGAGACAAGAGAGTAAAATACCTAATTGAAACTCTACAAAACACTTGAGAACAATATGCTTTTATAGGGCTGAAGAGCAAACCGCGGTGCTCTGAATAGAGACCTGCCCATCTGCCCCGTCCTCCTCAGCGCAGCTCCATCTCCAACGCTACGCATGTCACATCCATATTGAGCAGGCAAACGCTGGCCGAGCAATTCTTGCAGCGTGCTAAATCACACGGTACCATTGTCCGCAGCTTTGTGAAAAGCAAAGTCTTACTTTTAATTTGTTCTAGATCAGTGATTTGCAAGTTTTAGGGAGTCTGGCTAAAAACCCTGCTTATTCACCCCCCATCTTCCCATTACCTTAGTGCCTTTTGTATCACCATCACAAAATAGCAGTACTGAGGAAAGAGGCAGATGTGAAGTTTGTTTTCCCTTTTCAGAAAGCATCCTAAATCCCGTTACATCTCACGCTGGCGAGTGTAAGGGTTTCTAGAGAGCAGGGACACCTTCTGCACCCTGCAGAGCTTCTCATCTGATAAGGAACATGAAATGCAACGCTGTGCTCGGGCTGGGCAGGGGGCCGAGAGAAGGATGGATAGAGGGTTTGACAGCAAGAGGCACTGGACAAGTGGTGTATCTTTGCATCTTTCACAAGGCCTTGTTTAACAGGAAATCCAGCATTTAAAGAAAGGTATTTTAATGCCTGTAAGTAGAGCAAGTCTTTGAACCAGCTCAAAACACTGGAATTCTTACTGTCAGCATCAGTCAATATCCTTTTTGTTTGTTTGCATTTATGAGGGCCACCAGTGGCAGCAACTGGAAACGCTGATCTGGAAGCAAGTTTGCAGCCGCTCTGTGTGGGAGAGACCCCCGATTTACAAAGCACGGCACAATCCGCACGGGGCTGCTCCTTCCAGGAGCTTACCCAGCTCCTCCTCAACTTTGCCACTCAAAGAGCGGGGATGAAGAGCAGTTTGGAGCCAGAGACACAAAGCAGAGCCTGCTTTGACGATCAGTCATATCTGTTTATTGCTTTGGAGCGTAACCCCGTATCCCGCGTCGTGTATACGATAGCACATCTGACTTGCATATTAAATACGGAAGAGTAAGTGATTCCACATGGTGTTGAGTTACTCCCGAGCCAGAGGAGCGGCGGCTCCGCTGCATTTGCGCCACGCTGACTGCCAAGCATTTACCATTTGAAAGCGCACAACTGCGTCTATTGGACCTGTTGCCATAACCGGAAGTCGGGAACTCAAAATAGTTGCAAAGTGTCTCCTTTCGGGTGGGGTGGAAGATTCTTTCCATCACGGTGCCAGTAAAATATGTGCTTTAACCTTTTCTCTTGCTTCTGTGCTTTTTTTTTTCTTCCAAGAGGACCAGATGCAGCCTACAAGAAACCCAGATCTGAGACTGCTCCGGGGGGCTCCCACGTGAACGGGCGCCCCGACGCGACGCTTGGAGCCCCACCGAGACGGAGCGTGGGGCTTTACTTCACACCCCCACGAGAGCATCTCCCAGCACGCACCGTCTGCAAAGCCGATGACTTTTCCCAGCCACTGTGGTTTTAAGAGACAAGATGCAGCCATGCAGATCACGGAGTGGAGGGGTTTCTTACGGACATCACTGCCGCTAGGAATGCCAATGATTGCCCAGCAGAGCCCTATTAGCCGCTGTCTTCACTGAAAAATGACCCTTTTTTGTCCTGGCATTACACAGCGCATAATGGAATTATATACAGAGGACTAAATCACTACCACACGGATAGAATCATCAATAAAAAACCCTCCACTTTTTCTTAGTTAACCATTATCATATGTTTACCTGCTACAGATACTGCATAAGCACAAAACCTACTCAGCTTTAACCACGAGTTAAGAATTTGTCTGCCCACTCCTGCGCCTGTCTGTGGCCAGGTATACTTGCACACCCCCACCTTTTCTTCTCTCCTTAATGCCTACGTTTACAAAAGCAAAAAAAAAAAATTCATGACCAAATAGTTATCTGGAAACCACTGATATTTTGAAAACAGACGTTTGCATTTAAGAGGACACGCAGCTTTCGAAGAAAAGCTGACCCATTAATGTTTCTCAGGCTTGACCCCTAAAACCACTAGACTCCTTGGGGAAAAAGCAGATCCAGAGAAACCACAGCCTCAGGCGTTTTACTTTGAGGGTCACTTTACTCACGTCTTCATTTCTGGCACAAGCAGCCCCAGATAGAGCAGACCGGGACAGGGCTTCTCCTTGCCTCTCCATGCTCATCTTTAACACAGCCCAAAACAGACGAGCTCAATCTCCGGGGCTGGGAGGTCCTAAGCGTGAGGGCCGAGATGGGACACCAGAGCTGCCCACACCCTTTCTGGGGGTGCGGGAAGAAGCCTCCCAGGTACTGCGCTGCCTCAGCAGGCACCAAGACAGCAGCAGACACCTGCAAGATCTCTCAAGTGGCACAAAGACGCTCTGTGCCCATGTTCAACCCCATGACAACAACCCCAGATGTCTTGGCTGCCCTCATAGACTCCCCCCCCCCGCAGCCCACGGACAAACTGAACACCCCGGGACAGGGAACGTCAGCGCGCAGCTATGGAGAGACTCCCGACCCTCTGCTTTTCTCTAATTCACAGCCCTGCACGCAAACGGGTGCTCAGAGCTCGGCGGGTGCAGGCAAGAGAAAGCAGGGCCCTCGCTCGGTGGGTCTGCAATAAGAATTCAGTGCGACGCAATGCAATCCCTGGGTGCTTAACCAGGGAGGGAAGAGGGGCTCGAACAGGTCCACACCTAAGGCTGTTTTGCGGTGGGGAAGATAAGAGGGGAAAAAACTCGCATGGACCAGGGAAAAGGGGTTATGACGGGGGAATCCCAGAGAGGGATGAGGTGGGGGAAGAAAAGGAGGCAGAGGAGCTTGGGCAGGAGAATCCCAGACAGGAGGCTGCGGGTCAGAGGGGGAGCCACAGGGGAACATCACCGGGAGAGCCCGGGTCCCACCGGAGCGGGAGAGGGGGTGTCCAGGCTCCAGAGCAGGTGGAGAAGGAGGGGAAAAGGGGGCCCCAGCGCCCAGGACCCCATTCCCTGGGCTGACAAGGGCACGAAGTCACGGGAGAGGACAGCTCAGGGCCGGGGGAGGCGGGAGGGGGGAGGACACGGGGGAAAGGGGGAGCCGGCTCGACGGAAGGGTCTCCCGGCCCCCCTGCGGCGTCGCTGCCCGGATGCCCCCCGCCCCCCCGGGCCGCGGCCCCCGCTCACCGCGGCCGTAGCCCTGCGTGTGCTTGGCGAAGCTCCTCACCACCGCCTCCACAGCCTCCCGCAGCACGGCGGGCGGCCCGGCGCCCGGCGGCGGCGGCGCGCCGGGGCCCTGCAGCCCCAGCGGCGGCGGCGGCGGCGGCAGCCCCAGGCCCAGCCCGGCGGGGGGCGGCGCGGCGGGCAGAGGCGCCGCCGCCGCCGCGGCGACGGGCGGCAGCAGCAGCGGCGGGGGAGGGGCGGGCGGCGGCGGCGCCGAGGCCGCGGCGGCGGCGGCGGGGCCGCCCGTGACGCCCGGGCGCAGCGAGCGCAGCGTCCCCACGCCGGGCTGCAGCCGCTGCGCTCGCACCGACTCCATCATCGCCGCCGCCGCCAGCCCGCTCCGAGGCACGGACCCACCGCGCCGCCGCCGTCACTCACCGCCCGCGCCCGCCAATCGGCGCCGAGATCACCTCAGGGAGCGGGCGGGACCGCGCGGCGGGGGAGCCAATGGCAGCGCGGAGGCGCCGGCGGGGCGGGGCGGAGAGGAGGCGCGGGGAGGAGGGCGGGGTGAGAGGCAGCCCGCCAATCCCACAGCGGGGCACAGGGGCGGAAGGCGGGGACGCGGAGGGGAGCGGCCCAATCAGAACGCGGCTTCTGGAGGACTCAGTGGGCGGGGGGAAAGTCTGTCTCGAGCGACTCTACTTACAAGTGAGAGGAACGACGAGGGGGCGGGGCTTGGAGGAGATCTGTCCAATGACACAGCAGGACTGGCGATAATGACTGGGAAAAGAACGAATCACATGTAAAAAAGCAGGGCCGGGGCGGAGACTCATCCCCAGCAGAACGGCGGCGATCTTATTGGTCAGCAGGAGGGGCGGGGAATGCCAAGATGACCAATAAAAGAGCTCTTCACCGAGTTAGAGGCGGGGACTTCAGTACTCGCCCATTCATAGCCTCTGTTTTGATAAAAAGGGGCGTGGCCTGGCGCATCCAGCCAATAGGGACCCGGCAGCCGAGGGCCCTGCTCGGGCAAACTTTCTCGCAGAGGATTGTGGGAGGGGGCCGCGCGGGGGCTGCTGGGAGTGCGGCCAAGGGCAAGGCATGCAGGGAAGGGCCGTGGGCCTCCCGGGGGGCGCAGCCTGGCCCGGAGGCGGCGGTGGGGAAGGGGAGAGTGCTGTGGGCCCGGCGCTCCCGGGGCAGCTCGGCTTCCTCCTCTCCTGCAGGAATGTGGAGGGGGAGAGATTCGGGGGCCCCAGGGCTTGGGGAGACCTGGAGTCTGGGAGGGCGCCAGGGCTTGGGGGGCCAGAGGGGTCCCTAGGGTCTGGGAGTCCCAAGAGCTGGTGGATCCCAGGGCTTGGGGAGGACCCAGGGTTTGAGAGGGTCCTGGGCTTGGGATCCCCAGGATTCGGGGCATCCCAGGACTGGGAGAGATCCCAGAACTTGGGAGGGATCCCAGGACGCAGTGGGAGAGTCACAGGGTCTGAGGGGCTGCAGAGCTTGGCGGATCCCAAGATTTGGAGGGATCCCAGGGCTTGAGGGTCCCTAGGCCTGGGTGGGTCCCAGGGGTTGGGGAGATCCCAGGAGTTGGGGGGGATCCGGGGACGTGGGGGGGTCCCAGGGCTTGGTGGCTCCCAGGGTTTGGGGTGGTCTCAGGGTTTTGGGAGATCCCGGGGTTTGGGGAGATCCCAGGTGTTGGGGGGTCCTGGGGTTCGGGGGGATCCCGGGGTTTGGGGGCGCCGGGACCCGCTGTGCCCCCGCCGGCCGCAAGGTGACGCCAGCTCTCCCGCCCCCCCCCACCCCCCGCGCGCGCTCCGTGTGACCCGCGGCGGCTTCCGTCGCGCCGCCGGAAGTGGCTGCGGCTCTCGCTCCGCCGCGCCGCGGCCGCTGCACGGGGGACGAGGCCGGGGGCCCGGCTGCGCCATGGAGACCTGGGTGCGCTTCAGCGCCCAGAGCCAGGCCAAGGAGCGCGTCTTCAGGTGCGGAGCCGGGGGGGGACCGGGAGGGGGGCGGCGGTGCGGGCCCGGCCCGGGGGCGCCCCGCGCTGAGGCCGCGCCGTGTCTTGCAGGGCCGCCCAATACGCCTGTGCCCTGGCGGGCGACGCGCTGCGGAGGAACGGGGCCGGCAGCGGCGTCCTGGACAGGCTGCGGCAGCTGGAGGCTCATCTCAGCCTGGGCCGCAAGCGTGAGTGGGGGCTTCCGTGGCGGGGCGGCCCCGGGGGGCGCCCGGTTCCCCTGTCTCCCCCCGGGGATACCCCCCCCGGGTCTGATCCTGCCTCTGTCCCGCAGTGCTGCGCCTGGGCAGCTCGGCCGAGGCGCTGGAGGCGGCCAAGCGAGCCATCCACCTCTCGGACATGGTGCTGCGCTTCTGCATCACCCTCGGCCACCTGAACAGGGCCATGTACTTTGCCTGTGACAACGTGCTGTGGGCGGGCAAGGCCGGCCTCGTCCCCAGCGTGGACCAGGAGAAGTGGAGCCACAGGTCCTTCAGGTGAGGTGGCCGTGCCAGGGCGGGAGGTGCCCGTGGGGAGCTGGCGGCCTCTCAGGGCTCAGCCAGGTCGCATGGGGCTGGGCGCGCTCTGCAAGGGAGAGCCGGCACTCGGCCCGCGTCTGCTCTGTCCGCTTTTACCTAGCGTCTCAGCGCAGCCTTTTCCTCCTCCTGCTGTGCCACAGAGCGGCGGTAGACGGAGGTGGCTTTGCACCCGAGGGTGGCAGGGTGCAGGGCAGCAGGAGCTGGCAGGTGCCCAGCCGATCGCAGCCCCTCAGCGGCAGAACGTGCGCTCCTGCTTTTCGACTGGGCGGGTGTTTTGAGGCGCCGTATTTCTGTGTGTGGCCCGTGGGAAGCAGCTGGAGGCTGCGCGTGTTGCAGAGGTCACCGGCACCCGCGTTTGCCCCGTCTCCCCACCCTGCCCCTGTCACTCTTCCCTGTCTTTCAGGTATTACCTCTTCGCCCTCGTGGTGAACCTGAGCCGGGATGCCTACGAGATCCGGATCCTGATGGAGCGCGAGGTGGGCGGGAAGCGGGCGAAAGGCGTCGAGAACGGGCGCTTGCTCCAGGCTGACAACGGCCTGCAGCAGCTGGGGCTGAGGCTGCAGGTGCAGCTCCGGCTCCTGGCGCACGTCCTTCGGAACAACCCGCCGCTGCTGCTGGACGTGGTGAAGAACGCTTGCGACCTCTTCATCCCCCTGGACAAGCTGGGGCTCTACAAGACCAGCCCGGGCTTTGTGGGGCTCTGCGGCCTCACCTCCTCCATCCTCTCCATCCTCACCATCCTTCATCCCTGGCTCAAACTGAAGCCCTAGTCGTCCCTGCAGCCTGCCTCCGGGCTCCCTGGGTCGCAGCAGGGGATTTTAGGAGATTTTAGGAGACCCCAGGGGTGTTCCTGGGGCTGCGCCACGATGAAGCTGACAGTTTTGATCCCGTTGTGCACGGCTGCGCGTTCGCGTCACGCCTGGCTGCTTTCACCGAGCGTCGACCAGGCTTTGGAGATGGGAGGAAGGCGGAGGGAGTCCATGGCATCAGCGCCCGCGGGGACCCACTCTGGCCGCCTCGTCTCAGTTCTCTGCAGCGCCCCTGAAGAGGCCATTATTCGGCGGACCTAAATTTGGCTGCTCTTCCCCTTGACTGTAGAGCCCGTCTGGCCCCAGCAGGGGTGAAACAATTTCCGTCTGTCTCCAAAGGATCTTTAAGGCTGGAGCCAGCCAGCAGGGAGCTTTTCCTGCTGCTCTGGGGCTAGAGGAGGCCGCCTGGGTCGCTGGGCGTCTCTTCCAGACTGCTGCAAATGTCCCTTTTAGGAGCTTCTTTGCCACAGTGGGATAATTCAGGGAGGGAGCGGCTCAGTGATGAGCTATGATTCTCTGTGATGATTTTTCCTAGCCGCTCTCTGCTCTGAGCTGGCATCGCTGCCTCACAGTTTGATCGCTTTTCCAGGTTTCTGTGACGCTGGATAACACTGCTCGTGTGGGTCTTGGGCCTGTCCCAGCTCTACAGAGAACTTCACTTAATCATCAGCGCTGACCTTCTCCCTTTGTCCGCGGTTGTTTGTGTCCAGGGGCGCTGTGTTCCTCCGTCTCGCCCCGGGAGGGAGCGTAGAAGCAGGGGAGCAGGTACCGGTGCTTTTAACCAAGCTGCGGCGACGGACCTGGCGCCAGAGTTTGCGCCTGGTTTTCTTTTCCTTGCCGGTCAGAACCGGGTTGTCTTTGTACTCACACAGCGAGTCCGTCAGGGGAGGACTGACACGCTCCTGCTGTCCCCAGCTTGGCTGCTAGCAGCCTCTTCACACTGTCAACACCGCGGTTTTAATGTTTTAGAGCAATATTTTAATCCTGGCAGGGGGGACGAAAGGTACGGCGGAGAGCTGTGAGGCCACTCCTGCTCCTTGTTGGTCGTGTGTAAATACTGTAAATAGGCACCTGCACTAATCACAGTGTGTGGCGGTTTGCGGAGCTAATTATTAAAGCCAAACTGCTGAGACTCCGTCTCCCTGTGCCTTAATGATCTCGTGGATGTGTCTCAGCGTGGCCTGAGGACGCGTGTCCTTGCCAGGCAGCCGCTCTCCTCCCGCCGCTCTTCCTCTTCCTCCTTGGCGAGGGGCTGGCACGGGCCGCGGTGGCGTGTGTGCCCCGCGTGCTCCGGGCTTTGCGCCAGGCTCTCCATCCCCGCGCCGCCTCGGGCCGAGTTCGCAGCGCCTGGGTGCCTCTGGGAAGGGGTGTCTGCGGGCGCCACGCTCCAGGGCACGGGAATGTGGCTTCTCTCCCAGGGGATCTGCAAACGCTGCTCGCGCGGTCGGGTTTCAATCCCAAACCACCCAACCCTCCCACCGCTGCGGGCTGGGCTTGGCTGGGTTAAACGGTGACCGGGGCCAAGCGCGGGGAAGGCGAACGGGTTGCAGGTGCCGGGAGAAGCGGGCACGAGCGGGGCACGAGCACGGAGCTGCCGGGGAAATCTCCAGGGATCCAGCCCCAACCGGTGCCCAGAGGCAAACCGACATCCGAGCAGTGGTGACAGGAGCTCTCCGGCGCCGCGTGGGCTGCTCCGGCCTCCCCCAGGCCCTGGTGCCCAGGTAGGACCCGTAGCCGCCTGCCCTGACTTGTCCCCTCTCCTGGCGCCCGGCACCGGGACGCTGGTGTCCGGCCGGGGCTGGCGGCCTCTGCGCGAGCCGCTCCGGCAGCGGTGAGACCGGCCCGCCGAGGGCGAAAGCGGGGAAGCTGGGAGCAGCACGCTGGCCGCTCTCCCTCCTCCTCATCCCACGGGACAGCGCATGGGACCTCGGTGCCCTCGCGGGGAGCCTCACCCCTCACCCCAGCCCTGCTTTCCGCCCGGACGGAGCCGATCCTGGGTGCTGCCACGCTAATTCGTGGCTCCAGTTGCGAGCGCAGCCGTTTCCGCCCACCCAGGGTTGCGGCTGAGCTGAGACCTGCCAAACTCATCACAGCCCGAGCGCTGCATGGGGCGAGCAGGGTCTCGCTGGGGGCGAGGAGGGTGCCCCTGGGCCGGTTCGGGTCGGTGCACGCCGTGCCATGGGGCACGCGGCGGCTGGGGGACGCGTCTGCTCTTGCCGGACCCCAGCGCCGGCCGTCCCAAAATTCAGGATAAATCTGACCGCGAGCAAAGCTCGGCGCAATCCTGGAACCGGGGGATTTCCTGCTCCGGCTGCATTTCGGATGCACCCGGTATCCAGCCGCTCGCCCGCGCCCCTCCTGACGTTCCTCGAGGTCCATCCTGGAGGAGTGGCCGGGAAACGTCCCCCGCGGGGCTGCGACCGGTGCGGAGCCATCCCTGGCACTGCTTCGGCAGTTTGCTGTTTGCATTAGGCTTGTTTCGCTTGGGGCTGGCACAGGACGTTTCCGATCTGTTTTTCTCCTCGAGTTTCCTGTTTCTTTGCCCTCCGTTACTAAAACGCCAGACTTTTTGGCCGAAAATGTCCCAGCTGCTGAGGGACGAAACTTTTCGTGCTTCCTGCCTGTGTGAAAGCTCGAGTTCTTTGGGGGAAAAACAAAAAAAGCAACAGAAAGAAGCTAAATCTCACGTTTCACGAGCATCCGCTGTGCCAGGGCGCCCCGAACGCCTGGCTCCGGCTGGACCGAGCGGGCACGGGAGGCATTTTTGCTTGCTGGTCCCCAAGTCCCAAGTCCGGTCCCCAAAATCCTGCAGGATCTGGTCCCTGAGCCCCCGGGGTCTGGTCCCCCAAATCCCCCAGGATCAGGTCCTCCAAACTCCCCGGATCTGGTTCCCGAGACCCTCGGGCTTGGTCTCCCGCAGCTTCGTCGAGAGCGAGTGGTGCAGCTACGAGCTCTGCTTCTCCCCAGCGGGCCGTGGGGCCGGGCTCCGAGGATGGCGTCCCGGTGGCGAAGGAGCCCATCGATGCCCGTGGTTTGCCCAGGAAGTTCTCCCGGCTCCGGAAGATGCTCCGAGGGCTCCAAGATGTACCTGGAGCGGCCGCCCAAGCCCAGCTGCAGCTCCCCAGCCTGCTGGGAGCCCCAGGAATGACGAGGCAGAGATGGCTGTGGACACTGCCACCGTGGATGCCACCACCGTGGATGCCACCACCATGGACAGTCCCACCCCGAATTTCCCCCCCATCCGGAGGCACCTCCATCCTCGCCAGGATGGGGTGGGACGCTCGGTCCCGGCCCGCTGCCTCGGTTTCCCCAGGAGCAGGAGGCTGCTGCGCCGCTGCTTGAGCTTCCCAGCACGCCAAATTGGGGAATTATCTCACTTTTTGCCCGTTTTGCCCCCCGCGAGCCCCAGAGGACCTCGGGCACGGGGATAATAAAAGCGACTTTTCCAACCCGCCTCTGCGCCTTAGGCTCGGTGATGGGGGGCCTCTCCGAGGTCCCCCCGGCATCTCCGGGTGTCCGGGAGGTGGCAGTGTCACCCAGCAGATGTGTCCCATCCCCGGGCCAAGGGACGTGGCCTCCTGGCCAGCGCCGGGAGCCGGGCAGCGGCAAAGGCCGCCAGCTCCAACCAGTGCCGCGGGGTCACCCCAAACTGCCGGCGGGTCCCCAGGGCGATGCTTTAACCGAGGGGCCCAGGCGTCCGGGCGCTGTCCCCAGCCAGGCGCTCGCTGAGCCGGCGCGGAGGCTTTTTTGCCAGGAGACGGGAAAAAGCCCGTTTCGGAGGTGCTCGCCGGGGGCTGGCGGCCCTGGAGGGTGTCTCGGGGCTGCACCTCCGCCTGCCCCCTCCGTCCCGCTCCTTCTGCACCGTTTTTACCACTTTGCCTTTCTTTTCCCCCAACTCCTTCCCAAAAAAAAAGAAAAAATCAAAGCCCGGCCCAGCCCGGCCAGTTATTTTTAGCAGCCAATTGCAACGCCCGGGAGATGAAGGAGGAGGAAAAAAAAAAATTAAAAAAATAATTAAAAAAGCGCTCCCGAGCGGGGCGTCCCGCGCCGCAGACAGAGTCACCTTTGAGGCGCGCGTCCGGCCGATGCCCGGCGCCGGCGGCACCGCGACGGGGCCATGGAGGGTGGTGGGCCCCCGCGCCTGCTCCCCGCGCTCCTCCTGCTCCCAGGTACGGGGGAGAAAATGAAAAAAAGGGCAAAAAGCGGGAAAAAGGCGGGATTGGGGCTGAATTAAGCCCCCCGGGTGCGTAGTCCCTCCTGCCGCGGGTGCTGGGGGGTGATTTTGGGGGTTGTTCTTGCTTTATTTTTACTTTTTGGGGCTGTTTTCTGCAGCGTGGGGTGGTTGGGGGCTTTTGGGGCACCCCCCGAGGCCGGCTTGCCTGGCCGTGACCCATCCCGGGACGGCGCTCGGCCCAGGGAAAATATCCCCGCGGGATACGGGAACGGGGACGGTGCCCGAGCCGGGCTCTGAAGGGCGACCCGACGGATCACCCGCTCCATCCCGGATTAACAGAGCCCCGGGGACCCAGGTGGCGATTAACCAGCGGCTCGGCGGCGCGTGAACCCGCGCAGAGGGGCCCCAGGGGGAGATTTTTTGGGAAAAACGCCTGTTTTTTTGCCCTCATCCCCTCCTGGGCGATTTTCGGCTAGTTCCCGCGGAGGAGGCAGAGCCTGGGCTGGGCGACGGAGGCGGCCGGGGACCCCGTGCCGGGGGCCATATCAGCTCGAACCGCATTAAATAAGAATAATTAAGCTTCAGGAGGAAAATTTTTAATGGAAAATCCCCCAATTTGAAGGAGGAAAGAGATTAAAAGGTTCCCACTCCCCTCTGGCCCCGGAAGGGGTGCGCTGGCTTCTCCGGCCCAGCTGGGGCACATCTGGAAGCGCTTTCGCCGCCCCGCCGTGCCCCACCGGGCATTGGCACTGCTCTCCGGAGACGCCGCCGGCTGCATGCATATATATATATATATATTTTTTTCCCCCTCCTTTTCGAAAGAGGAAACAGCCTGGCAAAACCTCCGCCGCGTTTCCTTCCCGGCCCTTGGCCGCCCCGTGCCTCAGTTTCCCCCCTCGGAGCTGCCCCTGTGGCTCTGCCCATCCCAGCGTGGAGGAAATCGGAGGTGGCGGCTGCAGCACGTTGCATTTATTTTGGTTTTTAAGCTCGGCGGCAAGCAGAAAGCCCCCGTTTTCCCCCAAACGGGGAGCACCAAGCGGCCCCGTCCGCCCTGCAGCCTCCTGGTGCCGCACGTGGATCAGCACCGGGATTTTCGTTTTATCCGGCATCTCCCCGGCTCGGGGTGCCCGGGCACCGCCGCGACCGGTGCCCCCCTCCCGAGGGCACCGTCCTGCCCCCCGGCACCGGCTCGCTCCCTTTTCCTGCTGCTTTTCACCCAGGAGGGGAAAACAACCTCCCCGCTGCCGCGAGACAGGAAGGTTTCGGGCCGCTGTCTCGGCCGCCGGCCAGGGCCGTGCCGCGAATCCAAAAGGAGCCGTTTTCCTCCCGTTCCGGCCTTCCCCTCCCATCTAATTGGCGCTTCCCAAAATACGCCGGGGGCCGGCTGCTGCCGGGGGGGCCCAGTGCCGCCCTGCCTAATTGCGGGGCCAGCTGCCCTGCGGTCCGGCGGGGACAGAGCAGCTGCTGTGCCGGGGACGCAACCGCCACCAGCGACCCCAAGACCCCAGCTGGCCCCCCCGGGTGCCACCCATTAATTAATCAATTAATTAAATGAGAAAAGCTGCAGCACCTGGAGATGGGGCAGGAGCAACGTGTCCTGGGGAGTGGTGGGTGCTGGAGTAGCTGGAGTGCCGGGCAGTGATTTGGGCTCCATGGGGGTGATTTGGGGGTTTATCCTGGTCCCCGAGTGCTTTTTTTGGTGCTTTTGCCGCTTTTTTCCAGCAGGGAGGTGGGCAGCTCCGAAAAAACAGGATTTGAGGGGTTTTGCTGGGCAGGATGAGCCACGGTGATGGGAATCGCTTGTGGTTTGGGGCTTTGCTGGAAAAAGCTGCAGAGTGGCCCGTTTCCGCAGCCGGGGCGGGGGGGAGAGGGGGCCGGACGCCGGGGCCCCCCCGGCCGGCGGGTGCTCAGGGCTCGCCGTCCCCGCAGGGCTGTGCGCTGCCTTCAACGTGGACGTGAGCAGCCCGCGGCTCTTCCGGGGGCCGCCCGAGGCTCAGTTCGGCTACAAGGTGCTGCAGCGGGCGGCCGGCGGGCGCAAACGGTGAGCGGCGCCCGGGGAAACCGAGGCAGCACCGGCCCCGCGGCCGCCCCGAGTCCCCGGCTGGTTCCCGCGGCGATGCCCGGCCGGGGCTCCGGGGCTCGGAGCCCTCGTTAGCGCTAACGAGCCGCCGCGTCCCCGCAGGCTGCTGGTGGCGGCCCCCTGGGACGGGCCGGCCGGCGACCGCCGCGGCGACGTCTACGAGTGCCCCGTGGGACCCCCCAATAGCACGTGCGCCAAGGCCAACCTCGGTAACGCCACCGCGGGAAAAAGCGGGGGGACCCCGGCGTCGCCGTGCCGGGGCCTTTCGGGGGCTCATCCGGCGCTGACACCCGCCGGCTCTGTCTCTCTCCCTGTTTTTCCCGCGTTCCGGCGCCCGGCTGCAGGCGACGCAGCCCTGCAGCGCGTCCCGCTGCCCGCCAAGAACATGCACTTCGGCATGACCCTGCTGCACGGCCGCGGCGACGGCTTCGTGGTGAGCGGTGCGGCGAGGGGAAGCCGAGGCGGGGGCTTTGCAAAAATCCCCCCCCGCAAAAAATGTTCCCCCGCTCCGTGCGCAGGCCTGCGCCCCGCTCTGGTCCCAGGAGTGCGGCACCTCCGTCTTCAGCACCGGCGTCTGCACCCGGCTGGACGGCGACCTGCGGCCCGTGGAGACCCTGGCGCCCACGGCGCAGCGTGAGCAGGGGACGGCGGCGGCGGGGGGCACCGGGCCACGCGTGTCCCCCCCCCCCGGCGGTGTCCCCAACCCCGCCGCCTCCGCAGGCTGCTCCACCTACATGGACATCGTCATCGTGCTGGACGGCTCCAACAGCATCTACCCCTGGTACGAGGTGCAGAACTTCCTCAGCAACGTCCTCAGCAAGTTCTTCATCGGGCCCGGCCAGATCCAGGTGAGCTGGTGGCATCTCGGCGTCCCCAACGTCCCCCTGGCCCCGGCGGGGAAACCGAGGCAGCCGGCGGGAATCTCCCGCGGGTGCGATGCTGCACGGAGGCAGCGCTGCCGGGTCGGGGATGCATTTTCGGGTGCTGAGCCCAGACTTTGGGTGCCGGCGGTGTTTCCCCCGTCGCGGCGGCAGGTCGGGGTGCTGCAGTACGGGGAGCGCGCGGTGCACGAGTGGACGCTGGGGCAGTACCGCACGGCGCGGGAGGTGGCCGAGGCGGCCAGGAACATCAGCCGGCAGGAAGGCCGCGAGACGCGCACCGCCTTCGCCCTCCGCCGCGCCTGGTAGGAGCCCGCCGGCGCCGGGAGCGGGGCCGCGGCGGTGGCTGCCGGCGCCGCGCTCACGCCGCCCCGCGCTCCCGGCAGCACCGAGGCCTTCAGCCCCGAGCGGGGCGGCCGGCGCGATGCCACCAGGCTGATGATCGTGGTGACGGACGGCGAGTCGCACGACGGCGACGAGCTGCCCGCCGCCTTGGAGGAGTGCGAGAAGCGCAACGTCACCCGCTACGCCATCGCGGTGAGCCGTCGCCCCCCCCCCCCGGGTCCCCATCGTCCCCCCCGGGTCCCCGCGGCGGCTGACGCCCGCGTCCCCTCGCCCAGGTCCTGGGCCACTACCTGCGGCGGCAGCAGGACCCCGAGGACTTCATCCGCGAGATCAAGTCCATCGCCAGCGACCCCGACGAGAAGTTCTTCTTCAACGTCACCGACGAGGCCGCGCTCAACGACATCGTGGACGCGCTGGGCGACCGCATCTTCAGCCTCGAAGGTGACGGCCCGGCACGCGGTGCCCTGTCCCGGCCCGGCGCCGCGATAACGCCCCGCTCTCCGCTCCGCAGGGACCCACGGCAACAACGCGAGCTCCTTCGAGCTGGAGATGTCCCAGGTCGGCTTCTCCATCCATCTCCTGGAGGTGAGCAGGCAGCACCCGGGGCTTTGCAGAAGTGGAAAATCGGCCTCAGCATCGGCGTCGGGCGGCCGGAGCCACGAGACGCTGAGTGTCCCGGGAAGGGGAAGGTGGCCGGCTATTTTGGGGTGGCCGCTGGGGACGGTGAGGCGTGGGGAGCCACCGCGCAGGGGACGCACGTGACGCGTGACGCCTGCCGAGCACCCGGTCCACGCGGTGCCTCGCTGGCCCTGCAGCCGCGTGCCCCCCCCCCCTTCCCCGCCAGGACGGGATCCTTTTCGGCATGGTCGGAGCCTATGACTGGGACGGGGCCGTGCTCAAGGAGGGCCGCGGCGGCCGCATCGTCCCCCCCCGGAAAGCCTTCGAGGAGGAGTTCCCGCTGGAGCTGAAGAATCACGCTGCTTATCTGGGTAGGGGGGAGCAGCCTGAGGGATCTGGGACGAGCTGGGATGCTCAGCATCCCGAGGGATGCAGAGCAAAGCAGGGATGCAGGGTGCTCTGAGGGATGCGGAGCAAGCCAGGATGCTGGGCACCCCAAGGGATGCAGAGCAAGCTGGGATGCTCGATGCCTCAGGGATGCAGGGAAAACCAGGGATGCTGGGTGCCCTGAGGGATACAGGGAAAAGCCAGGATGCTCAGTGCCTTGAGGATGCAGGGCAAGCTGGGATGCTGGGCACCCCGAGGGATGCGGAGCAAGCCGGGATGCTCAGTGCCCTGAGGGATGCAGGGAAAACCAGGGATGCTCAGGGATGCAGGACAAGACGGGATGCTTGGGTACCCCAGGGGATGCGGAGCAAGCTGGGATGCTCAATGCCCTGGGGACACGGGGTGACCAAGGTGGGGGACCATCCGCCCCGGGGTTTTCACTACCAAAAAACCCCACCCACCCCCTTTTTGCTCCACATGCCAGGCTACGCCGTCTCCTCGCTCCGGCTGCCCGGCGGGAAGCGGCTCTACGTGGCTGGGGCCCCCCGCTTCCAGCACAAGGGCAAGGTGATCCTCTTCGAGCTGGGTGCCGCGGGGGACGTGGCGGTGGCCCAGGCGCTGCAGGGCGAGCAGGTAGGGCCGGGCGTGCGGGGTGGCGTGGGAGGAGGGGGCCTGGCGGGAATTGTGCCCCCCCCCCCCCCAGCCTCATGCTCCTGCCGCCCCGCAGATCGGCTCCTACTTCGGCAGCGAGGTGTGCGTCCTGGACGCGGACGGCGACGGGGCCACCGACGTGCTGCTGGTGGCCGCCCCCATGTACCTGGGCGCCCAGAGCAAGGAGACCGGCCGGGTTTACGTCTACAGCGTGGGGCAGGTTAGGGGGCCGGGGGGGTCGGGGGTATGCGGCAGGATCGGGAAGATACGGTGGAGTCGGGGTGCAGCACGGTGAGTCGGGGTACGTGGTGGGATCGGGGGGCTGTGGTGGATTTGGGGGGGGTATGAGGGGACCAGAGGGACATGGCCACATCAGGGGGACACTGCAGGGTCAGGGGATGCACGGCAGCATCGGGGGGATACGTCGGCTCGGGGGGACGCGTGGGGATGTGGGGCCACAGGAGGGTCGGCGGGAGGCATTGGGGGACAGTGGGGTACCCAGGGCCCCTCCGTGCCCCCAGCGGCTTCTAGCCCCCGCCGGGACCCTGCACGCCGACAAGAAGCCGCAGGACTCCCGCTTTGGCTACGCCCTGGCCGCCGTGCCGGACCTCAACCACGACGGCTTCAACGACGTGGTGGTGGGGGCACCGCTGGAGGACGGCCACCGCGGTGCCGTGTACATCTACCACGGCGCCCCGGGCGCCATCCTGCCCCACTACAAGCAGGTGAGAGACGGGGCTGGAGGCAGCCTTGGGGGGGGTCTTGCTGGTGGTGTCTGCCCCCCCCCCGGGGTCTGTTAGTGCCACCCCTGGGGCCGGTCACCCTGTGAGCACAACCTTATATGAGACACCAGAGAAGCCACAATGGCCCCCATTCTCGCCTCCCCAGCGCATCGAGGCAGCGGCGCTGAGCCAGGATCTCAGCTATTTCGGGCGCAGCCTGGACGGGCAGATGGACCTGGACGGCGACGGGCTGGTGGACCTGGCCGTGGGGGCGCAGGGTGTGGCCGTGGTCCTGCGGTGAGTCCGGGCACCCGGCGGGGGTGGCGGCACCACCGGGCTCGGCCGCGAGGCTTCCCTGCCCTCGGACGGGGCTCTGACCCCCGGCTCCCGCCGCCAGCTCCCGCCAGATCGTCCAGGTCAACGCGTCGCTGACGGTGGAGCCGCCGGCCATCAGCGTCATCCAGAGGAACTGCCAGCGCGGCGGTGCCGACGCCGTCTGCCTCCGCGCCAAGGTCTGCTTCCGGGCTGGGACGCGGGCCCGGGGCCGGTGGCACAGGGCGATCGGTGAGTGCCGGCGGCTGGGGGGGCGTCCTGGGCCCTGAGCATCCCCGCGGTGTCCTCCGAGCATCCCCAGGGTGTCCCCCGGGATGTCCCAGGGCATCCCTTGCGCATCCCTCGAGCATCTCCCTGAGCATCCCCCGAGTATCCCTGGGGTCTCCCCCGAGCATCCCCCAGCTGCCTGGGGGACTTGGCGGTGACCCCCCCGTCCTCGTCCCTGCGCAGAGCTCCGGTACAACGTGTCCCTGGAGGAGCGGACGCCGGGTGCCCGGGCCGCCTTCGACTCCTCGGCCCGGCGCCTCTTGCAGAAGCGGCTCCAGCTCTCGCTGGGGCGGCAGAGCTGCGTCCGCTTCCCCTTCCACGTCCTGGTGAGCCCAGGCCACCCGGCCGCCCCGCGTCCTCCCCCGGGGCCGAGCGGGGTCCCTCCCGCAGCCCGGCTCCTTCCTCCCCTTTTCCCACCCATCCGGCGGCGCTGGGACTAACCGGGAGCCCTGTGCGGTCCCCAGGACACCACGGACTATCTGCGACCCCTCAGCTTCACCGTGACGTTGGGCCTGGCCGAACCCGCCCCGGGCCCGGTGCTGGATGAGAAATCCCCCACCACCGTCCAGAAACTGGTGGGTGCTGGGATGGTGACGGGGAGGATGGGACTGGGGGGGGCACACGGAGCCGGTGTCCCAAGCAGCCACCCCGTCACCCTTCCCTGGCTCCTTCCAGATCCCCTTCTTCAAGGACTGCGGTGACGATGACGAGTGCGTCACGGACCTGGTGCTCCGGGCGAGCATGGACATCGCGGGCTCCAGGTAGGGACCGGCGCTGCGGCGGGGGTCCGAGCCCTGCTCCGGGGCCGTGACGAGCCTCCCGCCGCAGGCAGAGCCCCCACGTCCTCCGCAAGGGCAGGAGGAAGGTGATGGTGGACGTGAGCCTGGAGAACAAGAAGGAGAACGCCTACAACGCCAGCCTGCGGCTCCGCTTCTCCAGGAACCTGCACTTCTCCAGCCTCGTGCTCCAGGTACGGGGCCACCCCTGTCCCATCCCAGACATGGGGGTCCACCTAGCCCCCCCACGGCCCTTCATCCCCCTCCTTCCAGCCCTGTGTGGGTGCTCTGGTCTGTCCCCAGTCAAAGACCAGGCTCTGTCCAGTCCTACAGGGACTCTCTGGTTCACCCAGCTCCATCCGCGTCCCCCAGCCTGTCCCAGGTCAGATATTGGGGTCAGTCTGGCCCCCCCAGCTCATTCTGGTTTGGAGCTAGGGGATCATCTACAGACCCCCCAGCCCCTCCCAGGTCAGAGACGGGGGTCCACCTGGCGCCAGCAGGGTCCCCGGTCCATCTAGCCCCATATGGGCACCCGCATCCACCCCGAGTCGGAGATGGGCGCCCACCTGCGTCCCCCAGCTTGTCCTGGATGGGAGATGGGGGGGGTCCATCCAGCCTCATGGGGGGGCTCCCCAGCCCATCCCAGGTCAGACACTGGGGTTTGTCCAGCCCCACCCAGGCCCCCCAACCCATCCTGGGCAGCGATTGGGGTCCATCTGGCCCCGTATGTGCCCCCAGCCCCTCCCAGGCTGTGGATAGGGGGTCTCTCCAGCTGCCCCTATGGGTTGCCACGTGCTCAGCCCCGAGGGTCCCACCACCGTCCCCATCACGGGGCCGCTGCAGGGGACGGTGCCACCTCTTCCCCCCCCCCCCCCCTTGCAGGACAAGAGCCAGGCGAAGCTGGAGTGCACGGCGCTGGGGGGACACGGCCGCCTCTGCAGCGTCGGCTACCCCGTCTTCCGCTCGCTGGCCAAGGTAGGCAGCCGCGAGCCAGAGCCGGAGCCGGAGCTGGACCCCTCGCACGGCCTCTCGCCCCGCTCACGGGTCCATCTCCTCCCACCCAGGTCGCCTTCGCCCTGGAGTTCGAGTTCAGCTGCTCCGTCCTGCTCGAGCGGGCCGAGGTCGGGCTTGTGGCCAGCAGGTAAGAGACGGCGGGAGCTGCATGGGGGGGCACGAGGGGGCCCATGAGCAAGGGGCTTGGGCCGGGCCCCCCATGGGTGCTGGGGGGGGGGGTACCCCGAGCCCCCGGCGCTGTCCTCTCCGTCCCGCAGCGACAGCACCGAGGCCGAGGCCACGCTGCATGACAACGCGGTGCAGCTCGCCGCCGCCGTCCGCTACGAGCCCGACCTCTTCCTCTCCAGGTAGGGCTGGGCCGGGGGGAGCGGGGCCGGGGCCGGGGCCGGGGCCGGGGGGGGCACGTTACGGCTCCGGGGCCGGTTCCCACCCTGCTCTCACCCCCGCAGCAACGCCAACCTGCACCGCTACGAGGTGCAGCCGCCCGGCACCTTCCCCCATGGCCCCGGGCCCGAATTCAAGACCACGGTCAAGGTAAGATTGGGGGGGGGGGGGGGGATGTCCCGGACGCCTGGGCCCATCCGGTCCTGGCTTATCCTGCTTTTCACCCAGGTCCAGAATTTGGGCTGCTACCCGGTGCAAAACCTCACGCTCCGCATGGCCCTGCCGGCACTCGGCTACCGCGGCGCCGCCTTCCTCTCCGTCACCCGCGTCATCGCCGACAACGTGAGTCCCTCACCGTGGCCTTGAGCCGGGGCACCTGGGGGGGGGGTCCCCACTGCCCATGGCACTGAGCCCGGCTCCTCTCCCCCCGCCCCGGCCAGGCGACCTGTGTTCTGCGCAGCCCCGGCGAGGAGCCGCCGCCAGCCGCCGTGGTCCCAGTGCACCCCGAGGACCTGCTGCACGTGGACAGGCTGGTGAGCGCCATGGGGGGGGGTGCAGGGGACAGGGACAGGGCTGTCCCCACGTCCCCCCGTGTCACCCAGCATCTCTCCGCCGGCAGAACTGCAGCAACGCCGGGTGCCAGGTGCTGCGCTGCGAGCTGGGGCGGCTGGAGCGCGGCGGCGAGCTCTCCGTCCACGTCCTCCGCGCCGTGCACGACGCCTTCTTCCGCGCGGTGAGCGGGGGGGCCCTGGCGCCCGCTGCAGCCCCCGCTGCAACCCAGCGCCCCCGGGCCGGGCAGGGGGCCCGAACGGCCCCGCTCACCCCCCCTCTCCGCTCCAGGCTCGGTTTAGGAGTGTGAAAATCATCAGCACCGTTTCCCTGCTGGCCCCCGCCGGCGGCTTGCTGCTGCTGGAGCGGACGGCGCAGCGGCGCGAGGTAGGAGCAGCACCGGGCGCTACTTTTTTTTTCTGCAAATCTCTTTTTTTTCTCTTTTTTTCTTTTCTTTTCTTTTTTCTTTCTGCAGATGGTGCTGGAAATCCTGCAGCGCAAGCGGGTCCCCGTCTCGCTCTGGATCCTGGTGGGCAGCATCGTCGGGGGGCTGCTGCTGCTGGCGCTGATCATCTTCTGCCTGTGGAAGGTGAGAGCGGGGCTGGGCCAGGCTGGGCGGTGGGTGCCCGCAGCCCTTCCTCGCCTCCATCCTCTCCCTCTCGCCCCAGCTGGGCTTCTTCACCCGCAAGAAGCTCCCCGAGGAGGAGGAGGAGAAGGAGGAGCAGTGAGAGCAGGCGCTGGTCCCGCGCGTCCCGACGGCAAGGACCGGCACCCTCCCTGCGCCCGGGGCGCCTCCGGCCCCGGCTCCCGGCTCGGACGCAGCGAGGTGAGGTCGGATCCGCGCGGTTGGAGCCCGAAGGCCTGGGGGGCACCGAGGACCCCGCCCCGGTGGTGATGTAGCCGGAGAAACGTGGAGCGACCGGTCCGAACAAGCAACTCCGCCAATAAAGCTGAGCCCCCTCCGGAGCTGCTCCGGCGCCTGGTACCGCGGCGGCGCTCGCTCCCCGCATCGTCGAGTTTTGCACCCCCGAATCGAAACACTTTCCCCTCCCGGAGGGGGAAAAAACCCCAAAATGCGCCAGAGACTATCTCGAACGTCTCGTTCGGAGCGGCGGCAGCCAGGGCCACGGAGCACAGAGTGATGGGGGGATGCGCGTCTGCTGGACGCGCAAAGTTTCCCCCCCCACCCCCCAACCAAGTCCTGCTCCCCTGCGCTTCCCTGCAAATGCCTGACTTAAACCCTGGCCCCATGGGGAGGAAAGTCCTGATTTCAGGCACTTTCCCTAACTTGGAAATAGCAGCAGGAGGGGCTGGTGCAGGGCGGAACAGGCAAGGCAGGAGGGAGGAATCGGGACCAGAAAGCTGGAAAAACCCCAAATAACAGGAGTTGTGTGGTCCCCCAGGCCCCCCCCAAACTCACCGTGGCCATGGGGCTCTTCAGGGGAATATGACATGCCCAAGAAGAGCGGGCAGAGGCAGTGAGATAAAGCAAAGAGTGTTTTGAAAAGGATCTAGCTCCTGTTAAAGCATTTTTCCCTCTTGCTGTCACCAACCAGCGCAGCCGGCAGCCCTTGATCAGCTCTTAGTTTGCAACCTGCCCCAGAGCACGGTTGCATCTGGCCCTCAAAAGCACATGATTAGCAGGGCTTTATGCTTTAAATGTCTCCTGTGCGAGCGGGAGAGCTGGTCCTGAAGCTGCAGCAGCAGATTTCGAGCTGCTGTGCCAGGAATAAACCCAAGCGGCAGGCTGCGGGGAGGCGGGTAGACGGCTCGTGGCTGGAGGCCTAAGTGAACCCGCACGAGGACTCAGCATGTCGCTCCCCGTGCTTCTCCTCCCGCTGCGGACGTTCAGGCTGCTTAGAGAAAGGGAAAGGCGCAGGCAGCGTTAAGCAGAAGCAGCATTAGGCAGCGCAGCCCCCGTCCCTGCTGCAGCCACTGGGACCAGCGGCAGGTTCAAAACCCACGTCCCCAGTGCAGAAACCTGCTGGCCCATGGCCCCGGCCTCCCCCAAATCCTCGGCGCGAGGCAGGGACGGGGACCTGCATCCTCCCCAGCATCCAGGCTTACCTGCAGCCACCGCCGCCTCGGCAACCTCGTGCGAGCAGGGACAACGCTGCCGCCACCTCACAAATGCCATCCTGCTGCGGCCACCCCTCCCCAGGCCGCGTTAGGACTCAAGTGCTCACCACCACCACCCGAGCGAGACCTTTTCCTGCAAAAAAGCCCCTCTACAGCAATCCCACTGGCTTATCTGCATCCCAGTTAGTCCTGCAGTGGCTTCCCAGGCTCCTCGGCCACCTCTTCCAGCACCCAACAACCTTCTCCACATCTGCTCTTCTTTATAAAGGCCTTTATTTGACTTAATAGCAAACAAAACACTAGTTTAAATCGAGTGTACGTAGTACACCGTTACAGCAATGAAGTGGCAACATGTTTAGACGCGACCTACCTCTCCCTCCCGCCTGCTGCCGGGCCGAGCCGGGGTTTAATACTGCCGCACGGTGGTTTAGTGGGTGCCTTAAGCACAGACACGATTCGGACAATAAAAACGAGAAGTCAAACATGGATGAAATGTTACAGAAGTGGAAAAAAAATAAAACAAAAAAATCTGCAAAAAATAAAGAGATTCTCTTAAAGTTACCAGACTAAGAGAGAATTAAGGTTTTTGTGTTAAACACGGAGGAATCAGCCATTAAAATGGTTATGCACAGTTAGGGCTGTTTTCCTGAAGGATGCCTTTAATGTGGTCCACATGATACAAGCCAGCTAAGGATCCTAAACAACTCACTGTGGGTGGGGGACGGGTTTGGACAGACCTGGGGACACAGGCACATGGAGAAGGGCCAGAAAAAAATAAAAAATAAAAGAGAGAGAGAGCGGGGGGGAAAGAAAAAAAAAAAAAAGAGAAGTTCACAAGACAAAAAACCTTCTTGTGCATTCCTGTTCCCAGAACCGTGGGCTCCTGTGCGTCCCGACCATGCGAGCGCACTTCTCTCCGCCAGCGCCCCTCGGTAAGACACCTGATCCAGAGACCCTTCGGTACCTCCATCGTCACCTCTGCCTCTCCCCTGAGAAAACCGAGAACACTCTTTCATAGACATTTTTACTTGAACTCGAGAGAAGAGGGGAAAAAAAAACACTCCTGGATTCGGTTCCACCCACACGGCCCGAGGGGCACAGAAAGGGGCCAGAGAGAAGTCAAAAATCGCCTAGTTTCCATGCCCTCCTTCGCCAAAAAGAGCCCCGTAACGGGGGTGTTTTCGCCACCTTTGCCACCTCTCCGTGGGGGGACGCGGAGCGAGGGCAGGGGAGCCGGCCCCACGCGGCCAGGGCTGCGCGGGAGGTCTCGGGACCCGGGCAGGGTCTGCACAACGGCTGCCAAGCTCCCTGCCCTCCTCGCCCCCGTCCAAGGGGCCATGCCTACGTAAAGGTTTCACAAGTATAAAATCAAGTCAAATCACTCAAAGACTCTGAATTTAGGACTAAAGAGGCGATTCCGATGGAGGCGCGATTCGCTCGGAGATGCTAGTTTAAAGTTTCAGGAAAAAGACAGCACTCATTGCAGTAATATCATGGGGTGGGTTCCCTCCCCTGCTCTATATTTCCTGCTGCTCTTTTTGTTTGAATTATAATACAATGTACATCTGTAGTAAGAATACTCCAGCCAGAGCCCACAGGAAGCCCTCGAGCATCAGAAAGTCCATCGATCGTGTAGTTGGCTTTCACTGCTAAAGCTGTTGCTCGCTGAGGCCTCGGGGTTCTGTGTTTGCCGAGTCGAATCCTCGCCGTTTAGGCTCTTCCGACACACGGGACACGTGTCATGCTGCAAGGGAAACGCGGGGGCCTCAGGAAAACGCCACGCAGATGGCTGCTTTCCCATTCTGCGGCTTGGAGGAATCCTCTCGCCCACTGTCCCCGCGCCGGGACCCGCGGCTGTTGCGCCCGTACCGCGGTTGCCACGCGGCTCCAGCCGACACAGGCGCGATTGGAAGCGGGGCCTTAGAGAGGTGGGAGATGCTACAGCCCCGTTACCCACCTTTCGCCCTAACAAAGACGAGTGTTGAGACCTGGCCCGGCTTTCCAAATCATTTCTCACTACTGCAGGAGACACGCTTGGCTCAGAGACAGCCAGCAGCACCTCCCAAGCCTGGTCTGGAGCCCCCACACCAGGACCGAGCTCGCCAAGAGCCACGCTCCTCCGCGGGGCTCCCACGCGGGCAGAGGCTCTTACCAGCTCTAACCACGGCACGATGCAGTTGCTGTGGAAGAAGTGATTGCACGGTAACTGCCGAACCTGCTCCGCTACTGTGTAGTCCTCTTTACACACAGGACACTCCAAACCCGTATCTGGAAGAGACGCACAGACCAAGGGAGGTGAAGCAGGCAGGGCACCGACAGCAACCCGCAGACGGAGTTTTAGCTCTCTGGTAATAACAAGCCCAACTTTTACGAGCCCAGAGGAGATTCACGCCTCTCTCCAACAGGCTGCCTGGAGAAGGGAAGCAGCAGGACAGATGGTTGGAGCAGCCAGCGACAGAGATGCACACAGCTGAGTTTGCTTTGGAAAGTTTGCAGAGGGAGGGAGTGACAGCATTTATACTCTTCCTTCCCTCCCTTGCAAGAGAGGGGGAGGAAAAGGCAGTTTTCATTCCCCACAGGGAGATGTTCAGAGTCCCTAATGCACAGGACAGTCACTGACTGATCCTGATACACCCAGGAGAAAAGGAATCAGAGCAAAGACTCTGACCCTGCTGGGAGACAGTCTCCCTCGGCAGAACCCTCTCTGCCTTGACTCTGGAGGATCCCTAGGCAACAACAGCATGAGCCCTCCAACCACACCTGGTGCTCCGTCACGGGAACGTCCTACCCAGCGCGCTGCATTTGCAGGCTCAAGCCCTAGGCAGTAAAAACCAGGAAGCAGAACCATCTCTTGCCCTTTCACAAAATCCTTTGGTGGTTTTACTGACACTTCTGTGATCTCCATCACTTTCTGAAGTTCCTTTTAGGAGAGAAACAACTGTTGGATTCCCAATGGTCAACCCCCAGGTAGCATTTGGTGCAAATCCTGCTATTGTAGAAGCTGGAAGTAGCATCTCTTATGCCTTCTGCATTAGACTAACTAACAAGGCAATTCAAACTAAGGGCATTTTAGCGGAGCCCTGCCAGAACTTCCTTGCCTGGAACAAGGACAGTTTTGCAAGGCTGGCTAGGGATGTTTCCAACGCATGACCTCCTCTGCAAGAGCACAGCACACTGCTATGTAACATCAACCAGGAGAGACGGCAAAAACCTGGTCTCTCTTCCTTAATACCAAGCCTGACGGTGCCGTTGTAATGCTAACACACCTCCTAGCCGCAACCAGCAGGAAGACCAAGCTCACAACGCTAATCCTCTCTCCACTGCCAGGCTGCCCAGCCCGAGCTCTGTCAATTCAAACAGGCAGGACCGAGCATTACAACATGGAAATTCAGATGCTTCTTGGCTTCCCAGACAAGAATAAGAGACATGGGTGTATAAAAAGAACCAGACAAAAATATCTGTCATGGAAACAGCCATTCTAATCAAACCGTGCATCTTAACAGAGCATTAGTTTCCAGGAATAGAGCAGCTCAGAGGGAAAGGGACCCTTTGAGCAGCCTTCAGAGACAGCCTTCTGCAAACACAGGGAGAAAAATCCCCTGGATGAGCTAATTGCAAAACCATAAATGCTACGAAAAAGCCACAGGTCTTTCCTGCTGGCTACATTATAGGAACCTGCAATCTTTACATGACATTTCAAGGGTAATTCAGCAGGAATATGTTCAGAGCCTGATCTACCAGCCCTACTGCAAGTCAGTCTGAAAGGGAGGAAAGCAACATGCAGAGCTGAGCTTTAATGAGACCATAAACAGCAGAATAAACAGAAGGTTTTAGAAAAGGCCAAGCAGTCACAGGCTTGGTAGGCTGAAGAGGCAGTGCTTAGAGACTGCGCAAACATGCTCTAGAGTGAAGGTTTTTGCTTTCAATTCCTGATGGACCAGATTGGCACAGATCTGATATGAGGGGTCCAAGAAGAACTGAACACCAGAGATGACAGCAGGAGTAAAGCTCAGGATCTCTGGAGCTAAAAATCATGAATATTTCCAGCGGTGAGTCTAGCCAGTGATTCACGGGGATGGAGCAGTGCTGCCCTCTACCCTCCTGTGTCAGCCAGCCAGCAGGGATGCACAAGGATACAGCGAAGAGGCTGATCCTTGGCAGAGGGAGCGGGGAGCTCAGGATCTAGAGACAAACTTCCAGGCACTGCAACAACCCTTTGTACATCAAAGCGTTCGAGACAAGTGACAAGCACTGGACACAGAGGAAGAGACAGGACACTGGATTTCACCTACCAACTTGTTCCTGAGTTACTGTCACTGTTGGGAGAGATGAGATCTTCTCTTTGTCGGCTGGAGGTGGTCCTGTGTTTTCCAACTGTCCCAAGAGCTGGAAAGAACAGAAAGAAATGCACACTGTAGTTGGGAGCACAAACATGGCTTCGCCTTGCAGAGCATCCTCAGTACAAACACGGGGCATGGAGAGCACTACGGTCCAAAAACAAGGAGCAAGGCAGGAACAGCTCAGCACAGCCTGCCCCTGGGAAATGGCTCTCTGACCAGTTCCTTAAAATCCCCAAAGTGACAGATTTCGGCAGCTTTCCATACAAGCCACATCAAGGCTCCCTTACTAGAAACATTCTTGTTGCCCAACCTGTACCTGCTACGAGCAAGTTAAGGCCATTTCACACTAGCTTAGATATTCGTTGCACTGGTGACTGTTCTCTCTGCAGCAGCAGTTTTGGTGCTTACTTTCACACCTCCAACCTCAGCAATCCCACTTCTTTCATCATTTCCTCCCAGCTCATGTTTTCAGACATTTTCTCTTGCATCAATGGTGGGGAAACCGAAGGGCCTGGGAGGGAAGGGAAATGATGCCACGGACAAGGGGGAGGGTGTTCATTTAGTCCCGAGGGATTTTGAACTGAAAGGGAGTCAGTGGACATGTTCTGAGAAGAGGAAGAACCTCATACTGCAGAAACGAGGAAGCCTGCAGCCTTCTGCCTCTCTCAGGACTCAGCCAGACTGTGGGAGCAGAGGCAACCCCACGGGGCAACGGGAAGCTATGAAGAGAAGCTGTTTAGTGCAGTACCACCACCAGACCACGGAGCAGCTGTACCGAAGGAACCTGCTCTCCTACGGGTTTGTATCTCCTGCACGGAGTCGCTAACATTTCACAGGGCTGCAGGGATGGTGCTGACAGCATCTCTTTCCTAGTGTCACAGTTTTATACAACAGCGTAAAATGCCTATGAGTTAAGACCTAGATTCACCTGGCAACTGGCTCAAATGGGTTCAAGCATGGTCAGGGAGAGGACAGAGAAGCATTTGTAGGAGTCTCATTTACTTTGAAGGCCACATTAAAATGCCTGGTCTGACATGAAGCCCTGGGAAACGGGCAAGGCTGCTCCTTCCGACGCAGCGGGGAGCCGAGAGGAGCCGTATATGCAGCCCGAATCCGAACTGCGACATCATCCCAATTCCGCTGCAGCACTTGCCGGGGCTTGCTCTGCTCTGCTGGGTGCGGGGTGGGAGGAGGAAGGTGCTGTCTCCAAGCAGCCATGTGGGCTGCAGAGTCATTTCGGGAAGCGGTGAGTAAGGCGGGCGAGACGGGCGTGTGGTGTAGCCTGGGAAGCCGGGGGCTAGTTATGAATGACAGCAGATGGCTTTGCCAGGCGCTTTCAGGAGGTGTCAGCACGACAACAGCAGTGAAATTAGCTCCCAGTAAAGCATCCGTCTGCTCTTCCTTTCCATCCCAGTGACGCCAACACCCTGGAGGAGACTGTTTGTGGATGGAGGCTGGACACCCCCGATCCTCAAAGGAGCGAGACAATGCTTCAAGGGAACGGGAGAGGATCAACTCTTCCTTCCACAAACCACAGGGGGAAATGGCTCATGACTCCAGATTGCTGAATTTGGCAAGAGATCTGGGACTGACGCAAGGGATTTTCATCCTCAGCCTCTGGCGAGCCTGTTACAAGGCACCTGCAACCTCTGTACCACGTGTAGGTTGGCAAGGAGGCAAACTAAGATATTGTATTTCCACAAGTGAGGTCCAATTCCCAGCTCTTAGCCCCCTCTGAGGAGGCAGCTGCCAAGCCAGAGGCTCATCCGAAACCAAGGGCTCTTTCCCAGCAGTGGGATTGACTGGAGAGGAGCGCAAGAGAAGAAGCGGACAAAAACTTAGAGGCACAGATCAAAACCAGAGACAACAGGCTTGGGCTTTCCTCCAGCTGGGCACACACGCAGGTCTTACCTGGGTGACAATAGCATCAAGGCCGCTCTGTCCCCATGCGTAGTCCCCGGGATTCGAGTGCAGCATCCCACTCCTGCAGACGGGAGCAGAGCGTCAAGCCGTTTTACCCACGCCAAACCAGCCCCGAGGTTTGCGCGATACACCCAGAGAAACCTTATACCAGCAGTGGCACTGGTCACCTGGGGAGACAGAGCTCCTGGGTGCCAGACAGCTGCTGTTTACTGGGTTCCCACACAGCTTGTGGACAGCCATGATCAAAGCCATGAGCAAAGCCAGGCTTGCTACTCACCAGGAAAAAGGGTGCTGGGAGCCAGGAATCGCTGAGTTTGCAAAAAACCCTGCAAAGATCTGCTGTATTATTCTAAAGAGGGGAGGAATTGAAAGAGAAAAGGAACAAGTTGAGCAAACGCATGGCAGCAGCAACAGTTTAGCAAGAAGGAGCAGCAAAACACGAAATACTACTCTGATCGATCACAGCCATATTGTTGCAAAACTCGCACCCGGTGACATCCCTGTTCGGAAGAGCGAACCGTGAGACAGAGCCTCAGCACGAAGGAACGAGGGATGCTAACTCATCGGAGAGTGTGGGAGGGCTGGGAGAGGGAAAGGAAATGACTGAGTTTCCCAAGCATCGACTTGTTTCCTTGTGGTGAGAGCTGGCACTGCTACAGGCAAAACCCACCTTTCCCACCATGCAGCTACTATACCACACGGATTTGTGCGGAGAGGGACAAAGGGCAGAGATTTTGGTGTGAAAACTTGTGTTTTCTGGGTCCCAGGAGTCTCCCAGCACCAGTGCAAGGGTTGCAGTTTTGCACTGTTTCTCCCTGGGTCCCACATTTTTCACTGAAGAGGGACAGAGGCACTTCCAGAGGGCAATCCGGACACTCACCCTTCGATAGCAGGAGACCTGTCGGGGCGCGAGCTGCCCCGAGATCTGTACCTCCGCGTCATGGGCAATCGCGGGGGTCGGCTTGGTCCCCAGAGGTCAGCGTGGGCTTGGTGGCCCCTCTCATTGTCTCTGCTGTCTTGATCCAGTGAGCTGCTACTCAGAAAGGGTCTGAAGTCGGGAAAGAACATTGTGTGGTCCAAATGGTCCCAAAGCTGCAGAGACAAAACCACACACAGCTCTGTCACTAAACCCGGCGACTCCGCAACACTGTGCTGCCCATGCTGGGGTAACCAGGGATTTGCTCCACCGGAGGTCCACGAGCTGCCCCTCTCCTGCAAGGGCACCCTGGCAATCGCCACTGTGACCGAGGAAGGGACTCCGCTATGGGGACACAGCCACATGTCTCCTCTGGGGTCAGGACTGCTGGCAAGCGAGACCTCAGCGCCGTGATAACTCTGGAAACAGCCCTGCAAAGCTGGCCAAGGGAAACAAAGTCCATCTTGACAAAAGCAATTTAGCAAATTCAGAGGGTTGCCATGGCTCCCAGAAAGTCTGGCAAACATGCTTAATTATAGCCCAAATTAATCAGATGTACCGCCCCCAGGAAGACCAACATGTTGACTCTTTTCTGCTATGTGCAGATCCCAACAGAATATATGTTTTGCTAAGCCATCCCAGGCACTACAAGGTCCATCCCTCTCTCGAAGGGCTGGGTTATTGGGGGAGATAACGCTGGATTACAGCCTGGAAACCCCGTCCCCAAGTCTCTGCTCTGCCACAGGCTCATTGCGGGGCTCCTGGCATGTCTCGTCACCCCTCAGCATCTCCACTTCTCCGGCACAGGGAGACCTACGGCCACAAAGTACGGACAGTGCTTGGTGTCCTCGCTGCCACAGGTGGCAAACGGACAGGGCCAAAGGGACAGCCCCAAAACAGTCGGCAGGATACAGCTGGTAACGAAAGGTCTCACTCAGATAACGCTGTCCGATGGGATCCGGCTGTCCACGCAAGCCGGTCTCCCGGCCCCGCAGCACATCTCCCACCGCGAGGGCACGCAGCCACGTCCCCGTCCCCGAGCCACAGCTCGGAGCCGAGCCCCCACTCTGGCTACCCTCACGTGCAAAACCCGTTTGGTTTTAGCCCATCTGGAGGGATTTCTCCTGCAATTCAGATTACCCAGGGATTAAAATAACATCTGATGCTCTGCTACGAGGAGGGCACTGAAGATTTATGGTTCGGGTTTATGAAAAAATTTCACAGGACATAACAAAACGAGGAGCGTCAGACAAAAAACCCTCTGTGTGCCATGTGGGAGCAAGCTGCTGTTCACACTTGATATGCTCGGGCTAGGCTCAGCACTGTAGAAGTGATATTAGGAGCGGTGCCCTCAGATTTACTGCAGGAATTAAACACTACGGAGCATAACGCAAGGGCTGTTCTTTTCTTATTTGCACTAGACCCTCATCATGCATTATGACAGGATGAGAGCAGCTTAATTTCCATTTCACACCAAATTAGCTCACTTTACAAGTCTCTTACACTGCCCAGTTCAGCCGAGTACTAGAGGGGAGGGAGAAATCACGTTTATGACCTCTTCTCTGAATTAATACCCCACAGACAAGAATTTTGCTTGTTCGCCTGTTGGTTACGATGAAGATACAGCTTTGCCTGCCTGCAGCCACACTACTGAGAGAAGAGCTTCATTTATTATTAATCCTAAAAGCCATTTACATTTACATAGCGCCTTTCATTCAGAGGCATCCCAGAGCTCTTTGTAAGCTGACACATGGGCTATAAGAAGAGATCACTTCATCTTGCTGAAACATGGGCATTTCTGGGATACAGCGCTGGGGAGGAGCAACATAAAAGCAACAGTTTTGTTCAGAAGACAAATGGATCCGATTGAACCGGAGGGGAGGAGAGGCAAATTGGCCATAAACACAGAAAGTGGAAGCAAACGGGAGGGATCCAGACCCGAAACGCAAAGCTGTAAAGGAATTTCAGTTATTTGGTGACCCCACTTCTGGCATTAAACTGAGTGGACTTGGTGCAGCACGCGAAGGAGGGCTCAGCAACAACACAGACTCCCAAACCTACCTGGGAATAACCTCAGCACGGCCAAAGCACCGTGCCTCAAGACACCAGGAGATCTGAAGTGTTTGGCAGGACCAAGAAACAATTAAAACTCCTGAATAACCAAGCAAACGAATAACCTGATCTCTGAGCAAGGCCTGTTAGCAGAGGAGAGGCATGGAGATTTTATTTCCATCTTTTTTGCAGCTCAACCAAGCTTATTAGCTTAGGAATTGAAAGGAAAATAGAGCCCTTCAGAACAGAGTCTGCAATGAGAGGCTGAAGTAGCCTGCCGTTCCCCAGCGCCTGGAAGAGGTGCTGCCACCGCCGCCACGCTCCCAGGAGACCGGGCAAGGTTGCAGCGTGAGCTAAGGGACGTATTTGTGGAGCTTGACTCAGGCTCCTCGGCACGCGCCCGGCTGCTTGTGACTTTAGGTAATGGTGTAAGAAAGGGCGCTTCCAGCCCTTGCTGCCCGTCAGCCCGTTCAGGAGCCCACGCAATTGAATTATAAAACAATTTGTTACAAGCTTTGACTTTTTAGATAGTCCCAGTTTTGGTAAAACCTTGTGCTCAGAGCAACAGCGAGCAAGGAAGAAAGGACAGTCAGGCAGCAGCCTCCCTGGCTGGACAAGCATCGCTGACACACGTCCCAGCAGCTCCTAGCGCTGGAATCTGGAGTGTCTTTCGCATACTTGCTAAAATCCTTCTCCTGTCCTCTCCAGAGAGCAAATCTCTGCCAGGTCTCAGATCTCCTGGGAATGTCAATGGCCCCCTCAAAATAATCCACCAGGTCCTGAAATCTCTTAGGAAGATCAGCTGTCCTCTTTACAGGGGCTGTACCATGCTCAGAGCTAACAGAAAACCTCTTCTCAGCTACAATTTAAAAAACAAAGCAAAACAGCAAAACTCACCTCTGCAAACTGTGTGGACGGGCTGTCGTCTATGCCGCTGCCATCTAGAAAACTGGAGAGGAACAGGCGAGTCAGAGCAGGTCACCCTCCCGAAACCAGCTCCCCCCCCGGGGGTTAAATATAGACGGGAGCTATGTGGGCAAGACAGTCCCCCACGCGCTCTGAGCGCGAAAGGGATGAGCAAACAGAGCGTGCCAGTTACTCAGTGGAAGAAATTACTCTCTCTATAAACACACGGAGCAAGACACAGGTAAGGCCACAGGCCTGCCGAGGACACGCCAGGGAGCTTTGCCAGGACTTCGGATTCCTCGTGCAGAGAAAAAAAGAGAACAAGGCGTCGCACAGAGGCTCCAGTTCACAGCAAGAGGCAATTCAGCCCCTGCCACCGAGCAGCAACGGGATTACTTCTTGCTGCCACTGCTCCGTTACTACTGCTGCTTTGCGCAGATCCATTTTCCCTTTGCGAAACGCAGAGCAGATGCACAGGATCCTGCCGGCTCAGCCCTCTGCTCGGAGCCACGGAGCCTCCCCACCCTCCACCACAGCCAAACCGAAAACGGCCTGGCCTCAGCTCCACCGCCCAGCGCAGGGCGGCACTTCCCCGGCTGGTTCAGGGCTCTGCTCTTCCCCGGCAAACGCGTCTCACCCTGCAGCCAGCAAAAAGCAGAAGGAGACACGAGTGCAAACCACTGCTCCCGGGCAAGCGGCTCGCCGTGCTCGTTTGCCAACGGCACCCAAGCTCGGCGCTCCCGGGACAGGATCCCGGGGGGCCGGGCAGGGGGATGCAGGGACAGGAGAGCGCGGTGTGCTAGAAGAGGCTGCAATGAGCAGAGCGCTTTTTGACGTGGTAATATCAAAGCGGAGAGGCTACAATCACACCGTATAAACACACGGAGATAATTCCTAGGGACAAAAAAGGACTATTAAAGCTAAAAGGCTCGTTTCCATGCTGACTCTAAGCACGAAAAAGTCTTCTGTAAACAGGAATCTGTGCTAAGTGCGACAGAGGACCCCTCCCGTCCTAAGTGACAGGTATATACCTATATTTAAGAAAAGGACATAGTGTGCCATGAAGTCACCTCTCCAGTGACACCGGGCCCCAGACTCACGCTGTGGCAATTCTTAGATAGCAAAGGTTCGTGTAATTGCTGGCACCCCTCCGTCTTGCCTACCCCAACCCAAATAAAGCAGTTTTCTCAGCAATTACTCAAGGCTGAATATAGAAAGCATTGAACAGGCAGCGTTTTGGATGGCCGATTCGCAGGCGGCGCATTCTGCGGGGCCACCTCCCACGACGCCCAAGTCGGCGCTCCTCGAGACTGAGCTCAGCAGCCTCAGAGGAGATATTTCCTCTCCTTGGCCTGAGCCGTGAGATTTGAGAGGTGGTCAGGAGACAGCCCTGGGGCCCCACAGCGGGGAAAAAACAAAGGTACTTTGATTCGCTGAAATTTAAGCTTGATTCCTAAAAAATAGTGGTTTTCACTCCAACGGACCAAACAAGCAAACCACAAAAACCTGTAAGAGGTTTTGTTCACAGGACCTTGTGCAGCTTTAATTCAAAACTCCCATCTTATTAAAAATCTTCCCCCAAACCCTCCAGGTGACTCCGGCATGAAATTGATGGCCACTTGTATTTTCAGTTTTATCTGGAACAAGATATGAACTAACATATAAGCTTTTCTTTCACATCTTTACTCCTTGTTTTATCCTCATTGTCTGCATTTCTCAGACGCACTACACCAGGCATCTCAGCACACGCTAAAACAAGTGATGCACTGCCACGTATGTTACCTGGAATCATCCGTGACTTCTTCGATAAAGCCAGATTCACATCTTGGGCAAGTGTATTCCTGTAAAGAAAGAGGAAGCTCGTTTTAGCCATGAAGCACTTCGCTTGCAATCTCAGGAAAAAGACAGAGCTCAAAAGGGGACACACAAACAGCTGGCATGAGAGTCTAACACGGATCCCTGGTCTTTGCCACCCTGTAAAGGCACCCTGGATTTCTGCTCTACTAGGGCATCTCCAAGCCCTGTGGTTACAGTAGATGCTATGAACCACAATGGACAATTGTGGAACGGAAAAACACCTTTACCAAGGTCACGCGCGGTTAGTGGCGGACTGAAGGAAGAAAATAATCCCTTCCTGACTCCCAAGCCTGCTAACCTGGACTCGTAAACCAGGGTTCTTCTTTCAACATAGGCTCAATAATTTAGGGGACTTCTGTCCTTCACAGATCATCGACTAGCAGCAACTGGTGTCAGGGCAAAAGCCCCACCGTTCGCTGCACAGAGGGAGCCCCCCCTGCTCAGGGCTACATGTTTAGGACCCTGCACGATGCCACCCACCTGCATTTCATCTTATTCTCCTACAGAAGGAAAGAAACCTATAGAGCAGTAAAGAGGAACACGGTAGTTTATACAACACTCGGTAGCGCTCACGTCCACAACGTGCTGGAGCAGCAGCGCAGACAAAGCGGCAGCCCCGGCCGCGAGACGTGCCACGAGCATCCACCAACGCAGAGGGTGGGTTTTTCCTTCTGCTCCTTGCAGAGCAATTTCGCAGTTCTGCACCGAGACCCGGCAGTACATCCGGATACGCTGCCACGGCCGGCCTGAGCACAGGCTTTATCTCAGCCTCCAGCCTGCCCAGACGACTCCATTCGAGGAAAGAGCCATTTACAGGCCCGCTGCAAAGCGCTGCAAGCTCCGGTGACAGGCCTTAGACAAAGCTCGTTTCCAGTTCTGGTGACAGAGAGCAAGTCACTCCAATTAAAAAGGTGTCGGAAAGCCGACGAGCTGTTTCTAACACGGCTCCGACGCAGAGCTGGGTTTCCTGCCGTTCGCGCGGCAGGGAAGACGGCTCTCCCAGGGAATTTGCAGAGAGAAGCTCTGCAGTTATTAGAGAGCAGAAATATCTTTGACACAGCTTTTTTTGCCCCCACTCCAAGCCATTTTCATACATGGGGATACCATGAGTGAGCCAGGCTCGCTGGCTTACGATCCCCGAGACCAGCTCTGCCTGCTGTTCTGTCCCTCCACCGACCACGCTGTCCCTTTACCAAGTGGGACAGCACTGGGAAAGCAGGAGGGCTTTTTGCAGCTTGCTCTGCAGCCACAAAATGTTAAAAATGGTAGAGAGGGAGCTGGGTAATCCAGAGGCTTCCTGGCTCCGAGGAATGCAGGCAAGCACGCTGTTAAGGCCGTCAAAGCGAGATCTGCTGCAGAGGAAAGATAACAAGGAGCCAGGCTGAGCAGCCGGGCAGCCGCGCATTTGGCTTCCAACCGCACCCGCGCCAGAGCAAAGGGCACACCGCTTGCACGAGGAGAGCTGCACAAAGGCGAGATGCACGTGCACAGCCAGGAAAAGTCACTCTCCAACCTCCCCAGCTCCAGCCCTGCTGAAAGATCCCTACCCCAAGGGCGTCCGCTTTTCCCCCAGGACTCGCGGAGACGGGGAACGAGGTGCCCTGCCGCACAGCTCTGCATTCGCGCTCGCGTTCCGCTGGCCTTCAGCCCCGCGCTATCGCAGGCTGTTGAGGCAGCAGCATATGCTCAGCATCTCTGTCGTGACGGGCACAAGCAGGCTTCCTCCCGTCTTCCCTGCAACTAGCCGCAGGGATTACCAGCCAGGCTGCGCTGGCAGCGAAAGGGAAGAGCTCCAGAGAACCCGTCACCCCGGTCCCATCGGCGGCAACCGTCCTCGTGACCGCGTCAGCATGGCAACGACCGGTTTGTCAGCTATTTATCCTACAGGAGAAGCAAAAAAACCCCAGGATCTGCTCCCAGGACAGAGAGCAATGTCATCGGCACATCCACACCCCCCTGCCACGCTTCGCCCAAACCCAGCTGCATAAACACGCGGTGACTCTGGCTCTGGCACTGACGCAGGCAAAGGCCGCTTGCGGGCGACTGCAGAGACAACTGGCACAGCAAGCGGTGGGGAGGGATTTCTTTAGAGGGAGAAGAGTTGCTCTTCCTTAATTATAGGAGTCCTCATTTGGGTCCAGATCCATGAATCTGCTTCAATTTAGGGCAAAACGTTGCCAAAACCCAAGAAACCCCCCAGATCCTCATTCCCCTGTCCCGCTGCACAGCAAAAGGAGACGGCGCATTCCCAGGCAGGGACTTTCAACCTGTAATTTGCAGGGTCTCCATCAAACACGTACATGGCCATGCCTCCCAAAACACTCTCGCTTTCCTCAGTCAGGACAACACAGACCACAGATGAAGAGAAACCGCAGCCGTCTCGCCAGCTCCCCACCGGGCACAGCCCCGAGCGCGTTCAGGTAGACACGAAACCAGCCACGGCGAGAGTGGGAAACAGTTAAGTGACTTTCCATCTCGCTAGAGGCTTTGCGGAGCCCGGCTTATCCATGGCAACGGCTGAAGCCTAGTTCAAGGAGTACCAAGTTCCCCCCTGTTTTAGGTGGAACACTAGTTACCGGGAGAGCACACGCTGGCAAAAAAATAAGCGGTTAAGGCAATTTTGTACATTCAGGCGTTGGGCAGAAGCAGCGCCTGGAAGGAATTCCTGCAAGGTTAGGGCACAGCCTCCGCGTTTCCGAGCGCTCACGCCCAGCTCCCAGACCTTCAACGACCCAACGGGAGCATTTACAAACGCAAACGGAGAGTCGTCTCAATGTGAAATCCTGCTACTCGGGGCCGACGAGGAGGCGGAAACCAAAGATGCGGTACCCAAGCCCGAGACGCACCGGTTGCTCCATCCGGCCCGTTGAATAAGCGCTGCCCGCCGCCCAGCTCCTCCGCTGAATTCCTAACACCCCGCAGAGCTCGAGGACCGATCGAATTCCCGGAGTAATATTACCAGAGCTGGAGGGAAGGTGATGCAGCTCCGGCCCTGTAACGCAATGCCTTGGTGGAGGCAGCTCCAAATTTGCACAGGTCTTTTTGCTTGCATGAAACGCAAGCTCCAGCTTCCCATCCCCACTCCCCATACGACCTGCTCAGCCGGACATAGTTTGCCCCCTGAATCCACTGGGAATGGCACATAAGCCCTCTGCCCACCCATAATTCATCTCATTTTGCTTCTTACCCCAGCTTCACTCCCAGAGAAGATGTGCGTGCAACCAGCGCCTGCGACAGCAGAGGTCTAGGACAGGTTTTCACAAAGGCCCATTCAGGCAGCCAAACGTGCGGTACATTTTCAAAAGAACTCCAGCCTTGAGAATAATGGGAGCTGATGGGTGATGAGCTCTCAGAAAAAAATCTGTCTGGGGCTTTCGGCTTTGCGTCTGCAAACTGCAGGGCTAACGAGAACAGACACGTGCATTTGAAAGAGGAATGTGCGCTGCTCAGTTCTGCGTAGGAGCAAATTGTGGGGCTAAATGCCACCACGGGCAGCGAGTCAGGCTGCGTAACCAGCTGTGAGAACGGCAAGGCAGGGGAGATTAGCACGGACACATTTCTGAACAAAAAATACAATTAAAAAAAAAAAACTGGGGGGGAGCTGCCAGGAAAGGCTTTGCAAAACGTGGCGTATTCTCAGGTGTCCCTCCTCAAAGATGCTGGGCCTGAACTGCAAATTAGAAGCTAGGAACAGTGAATGCTTGGCATTTCTTAAAAATAATGGATATGCATCATCTCCAAAGTTAGGCACTCAAAATATTGGGGCCAGAAAGCACCTTTCATACTGCACCAACCGGGCTCCAGAGCAATACCAACTCAGGAGGGCGTTCTGCGCTGCCGAAAATCCTTCACTTAATTTGTTTCCAGCACTCTCTCTGTCAAAACCACCACGCAAGAAAGACTTTCTAAACTTAGCAGCGTGCCGTGTCGCTGGGGACACTGCCGCGTTTCCCAGGGCCTGCAGGTCGGATGCGTCGCGGAGCGGTTGTGCAATCGCTGCTGCCAGAGCCGAGGACACACGCAGAGAAGCCCTTTTCCAGAGGACAGCCCTGGGGACGGCTAGGGAGAGGAGAACGCCGGCGAATTATCACGGAGCCTCCGTCAGAGAAGGTGCTGGGATGAGCCTGAACTGCCGTGGTTAAACATCAGCCTAAGTGGTCTCGTCTTTTAGCAAACGAGAGCGGTGGGCACCATTCGTAAGAGCTGCTGTGTTCAGGCTGATGAACAGCAGTTTTGCCGCCTGTAGCTTTGGCCATTTCTGGAAGCTTTCGAATGCTTTATGTTATAATCTGTATGGAAATTACCAGCATCCTGCCCAAAAGCTCGAACATGAACAGAGATAAAAATGGCATTTGGGATAAATAGCTCCAGCGGGGAGGGAGAAGGGGAATCAGCAGAGCAGCAGACGACGGGAGGTGGGCGGGATGCTGCCGCGCCGGTGCGTGCATGGCGCAGCACGAGCCCTCCGCGTCGCTCCCCGCTTGCCGGGAGCCGTCGAGAGAGGCATCGGACAGCCCCGGTCTGCCGCAGGGGCAGCTCACGGCTGGCACAGGAGGAGTGCGCTGGGCGTCCCAAAAAACACCACGTCGATGGTTTCGGTGAGCAGAGGGGCCTCGTTTCCCGAGCGGGAACCAGCCGCGGTGCAAAGGGAACGATTTCCCGCGAGGCTGACAGCATCCTATTCCTCCGGCTCTGCTTCGGTCTGGCGGTCCGCATTTCCCACAAGGAAAATAACCGAAAATCCCGCGAGTGGCTGGGCCACGAGGAGCCCTCCGGCAAGCGGCACCCTCCCAAAGGGAGCCTGCTGCGCCTTGCCCGCGAGAGACGCAGTCATTAGCAGGCGGAAAGCAGCCGGATGATTTCCCGAGCAGCCAGAACTGGGTGGCACACGTACGTCTAGCCTAAGCGCATCTGGCGGGAGCAACGCTGCTAGACTCGATCCTACGGGAGGGCAGAAGGGAGAGATGAGGAGGGTTTTCGGCCCCCGGCCGGCAGGTCCGTGCGTCGAGGCAGCCCCTCTCCCCCGTGCACGTGCATCCAAAGCAGAGGGAAAGACACAAACGCATTTCTAATTGAAAAGCAAGCAAAATTGCTCATGTTTTGAGGTCCCCTCACAAACTGAGCGGATTTAAAGGCTGAAAAGCTCCAGCAGGAGCTGCGTGCAGCTTGCTTTGGCCTCCCTACAGCGCAATTGGGATCCTCCGGCTGGACAGGTAAATCGAGGCACGTCACCAGAGATGCCTCCTCCCCGCAGAAGCGATCGTCGCCCTCCGGCAGGGCCACTGCCCGGCTCCACCCGGCAGCACCGCGTCCCGCTCGCGGAGTACCCGAACGCCAAGTTTTGTGTGCGGCACCAGCGAGTCCATCTCCGCGCAGCACAGCAGCTTCCGCCGTCCCACCCGTCCTGCCAGCTCAGCCCTCAGTCACGCTTCTTTTAACAACAACATCAGCATCTTTCCAGCTGAGGCACCAAAACCGCGCCGCCGAAGCCAGCCTGGGGGCTACCGGGCCGCCACAGCCAAGCGCCCGCCGACGAAGGGCGCAGCGGGCAACAGCGTTAGCTCGTCACCCTCGCCGCGGGGCAGGGCTCGACCGTCACCGAGGGCCACCTCCTCGGGTTCGTGTCTTCCTGGCTTTTATAGGCAGAGCTAATGCGTCACTTGACCCATTGCTGCGATACCAAACTGCTACCCTGGAGCTGCCCAAGTTCAGGGAGCTGGTAACGCAGGAGCTGAGATACGGGCCAGCTGCTCCGCTTTTAGTTATGGCCCTTCTCTTGCTCGTGCTGGGCTGGAGATGGAGTGGGCAACCTTGAGGCAACACATCAAACCAACTCACCGCTCAGCAGCCAGAGCTGCCTCGCTTAACCGTTTTAAAAGAGCCATGAATTTACCCTGGGGGAGAGGGCAGGAGGAAGAAGAGATCCCTGAATGGGATCTCCATTGCTCCCATCGTCCGAAGGAAGCGCTCCTTGGAGCTGATCCCCAAAGCCAGACTTGGAAGAAGGAGAGGGAATAAAGCGAACGCACAAGTTTCCTCCGACTCTCACGCTGTTCAGTGGCTGCCGCTATAGCTCACGTTTCTCCGTCACCGCATCCCCCAAACGCCTTTGCCCGCCCGTTCCCCATCGCCCCCCTCCCCGGCTGCCGCCAACACCGCACGCTTGGGCTGAGCGTTTAACCAGCCTCCCCTCTCCCCCGGGCAGCCGCGGGCCGGCAGCTCAGGCGTGTGAACCCGGCTCCACCACCCTGGGCAAACTTCAGCAAGGACAGCCGAGTCCATTTGCTTAAATAAATATCCCTCCCATAATTTCCACAGCTACAGCGTTATTTACTCGTCTCAAACTACTGCGCAAAAGCCCTGCCTGGTCCAAACTGCTGCCTGGCTTCACCCAAGGGGCAGCTGCTGTGAGCAAAGCATTAAATAAACTCCATGGCTTGAGTTTAACATGGATAAATGGACTGGATCTCGCCAGAGGCGCGTACGCAGCTCAGGACAGAAAGATCAGTGCTAAAGCCCCAAGTCCACGCACTGCACGCAGGGATCCGGCCATCACCGCGTAACCAGCCCTGCCCGTCACGCGGCCCCGCACGCCGAGTCTCCCGCGTCGGGACGGGGGACACTCGAGATCCGCAAACGTCACCGCGAGGGAGGTTTTGGCCTTGGAGCAGGAGCCAGCTAACTCCCACCTAACGTCTTGGGGAGGCCAATGGTTTAGACGAAACGATCAGGCAGCAAGTTTCAAACAAACCCATCAAGGTGCTTCCTCACGCTACACATCAGCCGCGAAAGCTGCTACCGGAGGACACTGGGAAGCCAGGAGTACAGGTGCCTCTCAAAAGCAAGTAGACAAATTCTTGGAGCATTGCAATACCGAAACTGAACAGCCCAAGTAAAATCTCCAGCTCAGGAAACACCTCGACTACTGATTTCTGGGAGGCCTAGAACAGAGGAAAGGCTGCTCAGGACTCCCTGATTTTCCACTGCCTTTTACCTAAGCATCTTCCCCAGTCACCGGGCAGAGAGCAGGTCTGAGGCTCAAATGACACAGACAGCTAATTTTATGCAAAAAGAAAAAGAGAGGAGTTTTAAACGTTTTGCCAAGAGAAAACAAAGCAGACTGCTGTCATCACCGCAGGCTGCACCAAAGGCTCCAGGACAACATCCCTCTCACCTGTTAGCGCACGCACAGGGCTGCGTGCTCCCGTCGGCCCTAGGACCCGACTTCAGAACTTGCTGCTGCTTCTCCTCCCTGAGCAAGGGCCCTCCGTCCGATGCAGACACACCCTTCATTATCAATATTAATTGCTTTGTCACCGGTGTTACAGACAGGGACTGCTGTCTCCTAACCTTCGCTCTGTTCATCTGTAGCATCCCCAAACCTGGGGTTTTTAATCAGCTGATTCAAGCATTTGTTTGGGCTGCACAGCGCTGATCACGCTGTCAGCGCAGGAGAAACGACAGTCAGGCATCGTTTACCCCATCGCGGAAACGCAGGCAGCTCGCCGGCAGCACAGGCGGTAGCTTTTAACCGCGCACGGCAACAGGGGCTCGGGGTGGAAGCCTGCAATCCTTTGCACTCATCAAGGGTAAGGAAATATTAAGTGAGAACAGCTCCTTTGCTGGCTTGCTCCCAGATGAAGCCTCGCAGCTTCACGTCAGCACAGGGGGAAAAGGGGCCAGGCCGGTTCAGCGGGGACAGGAGCTGATTGCGGACGCAGCGCCCCAGCCGGGATGGCAACGGCAGTCACGAGAAAGGGGACGGTTCCAGCTCCCGTCCGCCACCACCTCTGCGGGAGCGCGGCACGGGTTCGAAACCGGCATATGGCAGCAGTTTGCACTGCGGGAGCTGCTTCACCAGGAAAGCCAAAACCCTGCCTGCACTTTCCCTGCGTTGCCTCTAATTGAGCCACGCGCTCTCTCCGGGCTGCTCCCCCCCACCTGAGAACACCACACATCCGCAAGGCTGCAGCCATGTCAGGACACGCACTGGCTGCACACAGCAAATCGAAGAGAGCAGGCAAGGGACGTCGTTAAACCTCGGCGTCAAAGCAGGACTGCGCTGCAATCCGGCTACCCAGGCAGCCATCAAGCCAAACCCGGCAAAATCGTCAAGCCCCAACCTCGCCGTTAACCCTCCGGGCTCCTGCCGGCCCGGAGCCGGCCCGGAGCCGGCCCTCGCCCACCCGCAAGGGCCTCGAGGCAGCACGGACGTTACCCGTCTACGCAACGTCCCCGTGTCAGGGTGCACAGGGAAGCCTAAAACACCTCAGCCTTCTCCGGGAGGTGCAAGGTTATTGCCGAGGCGAGAACAAACAGCAGCTACGCTGCAGACGACGGCTGCATCCAGAACCGATGCTCTGGAAGCCTTCGCCGGGTCCTGTCTACGGCAATAAACACCCCGGCAGCCGTACGCTCGCTGCGAAAGGGGACAGCGGCCCCGTGCATCTGAATCTGGCCTGGTGAGCAGCAGATGCGCTCGCTCAGAAGGGGCCGGTACAAAGAATCACCTCCCGACTAGACGGATAACCTGCAGCCTCCCTTAGGAGACCTGCGTTTTAAGTTTAGGTTGCCATTATCCTGGTGAGAGCAGCTGCAAGGCAGAGAGCGCTCAGCCTGGTTATTTTTGCAGAGACAGAGAGAGACGTTGCTTGTCCGGGTTGACAGAACCAGAGGTCACAGGCGGGTGCTGGTCTCAGGCAAATGGGGCCAGCTTCTGCCAGACAATTTACAACCAAGTTTTGCAGATTCTGCCCTGCACAAACCCAGTAATTGCTCTGCTGGAGGTAAACTGAGGCACAAAGTTACCTGCCCAGAGGAAACCAGCCTTAGTGCCATGACGCCTCAGCATCGAGCAGAGGTTGCACAGCTCTCCCCGACCCGAGGCGACCTGCCTGGAAAGGGCATCAAGAAGTCTGGGCTGCGTTTTCCTTCAAAGGGACGACGTGAAGGAACAGGTTTGGGGCCGAGTCCCTCAGCTGACGGAGGGGAGAGGGGAACTGCCCCATCTGCGAGCAGCGTCCCAGCAGGTCGCAGGGGATGGGGGCAGGCCGGCAGCTCCCTCTCCCACCCCGTGGCCGGGACAGAAAAACACAGCTCTGAAAAAAGTGAAATGATTCATTAGCTTGGCAGGCACGAGCTCTAAACAGATTACTTATAAAGCCTGGACGGTAACAATCTGCATTTCTAGAGACCACGGCGCCCACCGAAAGCTCTAAGATGCTGAGCCTGACCGAAACACAGCTGTCCAGAGGGGAAATGGAGCGGCAGAGGCAAAACGACAGGCTCCCAGCGCATCGAGGCCTCAACCCGAAGCTGGGTTTCTGGGTGCTCTGGAAATAGAAACTGGAACAACACACGCCAGGAGAGCTGGGCAAACCATCCTCTGCGCGGAGGATTCAGCGACCTCTTTAATGCCCACGCAAAGCAGAAGGGACTTCAGTCCGTGAGGGCTCCCGATTTAGCAGCAAAGGGAAACGCTCGCGGCAGACCAGACCCAGGCAAACAAAAAGCAGCGGAGGGAGGTTCGACATAAAGGTGCCTCATGCAGCGCGATGGTCTAACAGCAGCATCCCAATTTCTGCAGGGATGGAGCAGGCCTGGAGTTTTATTCCCAGTACAAACAATAATTGTTATTAATATCCTAAGAGCACCAGGGAGTCCGGAGTCCTGGGGACGGAGGGGGCTCGAGCAGCTTTTGGACAGCGTTTCTTCCTAACAAAACAGTTTGAAACATTGGAGAGAAAACTGCCTAAGTCAGCAACAGATAAAAGTGGTGTAGAGAGAGCTGAACAAAATCTGGGAGAGAGGAAGGAAGAGAAAACACCAGAAGGTGAAGCTACCAGCTCCACAGAAGAGGAGACAGGATGGGTTGGGATGCAGACATGCAATTTCCATCCCGTCAGGCTACGATGAGTCTCAGCAGGGCTGTCGGCGTCTGCAGAAGCACCTGCTGGAGGCAGTCTGGGGGCTCACCGCTCATTTCCGAGCAAAGCGGCCTGCGAGGCGCCTGCTTGCGCGTCCCTTGCTGCCGAGGGGTCGCATCGCCCCGTTAGCCTGGACGGAAATCCAGGGAAGGGCCCCGGCCTCGGCCCGCTCCATGTAACCCCACGCCGGGGTCCAGACCCCCCTGCAGCAGCCCGCACTGCACTAGCGCTGCTCAAGTGCTTTTTCCGGGAGGAGAAAACACCCCTAACTCATGGCCCAGAAATAAAGTTTCTGGGCTAACGCAGCTAAGGACTCACTGTCTGCAGAGCTCTGCTTCCCTGGGACGCCTGCGAGTGACAGGAAGGTGCTGCGATATGGTCTCCATGGCTCTGCCACCAGCAGCAGAACAAGGACAGCTCGCGAATCTGACTTTGATGCAGACGCAGTCCGTGGATAAAGGCTGCTGAGACATCTCCCTCTGTCCCCCACTTCACGGCACGCTGCTCCGCCGGGGAAGGACGCGGGCAGCGGCACGAAGGTGGCCACCCCATTCCCTCCCAGGGCCTCTTCTCCTTCTGCTGCCCCCCCAGCACCAGTGCCTGCATCCCACCAGAGTCCTGCCCCTCCCCAGGCTGGGCAGCAGGATCAGACCACCACCATGGGGAACCAACCTTCGCCTCACAGGCCAACCCTGCGAGCCCTCCACCCCAAAGTCCGAGGGCCCAGGCAAGAAGGAGGGGGAGGATATTGAGGTCAGGCCAGCCTGGATGCTGAGCTGCCTTGCGCAGCCCCGCCGAGGGGCCGGGGAGTTTCTCCCCTCGCTGCTCACCCCTTGGGGGTCACGGTGCCCAGGCACCGAGCACTCGGGCCCTGCTCTCAGGACAGGCAGGTCAGGGCTCGACCTCCCTCCTCCTCCTCACCCGGAGGGACGGCAGCGATGGAGAACCCCTCGCGCCAAGGCTGACTGTTGCCCCTCGAGGGCAAGAGCTGGGGTCACACATTCCCCCCCCCCCCGTCCTCTCTATGGGGTCTGTGGGACCTGGGGGAGCCATCTGCGCTTCCTGAAAGGGTCGGTGGGGTTGGAGCAGGGACGAATCACTCTCCTACCTCCCTGCAGGGTAGGGGGGGTCACCCTTTTCCACAGAGTTTTAGGAGGTTCACTCCTTCCCTACAGCTATCAGCAGGACACGAGGGATCTGCAGGGGCACAGGGCATCTGCAGGGGGTGACCCCTACCCGCAGGATTTGGGGGTCACCCCTTCCCTGCAGGAGCCGGGGAGGGAACTGGGTGATGATGGGGGTCATCCCTATTTTCAGGGTTTCGAAGGGGGGGGGGTATCACCCCTGCCTGTAGGATTTTGGAGGAGGTCACCCATTCTCCACAGGGGTCCGAAGGAATGTGGGGGGGGTCACCCCGGTCTGTAGGGCTGGTGGGGGCACCCCTCCTCCGCAGGGGTCAGGGAGGGGATTGGGGGGTCACCCCTTCCCCGCAGCCTCCCAGGCTCGCCCCGGGGCGGGGGTACCATGGCCTCCCCCCCCCAGCGCGTGTGCGTGTGGAGGCCGGGCGTAACCCCCGCACCCCCAGCCCGGATTTGGGGGGGGAGCAGCCCCTGGCCGCGGGAGGGGCCGAGCCCCGGGCCGCCCCCGCCGGCGAGGGCAGCGGCGCCGAGGGGCCGCGGCCTCCCCCGCCGCGGCCCGGCCGCCCGAGAGGGGCCCCGGCTGCCTTCCCCCGGCGCTTACCGGCAGCTTGGGGCTGACCTCGCCCTTGCAGCTGTGGCAGAAGAAGCGGTGCTGGGACACGGCGGCCGCCGCCGCCGCCGAGGCCTCCGCCATCTTCTCTCTCCCCCTCCTCCACCGGCTCCCTGCCTGCCGTCAGTCCTCCGCGGGGGCAGCGAGGCCGCGGCCGGCGCGGGTAGAGCGCCGGCGGAGCGCCCCGCTAGCCGTTCGCTTCCGCCTCGCTCTTCTGCGCTGGTTCGCCCGCTCCGCCGCCTCCCCGGAGGATACAGCAGCTCCTTCCGCCGAGGAGAGAGAAGCGGCCGCGCGCGCGCGCGGGTAGAGAGTCACCTCGGCCCGACGAGACAGCGCGGGTAGAGCATCGCCTCCGCAAGTCCTCCACAGCGGCAAGCCAGGCGAGGCGGCGCCAGGCGGACCGGAAGTAGCCGCCGGCGGGACGGAAGTAGCCTTCGGAGGACCGGAAGTGGAGGATGCCATGGTTGCGGCATGGTCCTAGGCCGGGCCTAGGTGAGTGTAGGCCCAGCCTGCGCCCTCCCGGAGGCGGCGGGGGCGGCCGGAGGGGATCCAGCGGCCCGGGCCCCTCTGACGGGGCCGCTCTCCCAGCCCTTGCCAGGGGGACACAGGCGTCCGGGCCTTCCTCTCCCCCCAGCCGCCCCCCCGGGGGACGCATCCAGCGAAGACTTGGCCTCACACCAGTCACATCCATTTTGGGTTGGGCCTGGACTGGTTTTGCTGGGCAGAATCCAGCCCTGGGAGCACGCACGTCAGAGTGGCACAGACCCAGCCACCCCGGCCCCTCGTAGCAGCCCTAATAACACCAGCGCTCTTCCCCAGCTCTGCCGCCTGTTTTAATCCACCGCTGCGATGACTCAGGCAGAAATAAAGCTGTGCTCCCTGCTGCTGCAAGAACATTTTGGGGAGATCGTGGAGAAGATAGGGACTTATCTCATCAGGACGGGCACCCAGCCGCTGCGAATGATCGTCAATGACACGGGGCTGTCGCTAGATCAGGTAACGCCTCAAATCTACCCGCTTCGGGTTTGGCCTGGGTCTGCTCGCCGAGTTAGATAGCGCTGCCGAGCCGAGCAGGCTGGACTGCTCCGATATCAGCATGAGCTGTCAGTCATCGCTGCTGCTGCTCCTGGAGGAGATGCTCTTAAGATTAAAAAAGTGAAAAGGACACATGAAAACTTTGCTGCTTAAGAAGAAATGAGTTTTCTTAAGCAGCAGAGATGGTTTATGGTCTCATGTGGAAGGAGCAGAGCGTGACTCTGACCACTCCGTAGGGTGCTAAGGCAGGGAACACAGTCCAGACTGACAGTGAACGATTAGCAGGGCACAGGAGGCCTCTGGTGTTGGCAGGAGGAGCTGGGAGTTCACGTTCGCCGCCCAGCATTCCTCTGGGACTCTGCGGGACCCCAGCTCCTCCACTTGTGCGGGGACTGGGAGAGGCCCCCGCAGGGCCCCCAGCAGCTGGCGCTGGGGAAGCCCAGGGCTCCTGTGGACTGCCAGAGCCCTCCCCACCGCACAACCACCCGCAGTGAGCGCTCAGCACCCGGGAGGGCCACAGCCAGGGCTGAACGTTGGTAGTTCCTTAGGCTGCGTGGGGAGGAAACGCGCCACACGCCCTGAGCAGGCCGTGAGGCGCTCCCGGCCCTGCCCGCTGGAGACCGGCATGGAGGGCGATTCCCTGTATTTCCTCACTCGCTGAGCCCCTCTGTGCCTCGGGCAGGTTAAGAAGGCGCTTTGCGTCCTCATTCAACACAACCTGGTGACGTACCAGCTGCAGAAGCGAGGCTTTGTGGAGTACGAGGCCCAGTGCAAGCGGGTGCTGAGGATCCTCCGCTACCCGCGCTACATCTACACTGCCAAGACCCTCTACAACGACACGGGCGAGCTCATCGTGGAGGAGCTCCTCCTCAACGGCAAAATGACGATGAGCGCGGTGGTGAGGAAGGTCGCGGACAGGCTGACCGAAACGATGGAAGGTGGGAATCTCCAGGGAGCTGCTCCTTTCTTTAGGGAAAGGATCTGGGAGCGGGATGAGGTGACGTGGCCGGTTTTGTTCAGTGAATGTGTGACTGGAGGCGGCTGGAGTTTGACTGACCTGCAAAACGGGCCCAGAGAAGCAGGAGGGTGCAGAGGAGGTCGTTTCACCTGTGGAGGTCCCGTACAGGAGAGCGGGGAGAAGGGACAGGGAGAAAACTGCTGCTTGGCAGTAAGTTGTGTGGAGCTGGAGAGGGAGGCTGGCATTTTTTCAGGAGATGGGATGTCAAATGTGTTGTATCATAGAAGTTCATTGGGTGCTTAAAGAAGGAGGCGTCCAAAGCGGCCTGCGAAGGTCTGACCTGCTGCCAGAAGTCGCTGGAGGGTTATAAATGCTGCCCACCCCCAGCCCAACATCTCGAGGCTGCCAAAGCTCACCCGCTGCCTCCGTCCTAGATGGGAAGACCATGGACTACGCTGATGTCTCGAGCACGTTTGTACGCCTGGCGGACACGCACTTTGTGCAGAGGTGCCCGCTGGTCCCCGAAGCCGCTGAAACCCCGGAGGTGCCACCTCCCCCCGCGCCCACGCTGGTGATCAACGAGAAGGACATGTACGCTGTGCCCAAGCTGAATCTTGTAGGTGAGAAGCACCCCGGCCCCGTCGGTCCTCGGGGTGACCCTGGCCGGTCCTGCCGGGCGCTCGGGGCGGCCAGGTCGTTAGCAGGGCGCTCGGGAGCACTCGGCCAAACGCTGGTCTGACTTTTCCCATGAAACCATGAGGAAAGCCTTAAAAGCAAATGCTGTCTTTGGGTAACAGGGAAAGGAAAGCGGAGACGATCGTGTGATGAGGACGAGAACCATGAGCACAAGGCTAAAAAACACAAGAAAGACGGAGAAGATGCTGAGGTACTGGGGATGTTTCTCATTCCTGAAGCAGCATCGTCCTTGGCTTGGTAGGGCCACGAGGCAGAGCTGAGTCTGCAGCAGGGGAGAGGGCGAGGGCTGCCTCCTGCTGAGGGCAGGACGCTGGCTGTCCCCGGCATGTGACCTCCGTTAGCTCCGTCCCTGTCCTCCTACGTGCTGAACGCTCGCTCCTCTGCTTGAGCTTAAGGGCTCGAGGTGTCCGGCACCTCCCAAACACGTCCTTCTCGGGGGCAGAAGCCGGCCCGGCAGCGGGGTGGATCTCCTCTCTCGGCTCTCTCCCCGCAGCCCCCGCCTGACGATGGCATTTACTGGCAAGTCAACATTGACCGCTTCCACCAGCATTTCCGAGACCAGGGAATAGTCAGTGCCGTGGCCAACCGCATGGATCAGGTCCGTAGAAACACTCTCTGCATCGGGGCGGGTTTCTGGCGGGTCACAGTCGCGGTGGGCAGGTTTTAAATCCCGCTCTGGGGCGTGGACAGGGTCAGAGCGAGGGGCAGGCAGGAGTGGCGCATGTTCGGCTGTTGCTGCAGGAAGAGCTAAACTGCGGGGTGGGGGCTGTTCGGCGCCTTTCCGGGGATGGAGGTTTTGCCACGCTAAGGGCCGTTTCCTCCCCCGAAAACAGACCAGCAGTGAGATAGTGCGGACGATGCTCCGCATGAGCGAGGTCACCACGTCGTCCAGCGCGCCCTACACGCAGCCGCTCTCTTCCAACGAGGTGAGCTCCTGCCCGCTGGAACCGGCGGGCAGCCGAGGGGGCCCGTGCCTGCGCACGGCCCTGGCGCCCGCGTGGCCCCAGGGCTGCCTGGGGCACGGTGCTGCACGAACACAGAACAGGCCGCAGCGGCGCATCAGCCCTGCTGAACGCTCATCGTAGCTCAGTGCGGTGGTGCAGCAAATTTCTGTGAAGCACTTGCAGGTTCAGGCAGCCTGGTTGTTCTGGGTTTGATCATTTTAGCGCCGCTTATGTTCTGGCTGTTTCTCTTCCCCTAGATATTCAGATCTCTTCCAGCCGGATACAACATTGTGAAGCAAGTTTTGGATCAGTATCTCACTCTGTTAGCAGATGACCCGGTAAGCAGCACGTGATTATCTTTACTTCTCCAATGTGAGAGCTCAGTCGTGACCTCCCGTCCCGTGGGAGGGCCGTGAGGAAGTCAGTGTGACTCCCCAGCCGAGCGGCTCCTCGCTGAGCTCCCTGCGCCCCGCTGCCGAGGGGGGAAGAGTCTGTTCCGCTTCCTGCCCCCTTCCCTTGTCCTGGTTTATCACAAAGCTGCTGCGTCCGGGATTAGCCACACGATGGGGAGATCTCAGACTGAGGGGAAAAGGAGTTTTCTACTGATATATGTATTCAGTATATTTAAAATGTATTGAAAGTGAATCTCATCATGTTAAAAATGTGGGCAATAGTGTCAGTCTGTTAAGATCGGGGATTTTTTTCTTCAGTAAGAACTCTGTTCTGCATCAAATGACTTTTTACAATCAAGGTTATGTGAAGATCAGGATTTTCATAATTTTGGCACATACTGAACTCAATTTTTCTATCTCGTAGCTTGAGTTCGTGGGTAAATCTGGGGACAGCGGCGGGGGCATGTACACTGTCAGTATCCTTTCTGGGTAAACTGCCAGGGGCAGCTACCAGACCCAGTCTTTCCCAGTGCCTAAAATGATTCCCAAGTGCTCCTGCTATTCCTTGACGTAGTTTGTACAGATCTTCACAAGGCTCTTGCGTCTCTGGCAACAGCAACCCTGGAATCCATTGTAGAGGAGAGGTAAAGCGGCAGTTCGAAGACTTTATGGGCTTCTTGGCCCTTTCTCATTTCTCTCTTCCAATCCCCATCCACTGGTTTAATTATTTTTCTCTCCCACTTAGATTTGGTTCCCGCTGTGCCAGGATATTTCGCTTACTTCTGCGGAAGAAGCATTTGGAGCAGAAGCAAGTGGAGGACTTTGCCATGATCCCGGCCAAGGAAGCCAAGGACATGCTGTACAAAATGCTGTCCGAGAACTTCGTGTCCCTGCAGGTGAGCGTTCCCACTCCGCCGTCATGGGAAGTGAAGCGACGTGTGGACGAGGAACGAGGCCTGGTGGCTGAGGAGCAGAGCGTGATGGACTCACGCCTGTCCGTAGAGGCGCCTCTGAGATCTTGTAGCGCACGTGGTGACGTGCTGCGTGTTGGAGGCCTCCCCCTTCTCTTGCCCACCGTTAGGAGATTCCCAAGACTCCGGACCACGCGCCCTCACGGACCTTCTACCTCTACACCGTGAACATCCTGTCCTCTGCGCGGATGCTGCTGCACAGATGCTACAAGGTACCTCCTCGGGGTGTCCGGGAACAGCCCCGGTCCTGCGCGCTCCCGCAGTGCCCCTTTCCCATCACCCTTTTGGGTTCTGCTGCCAAGAGAGGCCTTATCGCAGCGTGGGCGTTTCCCCCCGGCGCGCTCTGCAGCTTGATGCAAAGGCCTTGCCTCCCAGCATCCCAAGCGCCGCTTGCTGCCCTCCGCCCTGCCCTAACCCTGCTCTCCGTTCTCCTTCCTCCCCCCAGAGCGTGGCCAACCTCATAGAAAGGCGGCAGTACGAGACCAAGGAGAACAAGTGAGTGACGCTCACCGCAGCTGGGGCCGACGTCCTCGCGCTGGCTCCGCTCCGCCGTGGGCTCGGCAGCAGGGCGTGGGCCTGGTTGGAGCCACCAGAGGTGGATGGGGAGATCCACGGGAGCTGGGGGGCCCCGAGGCACCTTTCCGTGTCCCCTGCAGGCGGCTGCTGGAGAAGTCGCAGCGGGTGGAGGCGATCCTGGCGTCCATGCAGGCCACGGGCGCCGAGGACGTGCAGCTCCAGGAGATCGAGGAGATGATTACGGCCCCCGAGCGCCAGCAGCTGGAGAACCTCAAACGCAACGTCAACAAGTGAGTGCGGGTGGGAGGGGACAGGTGGAGCAGAGCGGGGTGGGGACGCCAGGGTCCCCTCGCACGGCATCTGCCTTCCTGCACGCTCCCGGCCTCTCCGTCTCCTCCAGGATCGACGCCAGCGAGAACCAGGTGGACGAGACCATCTTTGTGCTGGAGTCGTTCATCGAGAGCACCCTGAAGAAGCCCTGAGGGTGCCCGGGCCCGGGGCCGCCGTGTCCCAGCCCCCGTCTGGGGGTCCCGGCTCAGTCCGGCAGCGGCAACGGCGGCGGCCGCGGCGCTCGCAGAGCAAAGAAATTTCTGCAGAGAAAAATAAACTAAAAAAAAAAATTCTCCGCAGAGGAAAATAAACTAAACCCACCTGCCCTGAGTGCTCCGGGGCGGTGCTGTCCCCTGCCCCCTGCCCCAGGGGTGGCCCTGTCCCCTGCCCCGGAGGGGGGTGGCACTGTCCCTTGTGCCACCCCGGGGCGCAGCGCGGGCGGCGGCCGGCAGGGGCCGCTGTGGCCGCGCCGGGGCCAGGCCCCGCCTCCTCCGCCGAGGCCCCGCCCCTCGCAGCGCCCATGGCGGGGCTCGCGCACGTCCTCGTGCACGTGCGGCGCGGGGGGGTGGAGGGGCCCGCGCGGTTCGGCCAGGTACCGGGGGGGGGGGGGGGCGTGCAAGGGGGTGTGTGCAACGATGAGGGGGCGTGCAACGGGGGGGAGGAAGCGAGGGAGGGGCGTGCAAGGGGGTGGGAGCATGCATATGGGTGGGGGAGGGAGCGGAGGGGCGCGTGTGCAAGGGAGGGGCGTGCAAAGCGGCGGGAGCGTGCGGGGGGGCGTGCAAGGGAGGGAGGGCAATGTGCGGGGGCGGGGCGTGCAAGGGAAGAGGAAAATGCAGGGGAAGGGGACGAGGAAGTGTGCAAGGGGTGGGGGGGTGCAAGGGAGGGGCATGCAAGGGAGTGGGGAAGTGTGCAAGGGGTGGAGGGGAAAGTGCAAGGGAGGGGCACGCGGGGGGGGGCCATACGTGGGCATGCAAGGGGGCTGGCAGTGGGTGTGCCGGGGGGGGGGGGGGCGTGCACGTGCATTGCACGTGTGCTAGGTGTGCACGGCCGGGGTTATTTCGGGGGGGGCTAGTGCACACCTGGGTGGGGGGGGGGGCCCCCACAGAGCGTCACCGGCGCCTTCTGCGCGGCGAACGAGGACGCGGCCACCGTGAGCTGCCGCCTGGAGCGCGGCCGCCTCATCCTCGCCGACGCCGCCTTCCCCGGCTCCACCGAAACCCTCCTCGAGGTGGGTCGGGGGCACTAGCTGGGGGGGGGGGGGGGCGGCATTGCCCTGTGCTGCCCCATCCCAGCGTCCCCCTGTCCCCGCAGAGACCCCCCGGGTGCCCTGCCAAGCTGCTGGGGCAGCAGCCGGCGGCCCCCGGGACACCGGGGCCCCGCGGGGTGGCCGCCGCGGTGGCCGTGCTGCTGCAGGCCAGCACCCGCCGCGTCCTGCTCACCCGCCGCGCCGCCGCCCTCGCCGGCTTCCCCGACACCTGGGTGCCGCCGGGTGAGTGGGGAGGGTCTGGGGGGAGACACGGGGGGGGCAGGATGCCTGATCCTGACCCGCTCTGCCTCCCCGCAGGTGGGCACGCGGAGCCGGGCGAGGAGGTGAGGCCCCGGGGGGCTGAGGCCGGGACAGCTCTGCCCCCAGCCGGGAGAGGTTTTGGGGCGCCCTGGGGTGCTGGGCCCTGCCCTGAACCCCCCCCCCCCCCGGCGTGCCCGCAGCTGCTGGACACGGGGCTGCGGGAGCTGGAGGAGGAGACGGGCCTGCGCCTGGCAGCCGGCACCTTCTCCTGGAGGATGCTCGGCCTCTGGGAGGTAACGGCCCGCTCGCCGCGGGGGGGCTCAGTGCCCCCAGCCCGCCCGGCCGGAGCCGAGTGGCCCCCCCCGGGGATTTGCACCCATGCACGGGTCCCCCCGCAGTCCGTCTACCCCCCCGCGCTGAGCCGGGGGCCACCGCGGCGCCACCACGTCGTCGCCTACCTGCTGCTGCTCTCCGCCGAGAGCCACGAGCGGCTGCAGGTGAGCGCTGGGGAGGGGGCCGGGGGGCGGGGGGGTCCACGCTGGGACGCCCTGCCCCGGCTGAGCACCGCCCCGGCCTCGCAGGCCAGGATGCGGCCGGACGAGAGGGAGGTGAGCGCTTACGCGTGGCTGGAGCCGCCGGTGCTGCGGCGCATCGCCGTCCCGGACGGGGCCGAGGGCACCCTGCCCGCTGCCGTCAGGTGAGGATGCCCGCGGGGCCGGACCGCCGTGCCGGGAGGTGCTGAGCCGGGAGGTGCTGAGCCCCGCTCCCGCGGCTCCCCATCCGCCTTCCCCCCCGCAGCATCACGGAGCTGCGCGGCGGCTCGGCCCGCGCCACCGAGGTCCCTCCCGCCGCCTTCCTGGCCGCCGAAGGGGACGACGTCGAGCGGGTCAGCGGCGGCACCAAGTTCGCCCTCCGGCGCTGGCTGGAGGCGGCCGGGGAGCCGGTCGGGCCCTAGGGCGGCATCGGGCCGCTCCCGGAGCCGCTCACTGCGGGCGGAGGAATAAAGCTGCTTCTCGCTGGGTCCCAGCTCGTTTCCCTGCTCCTCGGCTGCGGGAAAAGCGGAGCGGAGAGGTTAGGTGACGCGGCCCGGGCTCTTCCCTCCCCACCACCCCGGCAGCGGGGCTGGGACGGCAAAACCGGCCCCGCAGACCCCTGCGTCGCCTCGCGCCGTCCCCTCTGCTGCCTGGGGAGGCCGGAGAGGTGCAGGGAGCCCCCAAATGCCAAATCCTCCCTGGTCCCCCGGGATCGCGGGGCACAAGAGCAGAAGCAAAAGCTGGGCTCGCGCCCCTGCAAACCCGAGGGGGACGAGCACGGCCGCGCTCACGCGATGAAAGCGAGGTCAAAGCACAGATCAGCAGCTTCTCAGCGTTTACAACTTTATTGCATCGAAATATTGACTGCGGTTACAAGAAATAGGGAACCGTCCAAGCAGGATACCGCGCGCCACCCCCCCCATCCCTCCCCCCCCCAGCACGGAAAGGCGCTTTGCTTTAACGCTCAATAACAGAGCAGTTTAAAAGGAAAAAAAAGGTGCTAAGAATTGCTACATATGAGACCTGTCCGTGCTCCGGGCCGGCCCTGCCGCGGAGCCGCGACGTCCCCGTGCTGCATGGCAGCGGGGCCGCGGCAGAGCCCAGCCAGCCCGTGTCGGCAGGACGCTCGCAAAGCGGCAGGTACGACGCTGTAAAGGTTACAAACTAAAGTGTACGTTTAAATACATAAATAATCTGTGCAATGGGCGAAGCGTCGTCCCCAGTGGAGACGGCGCAACCTTCATTTAGTCCTCACGCAGAGAGAGCAAGGGGGAAGTCTTTGGAGTTTTATATGTACAAAAAGCTGCAACTGAAAATATAGATAATCTATTTGTTCTCTGTACAGGTCGGTAGTGGAAATATTTAAAAGGAGGAAAACAAATCTACATTTGTTTTTTAAATACATCATAATTACAATTGAGACAGCACCGAGCGTCGCTAGAGAGGGGTGGATGGAAGGAGGCCGGGGCGCCTGTCCCAGCTCCTCCTCCTGCAGCCCCTCGCGGCTCTGCCTCGGTTACCAACGCTCCCCAAATCCGCGAAGCGGGACCCCAAAGGCCAAGCCGCAGCCGGGGCAGTCTCCTCCGCGGGTCGCCCGCCCGACGAGCGTCCGACACCTCTGCTGGCACGCGGCCCCGCTCGGGTCTGCTCCCCCCACGCACCTTGTTCCGTTAAAATCACGAGTACTTTGCAGTCGGGGCTGGGGAAGCAGCGCTGCGGGGAGGTCGTGCCTCCCCCTCTAAGGGGGGACGAGACACGTGTCCATCAGGAGTGACACCGGCAGAGACGATCCTGCCGCGGGGCAACGCGTGGATGAGCTCCACAGTCCCTCTCAGGCCTCTGGCTCCAGGATTAGAGCTGGATTTTGAGCCGAGGCGCAGCCTGGGCATCCGCTGGGAATACCGTCGTGGCATCTCCGGAGTGCCACCGCCGTCGGGGCTTCGGCCGGCAACCGTCCGCCCGCGCCCCGGGGATGGAGGCTCCTCGGAGCAGGGCTCGGTGGCGGCGTCCCTCTCGCAGCCGTCACTTCACTCAGCCCTGGGCGGGTTGGCAGCGCGCCGAGAGCATCGCCGCGGTCTGCCCGGCCCCGTCCCAGCCCTTCGCTGCCCTGGCACCAGCTCCCTCTCCTCCCAGGAAGGCCGGGGAGCGAAGACAACCAAGGCAGAAAGAGCCACGAGAGCCCAGGTCCAGCCTCGCCGGCAGGTGAGGGGCCACGTGGGATTTGGGGCAGTTTGGGGAGGGAAAGGGCAGGACACACTGCCCCGCTCCTGGCCAGCGGGCACGGCTCCGGCGGAAGAGCGGGCAGCTGAGTCACCAGCAGCACTGTGATACCTGTAGCAGAATCCTACATTGTATAAATGGTTTTAAAATACTTCTTAAAAGTCAGGGGGGTTGGATAACCCTCGGAAAGAGGCACTCACAGCCCCCATCCCCGCGTGCCGAGGCGGGTGTGCGTGCACAGGTACAGCCGCAGGACACAGCCTTCCTAACACAGGCAGACTGGGAACCACCAGCACAAGGCCTGGGGGCACCGGCTGCCTGGGGGAAACCGCCTCAATCGGGAGAGGAGAGACACAACCGAACGGTTACCAGTCCTTCCAGTCCCAGACAGGGAAACCAGTCCTAAAGCAGCTACTGGAAACCTGCCCTCGTCTCCCCTCCCCGGCAGAGGGACTAACAGCCGCCAGCGTGGGCTGGGTAGGGGCTCAGTCCAGCGAAATGATGTCTGGCCTGCAGCCCGGGAGCGCCGCGTTGCCGCTTATCGTCCCGTTGTGGCCGTGGCTCTCGCGCAGCACGCCGGTGGAGACGATGCTGCTGATGCGGCTGCCGGCCGGGCTGACGGCGCTGTGAGATCCGGCCATCACGGGGGCCAGGGGGTTCATGCTCATGAAGTGGCTGGACGCGCCTCTGTACTGCAAGAAATGGCTGAGCGTATCCTGCTCATCCAGGGAGGTGATCACGGAAGGGCTGTAATGCTGCCAAGCAAAGGAAAGGCCTTGTCAGAGCAGGTATCCAACGACCCTGGCGCCCCGTCCCACGCGGCCCCTTCAGCGGTGCCCTGCGGAAGGGGGCACAAGCCCACACGGGACGGCAGGTCTCCCGGGAACAACAACGAGGAGGAGGAGAGGTTCAGCAGGGATCGTTCACAGAGCTCAGCGCTCCCCAAGCCCCGGATAAATGTACCAGTTTACCAAGACTGACCTCGAACCATCAACACCCGCTGCTCCCTGTCAGCTCAACCCAGGACGAGCTTGGGCTTCGGAGGCGAGAATGGCACAGGAGAGACATGCAGCAGCAGCAAGAAACACAGCCCAGCACAGAGAAAGAAGAAGGAGCCTACAGCAACCACCCTGAAAGCCACGCGACGTGCATGGATACGGCCTCAAAAAAGCTAGCGAGCCTCACACCTACGCGCGACCAGACGCCGGACAGGACACATCAACTGTCGGCGACCACCACCGCATACCTCCGCTTTCTACCATCGCTCTCCTAAGCCAGTCTGTGTGGATTCAGCCTCAGAGAAGCAAAGTATTTCCACCTCTGAGCCCTAGGTAATCCCGAGTTTGCAACAGTAAAGGCAGACTTAAGAAAGCAGATACTGTGAAGGAAGAGAGGTGCTGGGAAGAGGGGCGAGAGTCCAGGATTCTTGCAGAATCTTGCTACGTATCTCCCTGGGGTGCCAGGCGATGCCCTTGGAACCGCAAAGCTGGCACCCCACCATCATCCTAGAATAGTGCTGGTAGAGGAAGAGGATGGGAGAAGAGAAAGGTTGGCTGAGGGAAGAAGGATGTGTTTGCCAGACTGCAGGTTTGGCAGGGAGAAACAAAAAACAAAAACAAAAACAAAAAGCTTACCTGGTTTTCACTTTGAAGGAAGGAAAACAAATCCAGACCTAGAAAAATAAAAAGGGGAAAAATAAATCTCTTGATGGTAAATAAACTTCTGGCAGGAAGGGGAGCCAAACTGTGCTAACACAGAGTCAAACAGATGGATTCAGGCTGCTTCCAAGTACTAGATACCACGATATCGTCAACTCCAGCTCAAACAGAAACTCCAGCTCTATTTCTACAGTCCCTCTGTAACTCATCACATGGCCTCAGAAATGAAACAGCACAGGACGGGCTCAACTTTGCTTCTCCAGCTCTGGAGATGCAGTGGAGCCCGGCACCAAGAGCAAGTTCCAGCAAAGCTCAGCAAACCACAAGGGGCTGCGTCAGCACAGTCCTGACCGGGCTGGTGATACCACAACCTTTCAAACGCCTCCCTAAAGCTGCATAAGGGTCCTGGCCAAATTAACTCCATCAGACAGTAACTGTGCAAACATCAAACCAGCAAGAGGGATGGGCGGACTGTACACAGGACTGGGAACTCGTATTTCCAAGTCTCTACTGCTGACCTGACAGGTAGACTCGCTCTGCATAGCAGTTGCCTATCTGCAACACCAGGCTTTTATTCATTCCTGGGTACAGCGATGAGTAAACAACTCTTGTAAAACACATGAAGATCCCCAGACCAGTGCATTTTTCTAAATGGTTTTCTATTTCCCTCCAACTGGGAATGGAGGGTGTGCTACTCATACAGTCATGGACAAGAGCTGCTCTCTTCTCCAGGGTTAGGACGTACAGCCTATGTCACACCTTGCCTGCCAGGACCACAAGAGGCCACAAAAGGAAGTCACAGCCTTAGTTCCTTGGCGGCTCTGGAACACACGAACCACTACCAGCCAAAACCTCGATTGTTCTTACCTGATCTGCAGCTAATAACCAGATTTCAAGTTATTCTGTCAGTCAAGATCTCACCTGCAGGTCCCCAGAGAAATCTCTCGGGAGTCATGCCCCAGGAATGAGGTACTCTAGTCTCCTTCTTCCTACTTCTGTGTTGGGCCAGTGAACTCTGCCATTCAAAAACACTTGCTCTGATCTGCAACGGCTACCGGGCCAAGAGAGGCTACGGGCATGAGCGAACCGAGCTCTGTAGCTCAGTTCACACACAGCAGAAGAGGAAGCCAGGGCACTGGCTGTCACAGCCAACTTCTTAGTCTGGTAAACTGGTACAATTGTGCACATTTGAAAGCTGCTGCCAGAGGTCCTTGTTACCTTGAAGCTCTGATGGCACCTGGTATGAAGGATGGTAGTCAGGAATGGGGAGGCTGGAGAGATAGTCGCTGCCAAGAGCTGCCATGGGAGGACTTCGAAGCACAGAAGACGGCTGATGATCAATACTTAACACCCTGAAACAGAATAAAGATCTGAGGAACTTCAAAAAGCAAAACGGCATGCCGAAGCCAAAATTCCTCAGTTGTTACTATACTTTAAGAAACAAGCAACAGAAACTCTGATACTACCATGCCCACAGCAGAAACAACTGCTCCCACTTCCCTCGCCACACAATCAGAGATGTGTCACCTCGCCCTGGCCAGGTTCATGGGGGCAGGTGGGGGAAAGCAGAAGCAGTGCTTTCCAGGGACAGATCCGAGGACCAAGCGGACTCCCGGCTGCTCGCTACGATGGCAGCAGCATACGAGGAAGGAAGGAAGCAGAGAGCAGGAAACAACACAGAGCCCAGCAAGGGGGTGGGCCGAGTTCCCGCGTCGCCTTACCCCTTGGGCCCAGCCGCTGCCGGAAGGGCCATGCTGGAGATGGGGCACTGCTTCTTGGCAGGCGGCTCCTCCTCGTCCGACGAGCTGTCCAGAGTGAGATCAATAACCTCCACTTTCTTTTTGCCCTCAGAGGAGCTCTTGCCCTCAGAGCTCACAGTGTAAAGGGAGCTGGCTGCAGAGGAAAGCGAGCAACAAGCTGCAGTTGGCCAAGATGGAAACAGGCAAAACACCACGACCCATACAAGCACTACAACCGGGGATACTCTCTGTGCAAGGACTTACAGACAGCTTGCACCAAACCCAGTCCCAGAACAGAAGCATCATCCAGAACAGAAGCATCATGCTCCCACTAACAGGCCTCCATTTCAGTGGCCCACCTAGAATTAATGCTGCAGTTCCAGGAGAACCTGGATTTTTCTTTTTTTCTAGCATGCACTGCACAGCAATCTGCCAAGTGCCTGTCATGCTCCTTGGCATTTTAGTGTGATCCTAAATATTGGCTCCCAGGTGCGACCTGAAACGCTTCAAAACCCCTCTGTAAAAGTTGCTTTGGCAAAACAAGACATCCAAAAGAGACTTGGTGACTATAACTCCCATACCCTCGATCCCACTGAACGCAGATGTCTGGCACACCTCCTGGTTCTCCTTCTTCGGCTTCATGGGGCACCAGGAGCCATCCTCCATAAACTGTATCTCATCGCAGTCCGTGCAGGAGTTCAGGATTTCCATGAACAAGCTGCCAGGTGAGAGAACAAGCTGGGGAGAGCAAACACTACAAGGACACATGCACATATACATGCGCACAGACAGCAGAAATGACGCAGGACTGACGGGGATGGGTTAAAGGGGTACAGAGAATCACAGTTCTAAAATCCGGTCCATGCCAGTACCACCTGAAAGCCCAGCTTTATGGTGGTCTATTCGATGTATGTAGCAGGGCTCTGTTCAAACCTCAGTAAGCAGGTTCCCTCATTACAGCCTCTACAGAGGCTGCCAGCAAGGAAGCCAAGATTTTGACAAAGGCTTCTTGTTCTTTAGGGAAATCTCTCCAAGTTGGCATCAAAGCAGTTTAGGGAATGAAAAATCAGATTTTAAGTTATTCAAGGCTGTAACTCATCTATATATGCTAGCATGAGAGGATTAGCCTTAAAAGAAAAACATTAACCAGGTTAAAGAATGTATACAGAGCCTGCTCAGCTCACCCATCAATTATCAGGTTGTCATAGGGGGCTTTCTTATCACACACAGGACAAGTCCACGTGGGTTTCTTCTCATTCATTTGAAGATAGAGGGCTGCATCGAAGCACTGGAGGTGGGTGCATGTAATAGCTCGGCAGGGCACAATCAGCCTCATCTTACCCAGCTGAGAGACAAGAAAGAAGAAATGAACTCGATTCTGTACAAACCGCTTCTCGTGGCACAAAGTACAGCCAACGGTCATGTTTATTCCCTTTTCTCCGCCATCCATCCCTCTGGTATGTTTAGCAAGACATTAACCTAAATGTCAGTGGAGAATTCACATGCAAGAGAAAATGAAGCTTTCCTGAGGTTTTTTATTTGTTTGTTTTTATAACTCGCTTCCAACTCAAGTGTATGTTAATGGTGAAGGTGTAAGACACTGATTAGGTCAACAGAAGGCATTTCAGCAAGGCAGTTTAGGCCAACAATCTCAGTTATTTTTTGAGCATGACAGAAAGCAGTTCTGCTTTTATTTAGGAATCGAAGCTGACTTTTTCAACAGAAGCAGAGCAGCAGCAGCAGCATTAGCGCTGCTCCAAAGTGCTCCTAGGCAAAGATAAGGTAAGCAGGAATGTGTTCACATAGGCCCGTCCAAGAAGAACAAACAAAAATGCAGAAACCTACCGGACACATGAGGGAAACTCGTAAGCTTGTTGTAGCTATTTCACTGTCAGGATCAGCTGTCAGTTTTTCTTTGACTGAAAGAAGAAGAGGGGAAAAAAGGTCTCCTGTTAACATCTTCCTTCTCTTACAGGCATAAATATGTACAGATATAATTCACAGTTTGCATCATGACACTCGTTATCCAAATTATAGACAGGTAATGTTTATGACAGTAGACATTATACATACATATATCTGTTTACAGCTTTGTTCAATTACACCTCTGTAAAAATCCATAACCTTTTCAGTCCTTTCCCTCCAATCACATTCCCATATATGGGACTCAGCTGGTGTGTACGGGCTTGCAATGTGGGATACACAGAGGGACCCGCACTGCCTTCACCTGCAAATTCAGACCTGCGCTGCATTCACATACTCAGCACAGGACCAGGTCATGAGCAGTGACGCATTCGCGACAGGTACTTACTCAGGGCTCGTGAATGGTCTGGATTTCGGATGCCCTTGGCTCTTAGCTTCTGCAGCAGCGTTACCGAAGTGAGCTGCTTCACCAGGTAAACTGACAGAGAGTAGTTCTGTTGAAAAGAAGTTGACACTGTTCAGTCTTGGAAGAGGTACTAGAAGGGACAGGAGTCTCCTGGATTTGCACAGCTTGATGCTGCTGTAAAAATAACCTCAACCCCGTCTTGCAGACTTCAGGCTGCAAACAACTAATCATTAAGGAACAGCAGGCACAGGAGCCATATACTTGGAGAAGACAACCTGATATTCTCCCTGCTGTCACCACTGAACACAGAACGGAGATGGCATTACCACTTCAATTTTTACGGGGAAGCGGCTTTCGCCACGCGCACAAATTGCACCTCACTCACCCTGCCGAACTCTGAGGACCAGTTCACTACAATTGTGTTCGGGACAGTCGCCGAAAGCCGCGCCAACGGAGTGATATTGACAGGACGGCTCGGTCGTTTCGGCTCTGCACCATTTTTTGTGGGCGGGAGATAACCCTGCAAAGAGAGAAAGATTACCTGATGTGAAATAAGTTCCCTCTGAGGGGTAAGGCCCTAAACGATAATCCGTAAAGCCAGTCTCTTCAAGGCACGTTGTATCTCAAGGCATTTCATGTCATACCCCAGAGCCTTTAAGGGAAATGGCAGAGTTTCTTTAAGACCTCAGCCTGAGAGAAGGACATGATAATTCCTCAAGAAACGAAGAGTAAAGGTTCCCTCTAAAATCCTTGCGCTGACGAGCACACTGGAATCCCATCACAAGCTTAACCTCTCTGCAAACACAGAACTGTCAGTACGGGATACGTTGTGCACAAATGGCATCGCCTTCAAATCCAAATCCTAGCCAGGGCTAAAAAATTACATTCCAAGACAAATCTCACATTGATCTGATCTTACTTCTTTGCAACCACATTCCAACTTGATTAGAAACCTATCCCATTATTCAGCCCAAGAGAGCTTTTTCTGTAATTCGGAGAGATTTAAAGCACCTCCCTTTTAGTGCTGGTTTGGTCACCACCCTCAGATAGACCGGGCAGCTTGACCTGGGACTCTGCCTCCACGGACCAACTATTACTTTTAAAGAGAAGTCAAACAAAAAAGGGTTCCCCCTGAGTTGGTTTAGTGCACACAGCCCATACGAACAGCTTCTCAGCCACAAATGACTCACCCAACTGAATGCAAAAACCCCGTATCTCGGAGCAAAAGCTGGGGGGGAAACCCTTTCGCCACTGAGCATCCCGCACTATCACAGACTTCCCCCTTTCCACCCCACAAGGCCAGAAATGAACTCACTTGTTTAGCAGGCCCCTAATTGCCTCTGCCAAAAAAGCGACAGAACGTTTGAGGCAAAAATGCAAATCTCTAAAAATATTAAGGGAGTGGCCCAGGCAGAGCAATAGAGCCGCTCTGCAGGTTTGATTGCAGAGGGTGCCAGCTGCGGTGGAGCGAAGCCAGCGTGGGCCAACCGACAGGGAACTGAACTACAACTGTCAAGCAACTACTATTCTTCCTACTATTCTTCCTAGGCGTGACACTGGCTGACACCAGGCAAGCTGCATCGTCTTCTAGACTGTAAACTCTCTGGGGAAAGGACTATTTCTTATTATATTTTTATGCATTACCCAGCACAAAGGATCCCAACCTCGACTGGAGCATCTAGGTCCTCCTGTAATACAATAAACTAAAGGTAGTGCCGTTATTCCACTAATCTTAGATTTTGCTCTGTATTTTTATTATCAAGCTTCTTGTAAACAGGGGCATGACAAAAACCTAGAGGGATTCTGCCGCTTAAAAGTCAGGTCAAAAGTTTGCATGTTCCTCTACTTAAGCACCACTGTGCCCAAGTCAAAGAGCAGCTTTCATCCCCAATCCACAAGCCTGTAACGTGAAATCAGTTTTACACGCTCACCATGCCCTTTCTTCAAGTCGGTTCTTAATCTCTGGAAAATACATCTCTATGAAACTTATTGGGAGCCGTTGCTGGGTCCAAGGGCAGATTTTAGATTACAACATATTAACAAGAAATTAGATTGACTCACAGGCAGGGGACAGAGCTTTCCATTGACCTTGACAAATAAATTAGGAGGGAAGTAATCTTCTTGGGGACAGCTGGTTTCGCACAAGCAGAACCTACAAAGCAGGAGGGAGAAACTGGCAAGTGAGTGATGACGCTCGCAAAAATGGCAGCCAAACTTCTCTTTAAAAAGAGAAAAACATTTTCCAAGCAGAACAGATCAGTGGCTGGAAAGCACATAAGCAGATGAACACCCTCACACACATCTACAAACGGGCTTCGAATCCTACGCACAGCAACGCTGATATGAGGAACAAGTCACAAAAATGCCAGCAACTTAAAACAATTGCTAGCGTGCACGTGGGGAAGCGTGCCACAGGAAGGGCTGATTTTATTCAGCCCAGATGACAATCTGCGCTCTCCAGAATCACAGTTTCAAAGTCACTGAATGGCTTCCGCCCTTTAACGCAGAGACAGGCACATTCAGGTGCTACTTCACCTACAAATTCTGCAGCACTTCACGATGAAAGGAACTACAAACATTTAACTCACCTTCCACAATTTACAAGCACCCGAGGAACTGAAAATGTTGTTTGCCCAGAAGTAAATCTTGCAATAGGACAGACTAGTTACTGCTCAGCGACACTTTCAGAACTCATCTGCCATCACTTAATATCTTACAGTTGCCTTCCTCAGGCATAAAGATGTCAGCACCAGCAACCCACGATGGGCTCTGGTTCAAACCCTGATCCCATTTAATCAGATGATCGTGTGCTCTATTTTGTTTCAAAGGAGGGTGCTGTGCCAGAGAGACGACTCCCCACGCTGAAACCACAGTCCTGCCATGTAGTCATGAGTCAGACTGTGACCTTGGCCGGCTTTCTCTTCGTTGCAAGATCAAGCCCTGGCATGTCACACCACTGCAGAGCCACACCACCAATGTTCTAGACAAATAAATCCGATCTTATTGTTTTCTAACCTCTCTCTGCTTGCCAAATCAAACAAAGAATAAAATTGGAGATTAATCTTCTCTTTTCTTTCTTGCACGGGGATACGAGAACACTGCACAAGCACATCAGCAGCTGGGCTGAGCGAGAAGAAATGATTGCACCATCATTTTTAACTCCTGCACTAAATTTTGCTGAATACGGGTTACTTCTTCAGGTGAACGGATGCATTCTGGACATCCCAGGAGATGCATGTAAGCTTCCAGTATAACACTGGTGGACTATTTTGTAAACTCTGCTTCTTCCTCAATGTCCAAAACACAGTACAGGATGTACACACTGAAACTGGTCCTTCCAAAACACACATGGTGTTTTGCTGCATTACAGAAGAGACACTTCCAAGAATCCATCTCCTGATTCATTGCAGGAAACAGGATGCCCCGTGCTTCACTCTACCAGCTCTGCGCGCAAGAGTGGAACAGATGGACACAGCAGGAAAACTGAGACTGTAAAGTCTCAAATCAGAGAGACATTGTCACAGAATAGAAATTAATATGGAACGCCTTCTCGAAAACCAACATGCTCTCCTTTGAATTAAATCAAAAGCCTTTGGTTTCAAATTACCACTTTTCTTCAGGCTTCCAGATAGCGTAACTAAAGCCCTAAACTACTCATTATGGTCAAAGCACTTTCTTCTAAGAGTAGGGCAATGATTCTCTGTCTCTTTGCCAAGTTCAAACCCATGATAATAAAATTTAACATATTTAAACTCTGCCAAGAGTTGAACGTTGGGCAAGAGTCCCCTCAGTTCCTGTTCAGTAGTGTAGGACAGTGCTGCTAAGCACTTAAATAGCCACCCCAGCACTGACTGCAAGAATCAGTGGATAAGCTGTGAAGCACTTTCAAGCGTTTTTCTACTCAAGCACACATTCTCCAACATATCTTGCTTTTTTGTAAGAAGTTACTAGGTGCACATTAAAAAGTGTTCGGGCTTTAAGTCAAGGTAGTTTTCACCTTACTCTGCCTTTTGCAATGATCCTGCAAAAAGGTAAATACTTGAAATGGAAAACAGAAAGAAGTGAGCTCTACATAAACATGCAGAGCTCTGAGAAAGGTCCAATTCTACTGCATTTAAATTTGACAAAACTCCCACGCAAGTCCACGACAACTTGTGCCAGCAAAGAGCCGCACACAGCAGCGAGAGGGAAGACAACGGAAGCACCCGGCCTCGCTGGAGCTCAGAGAGACCCTGCTGGCTTCGTGTTTCACGACAAGGCTTATCAGAGGATGAAACCACAGAGGATCACTCTCATAGAGACGCCAATGTTTCTAACGCAGCAGCGAACGTTGTAGATTCTTCCGAGCTCTTTAACACGCGATTTCAAACCAGATCAAATGCTAAATATATGATTCATCAAAAAGGACCATCAATGCACTAGCTCAGAGAAAAGAACTTAATGCAGTCATCAAAAAGACATATAGACATGGGTCTTACCTTAATTGTACCTGTATAGTGTAATCGCATTTGGCACCTGGTAAGATATCTCTGCAACAGAAAAGAAGGTCTTAAGACTGCTGGCAGGGCTTAACAGGAAAGTTACAGCTACAACAGCATAAAATTCCATTAAGTTACACTCATATATGCTGGATATATTATGAATAAAACTAATGCAGCTGAGCTGCAAAAGCTACCATCTGGTTGTGGTACCACCTGTTCTAACCAGCACACAAAATTCCCAGACAAGGACATAAAGCAAAAGCCTATGAAACAGAAGAGAGAGCACAGTGGAAAAAAGAGAAAATAAATTTCAGAGTTTCTCGCTACTGTTGAGTTTTAAGAACATAATGCCAGCTATAGTCTTGCCAATGCAAACAAACTATTGTGTTTGTAGGCACGGGTGGAGGGTAGCTCTAAATTTTGGTATGAACCAGCATGTTTTTATCCCAGTTACCATACTTTGTCTCTTAAGCACAATAATTGCTCTCTGCAGGCTTCAGCCAGGTCCTTAACAGCTGTAAGCAGAACAGCATCACTGACACCAAGAAACTCTGCTTGTTACAATGGCCAAACAACTGACTTGGCATTTTATTCCCACGCTGCATTGGAGCAGAGAAAAGCAAAGCGTGTAAGATTCAGTTCCTCCTCCTGTTCCAACTGTACCTGACCTCCTCATCTGCCAGGCTCGCTCACCCAAACTCTGCCAATTTTTCCTCCTGCCTCCACTCTCCGTTCTGCCAGTACTGCAGGGGAAGAACACGAAGCCAGCAGGGAAGCCACATGCAACACACGTCCTCCAGAGAGACGCCACGCGCGCTGCTCCACTTACCGGGAGGTGAGGATCTGCTGAACTTGCTGAGGGGTTAGAGCAAAGGTGAAGTGAGCTTCTTCAAACCGCTGACTGTTCGTCGATGCTGAAGAAGAGAATTTAAGACAAAGTAAATTAGTTATCATTAAGTTATTCTTGCACCTAGACACACGTCTTATTTTAAGTGAAGGGCAGTATCCACCAAAAGCAGAAGGCAATCCATGGTCAAAATTCCCACGGGGTTTAGATGAGCAAGATTTGCAGTCCATAGTCCACTTCCAGGCAGGGACCTCTATCACCTTTACCATGTCTCAAGCCTTGTGTCACTCTTTCGAGGTGGACATTTACTGTCTCCATTTTACACGCAAGGAAAACGGAGGCAGGAAAGCATTAAGTAGCTTGTTCAGAGCTGCGCAGAACGATAACAGCAAGGAATTCGGGAAACTTGTCCTCTCGCTCTCCTGTGACTGAACCAGCCTCCGAGCACACGGAGAGCAACAAGGTGGACCGCGCTTCCCAGGGATCAGCAAACAGGTTGAGAAGAGCCTGTGATCACATACGGAGCTAAGGGAATGCCAGAGGTCAGGAGCTGCCCTAGAAATTCATAGTAATTATTGTGGCTGGAGAATAAGTACACCCGCTGAACAATAATCGGGTGGTGGCATTCCCTCCTCAGGCACATGGATGGAGTCAGAGCTAATTTAGAAAAAAAAAACGGCTATGCACGTCATTAAAAATAAACACCCAAGCAGAAACCCACATTACGAGAGAAGCAAGGATTTTTAGCAAGAGTTAACGATGAACACAATAAAAATGTCTAGTACAGCGCGCACATAAAAATACAGCAGTATTACCAGGGTTTCCCTCTCTCTTACCCTGACCTTAAACATGTTACTACTTTTGCGCCTCAGTTTCTCCCTCTGTAAAACTGGGAGACGTCTGCCTCCCTCACAAGATCTATGAACTAATTAACTTTTGCAAAGTATCGGTATCCTAGGATGAAGGACGCCAATGCTGTAAGCTAATTCAGTTTGCAAAGAGCCGATCTTGCGGGCATTTCTGCGCTCGTTTCTCCTCCTATCCCGAGCAACGGCAACTCCCCCAGGTGCTATCGAGGACGCAGAGCATCTCTGGGACAAGACAAGGCAAAGCAGAGCGCACTTATCGCAGCGGCACGCGCACAGGCCGCGGCCGGCAGGTGAACGGCTGACGCAAATCTCGCGTTTTGCTGCTTTACTGACTCCCGCTTAGGGCCTGGGCCACGCTACAAGGCAGAGCGCTCCAGCACCCCGTTCGGAAATACTCGCGATGAATCGCTCACAGCGAGATTATCGGGGCTATGACAGACCTGCAGAGGACGTCAGCTTTGTGCACTTTGCCACCCGCCTTCGGGGAGGAAAACCCTTCTGCTGGCCTCCCCCAAAAGCACATTCAATCTCCTGCAAGAGCGGATTCCTCAGTGGGGCGAGGGGTTTGCTTCCCCGGCCTCCCGCGGTTCAGGAATGAGAGGAATGTGAGGCCTGCAAGAGAGGAAGCTTCCTCGCGGATGACCTGCCAGATCCTCTGCGAGCTCCTGCAGCAACAGGCTCGCAGCACTCGCAGAAGGAGTGGAGAAACGTGGAGGGACTTTGACCATCTTAGGACTTGCTGCCTGAGCCTTTCACAGCTCGACTGCAAAACGAGATCCTCATTCTGTCCCAAACAGCGCCAGTGTAAAGCCACTAAATACCCAAACGGTAATAAGCAATGTCTGCACTTGTCTTTTGTTATTGGTTATAAGTGGAGGAGGTAGAGGACAATTTCCTCCATTTTATAACCAATTTATAACCAGTGCTATTGCTAGGTTAGCAGCCACCTTCCAACTCAGAGAGAAACAGAAACTTCTCCAAGATTCATCATAACTCAGCTAGAGGGTTGATGTAATACGGGGAGTGGAAAAGAGTCATAGCTCAAATATTCGGTAGTTAGAGCAAACAGAAAGAGTGAATGGACCGAGAGACGTTATCATTAATCCCTGCGCCACTGTCTTTATCATACCGTCAACCTAACTGCACCTCTGCTTTCATTTTTCTGTCCCACATATGTATTATGTTCAGGTGTCATCTGGACACCTGACAGCTGTAAACAAATTGCCACAAATAATTAAAATAAGAAAAAACAGGAGGTGATGCTCGCGAAGCTTAAGGGAGAAGAGGGAGAGATGCAACCCACAGAAGCCAAAAATAAAAGAAAAAAATCTGTGATCCCCGAGTACGTTACATAAAAAATGTTTCCAGTTCAAGCACCAACATATAAGGAAGGGAGTTTTATCAGGGGAGAGAGGTTTTTGGCACAGAAAGAAATGATTTCTTTTGCAACATGAGTATCCCATTTCAGGGAAGAGGCTTAACCACAGGTTGTCCGAGAGATTTAACAAAGCCAAACCTAAGAATATGCAATCTTT